>NW_004955447.1:13709771-13831473 GCF_000276665.1 Chinchilla lanigera
AAATTTCTCCTTCTTTCCCTTCTCTTTTCCCACATCCCAGTTGCCCTTTACCCTTGAGTACTTTCCTATCGTTTCACAATGTCTATCATACCTCCTAGTTTAAATTAATTCTTTCAGGTTTTACACTAGTGAAACAATGCAGTGCTTGCACATGCAGGTCTGATTTATTTCACTTATGAGTATAGTCTCTAGTTGTGACCATTTACCTATAAAGGCCTCTAATTTATCTTTCTTTACAGCTGAGTAATATTCCATTATATAAAAGTACCACAATTTTCTTTTCCAGTCCTCAGTGGATGGACATTTGGGTTGCTTCCACAATTCAGCAATTACAAATTGCACCACTACGAACATGGGTGCACATATATCGCTGTGATATGACACTTTTAGATCTTCTGGGAAAATACCCAGAAGGGGAATAGCTGGGTTGAATGGGACCTGTAGACCTAGTTTTCTGAGGAATCTCTAAACTGATTTCCACAATGGTTTCACCAGTCTGCATTCCCCTCAGCAATGGAGAAGGGTTCCTATTTCTCCACAGCCTCACCAGCATTTGTTATTGGTTGATTTCTTAATGCTAGCCATTCTTACTGGAATGAGGTGGAATTTCAATGTTGTTTTAATTTGCATTTCTCAAATGACTAATGACGTTGAACATTTTCTCATGTATGTGTTTGCCATTTGTATTTCCTTATCTGAGAAGTGTGTATTCATCTCAGCTGCCCATCTTTGGATTGGGTCTTTGAATTTCGGGGGACTGATATTTTTTAATTCTTTATATGTTCTAGATAGAAGCTCTTTGTCTGAGGGACAGTCAGCTAAAATTTTTTCTAAGTTTGTGGGTTTTCTTTTTACTTGGCTGGTGATTTCTTTA
This sequence comes from Chinchilla lanigera, assembly GCF_000276665.1. Lineage (NCBI taxonomy): Eukaryota > Metazoa > Chordata > Mammalia > Rodentia > Chinchillidae > Chinchilla > Chinchilla lanigera. The sequence goes on from NW_004955447.1 coordinate 13,710,646, forward strand.
GATGTGCAGAAACTTTTCAGTAGGGTGAGATCCCAGTTGTTTATTCTTTCAAGTGTTTCCCGTGCAGTTTGATTTTTGTTCATGAACTCTCTGCCTACCCCTCGAGACATACAAGATTGATCGAACAAGTAATCATTATGTGTCGGCATTTATGCCAGTACAGTACTGTTTTGATTATCATAGCTTTGTAGTAGAATTGCAAAGCAGGAAATGGAGTGCTTTCAGCCTTTCTCTTAGTAGGGATTGCTTTACTATTCAGGGGCTTCCTGATTGCACAAATTTTAGAACTTTTTTTTTTCTATGAAAACTTCACTGGAAATTTGATAAGGATGGACTTGAATGTGGTATGGTTAGGGGTGGTTTGCCCAGTTGGTAATATTAATTCTTGCAATCCATAAATTTAGGTTGACTTTCCACTTATTCTTGTCTTTAATTTCTTTCACCAGTGTCTTGCAGTTTCCATTTTACAGTTTTCATTTCCTCAGTTAAAGTTATTACTGAGCATTTTATATTTTTATCTTATTCTGATTGCTTTCTTAATCAGATATTTTGTTATTATTATATAGAAATGCACCAGAATTTGTATTATGCCTTACATATTGTGCAGTCAACTTGTAACTTTACTGAATTCATTTATTAGTTCTAACAGATTTTGAGGGCGTCTTTAGGATTTTCTATGTAAAATATCATGTCTTTTGTAACAGAAACAATTTCTCTTCTTCATCTCCAACTTGAACACTTTTCCCTCTAGTGTGCCAAGCTGCTGTGACTAGGATTGTCAGTACCCCACTAAATACAAGTGGCAAATTTGGGTGTTTTTTTCTTGTTCCTGATTCTATGATCCTAGAGCTACAAGTGTCACATTTTCATAACTGAGCACAGTGTTAGCTATGTGATTATTAGCATGGCCTTTATTGCACTGAACTACATTTTTCCCATTTTTAATTTGCTGAGAGTTTTAATCATAAAAGAAATTGAAGCTTGTCAAATGATTTTTCTGCATCTATGATCAATTCCTGTCATGACTTTTGTCTTTCATTCTGTCAGTGTTGTGTATCATATTTATTAGTTTCCTTATACTGAGGCATCCTTGAATCCCAAGAATAAATTCCACTTGATAATGATTTATAATCCTCTTGGTGCACTGCTGTATTTGGTTTGCTACTACTTGGTTAAGGATTTGGGATCTATTTTAACATGAGACTTGGCCTTGTAATTTTCTTTTCTTATATATCTTTGTCTCACTTTGATACCATGGTAATATTGGCCTCATAAAGTAAATTTGAGAGTGTCCCTTCCAATTCAAATTTTTAGAAGAGTTTTAGATTCAGATTTTTAGAATGATTTTCATTCTCCCCTAAAAGTTTAATAGTAAAGCTATCAGGTAAAGCTACCAATAAAGCTATCAGATCCTAGGTTTTTCTTTGGTGTGGTTTTGATTACTGATTCAATCTTGTTACTTCTATTTTTATAAATTATCATAGAAACATAATCCTGAAGTATAATTATTCATAATAGTCACTTATGAGCTGTTGTATTTTGTATTTTATCAGTTTGTCTTAGTTATTTTCTTTTTTTTTATGGTACTGGGAATCAAATGTCTTATTTATTTTCTCATTCCTGGGGCAAAATATCTGACGCCTACAAACTACAGGAGGAAAGCTGTGTTTGGGCTCATGGTTTGTAGAGGTTTCAGTCCATCGTCAGCTGGCTCCAAGGCAGGGTGGCACGGCAGGGGGGCATCGCAGAGGAGAAATAGCTCAGGGCACAGCAGGCAGAAAGCAGAGAAAGGGATCCAGGAAGGAAGGAAGGACACAGACCCTTCCAGGCCACGCCCTCAGTGAATCTGGCTCCTCTAACCAGGCATCCTCTCCCAAATCACATTTAGCTATAACCCACTAGCAAAAAAAATCCACTGATGAATATCATGTCCCTATGATCCAATCACCTCTAAAAAGCCCCATCTATGAGCACAGGAGGTTTTGGGGGACATTATCAACTATCACACAGTTGTAATGCCTATTCTTTCATTTCTGACTTATTTGAATAGTCTTTCCTATTTTTAGGATAGCTAACGTCTTGTTACTTTTGTTATTATTTTAAAAAACCAACTCTAAGTTTTGTCAATCTATTCAATTATTTTTCAAATCTCACTTTCTTTTATTCTGTAGTTATCTTTATTATTCCCTTCCTTTTGTTTACTTTGGGCTTAATTTGTCCTTTATTGAGTTCTTCAAGGCATGAAGTTAGGTTGTTTATTTCAGATTTCTTTTTATTCATTTAACGTTTATTGCTAGAAACATCTCTCTCAGAATTGCATTTGCTCTATCTCATAAACTTTGGCATGTTTTGTTTCCATTTGTATTTGTCTCAAGATAATTTTTAGATTTGCTTTTAATTTCTTCTTAACCCATTGGTTGTTCAAAAGCATGGTTCTTAATTCAGATAGAGATACAGATACAGATAGATATGATATAGATATAGACGATACAGATATAGATAGATATGGATTTACCCATTTTATTCTTGTCATTTATAGTTTCCTGCCATTGTGATCAGAAAAGATACTTGATATGATTTTTATCTTCGTAAATTTGTGAAGGTTTGCTCTGTGACCTCACATACTACCAATTCTGTAGAATTTTCTAAATATGCTTGAGCAAAGTGTGTATTTTGCTGCTGTTGCATGGATTTTTATACATTTCTGCTAGGTTCATTTGGTCTAAAGTGTAGCTGGAATCAAATGTTTTGCTACTGATTTTTTTTTGTCTTGGCAATACAACCACCAGTAAAAGTGAAGTACTGAAGACCCCCAACTACTACAGTATTGCTACCTCTCCTTTCAAATCTATTAATATTTGCTTTATATCCAGGTACTCCAATGTTGGAGGTATATATATTTACAATTTCTATATCCCCTTGATGATTTGAACACTTTATATGACATAATGACCTTGTCCCTTTTTACAGTTTTTAACTCAATGTCTATTTTTTCTCATTTAAATATAACTGCCTCTGTTCACATCTAGTTTCCATTCACAAGGAATACCTTTCTCCATGACTTCACCTTCAGTCCTTATGTGTCCTTAGAGGAGAACAGACCCTTGTAGACTGCATGCACAAAGTATTGAATCATGTTTACATATAGATTCAGCCACTGCCTTTTGATCATATAAATCTGGACATTTACGTTCAGGGTAGTTAGTGATAATCACCTTATTTCTCACTGCCCTTTTGCTAAATTTCTGTGGTTGTTTTACAGATCTTTGCTCTTTTCTTCCTGTCTTGCTGTCTTCCACTGGGATTTGATGATTTCCTTTAGTGGTATATTTAATTCATTTCTCTTTATGGTCTGTGTATCTACTATAAATTTTTCATTTGTAGTGACCATGAGGTTTACATAAAGTTTATCATCTAAAAGTCAATTGTGCTTTAAGGAGTTTTCAGCCATTATTTCTTTAAGTACAATTTCTGTTCTTATATCTCACATGATTCCTGAATTATGAGTGCTGATGCCTCACATATTTTGTGTAGACATTCTTTATTCTTTTTCCTGCATTGTCCTTACTTTCTTCTCTATTTTCAAATGATTTGTCTTCAAATTAGTGGATCCTTTCTTCAGCCTAGTCAAAGTTTATTGTTGATGTTCTCTAATACATTTTCACAGCATTTATTGTATTCTTTGGCTCCAGAGCGTCTGTTTATTTTCCTCTTTAATGGCTTCTACCTCTTTTTGAATCTCTCTTGTTTATGTATGGTTTTCCTGATTTCATTGATTTATTATCTTTTTACCTCTGTAACTTGGTACGCATCCTTAAAAAATGTTTTGGATCCTCAGGAAATTCTTATTTCTCCATTTCTTTGGGGTCTTACTGAAAAACTATTGAGTTCCTTTTTTTTTTTTTTTTTTTGGTTTTTCTCCGGTACCGGGAACCGAACTCACGACCTTGCACTTGCCAGGCAGGCACTTTTTGCCGCTGAGCTAAATCCCCAGCCCCTATTGAGTTCCTTTTGTGGTGTCATGCTTCACTGATCTTTAATTTTTTGGTTGCCCTTACTGAACCTTTGATAGAACAGTCACTTCTTCCAGACTTTAGAGACCAGCTTAGGTAGGAGAAGACCTTCCCTTTCAGGTATGTGTGAAGACGCTAGTAGGGTGCATCTGGTGGTCCCAGCTCAGGTGAGGGTGCCTCGGTGGAGTCCCCATATATCCCATCAGCTGAGGTTAGAAAAAATTGCAGTGATCCTCATGAATAAGGCTGTGGATGTCCACAGCAGCAATACCGCTGTTGGGATCTTCAGGGGTGATGACTGCTAGGTTCCTCCTGCTATCCTTTTCTTCCACAGCCAAAGTCATGGCAAATGGGGTCCCCAGAAGTCCTGATTTAGGGTTCACATGTGGTTGTGGTGCACAAATGGTGCACCAATGTCTGATGTCTAACATCCATGGAGTGGCCATGGAGCTCAGGTCTGAAGAATAACCATTCCTGCAAGAATCTGAGGTAGCAATGGTATAAATGCCCAGGACAAGGGTCTTGTCACTGGAGCATCAGAAGAGATGCGTGAACCACAGGTGTTTATGAAGCGGTCAGAGAACTGATGCCTGTTGTTAGCGCTACAACATGCTACATTTCTTGAGAGAACTCATACTATTTATTGCTTCCACAGCAGGTGGCAAAATGCTTGGCCCATTCTAGATGGTGAATTCTCTTGAAGAAATAACAAATAATGTGATTCCATAAAGCAGGTATGGCTTGCATAACACATGGAAAATTTATATTAGTATTTCATTATAACTTTTATATTACAAGTCCTCTTTTTAATGTTCAAATTCCACATTTTGCATATGAGATGAGGAGACCAAAAGTTACTTTTGCCAATTAATGTTTTATAAAAAGGATAAACAATATATAACAAGCAGGGTCAGAAGTAGAAACCCGAGTTTCCCAACTCTTAGCTAATCGCCATGAGTTAAATATTCTCAAATACCTTTTGTTCATGGATGCTATCACACATGTACCCTGCTGCACCTAAAGTTGGCAAAAAAAATTCTAAAGCAAATTGTGTTTGAAGTAATTGTAAAATGAAAGGAAATGAAGTGAAATGAAATAAAGTGAAAACAAATTTTATATGTACAACTTACAGCTCCCAGTTCTGCCCTCTCCTTCTCCCCCAGCCTCTCTATCGAAGTTGCAATGAAGTCTTTGGTAAATGGAGAACATAATGCAAAGGAGCAAAGAAACTGGGAGGAGAGAAAAAGAGAAATACAGAAAAATAAACATATTTACTGGTTTGTGAGGTCTCATACTTATTTTCTTACTACACCACAAATAAGTTCCAAATAGAACTTAGATTTATTAACCTTAATAAGCAATCACTCAATATTTATAACATGTCTACAAAGTTCCCCAAAGGAAAGAAAAGGGAACATTATGCTGGGGGTGGGGGGAGAAATTTATGTATTTTAGAGTTTAGAAATGTTTGTAACCATGTGAGTCAAATTATGAGGATGGCTCCAGGTGATAGCTTCGAAGGTAAGGTGGGTGTAATCATGCGGTCACGAAAGCAGAAAGCTTTTGATTGCGACCTCATGCAAAAGGCCAGCAACACGGCAAGAATTTCATCGCAAGTTTTCCTATGAAAAATGTCAAATTACTCCATTTCACATGAATGTGCTGTTCATGTTTTTCATATTTGCATTTCTTCTGAGGAAGATAGAAGCTTATGGTGAACAAGTACGTGCCTGAAAAGCACCCCCAAAAGTATATTCTGTGAAACATAAGTTCAGTAAATCCACCATAGGAAAAAAAAAGATAATCAATGCCAAATAAGTCAGGGAACATTCCATCCAGCATGCCCCTTTGGAGATCTGCAGTCCATAACACTGTATTAAAAGCTCGTACAAGCAATAAAAATCCTATTTAAGTATGTTTCATCTAACGCTTGCCAATTTTTTTCTCAACACTGGGGAATGCACCCAGTATGGCTCAAATTTGCAATCCCCCTGCCTTAGCCTTCCAAAGCACTCAGATTTACACATGCGCACCGCCATACCTGGCACCTCCCAAACCTTTTCACATAGTATCTCCTTTACATGTAAAACTAATTTACATTCTATGGTTCTAGTATTCTACAGCACAAGGTTTGAGAAATACTGGCTAAGGTGTTTTCAGACACAGCACTGGCTAATGTCAGCAGTGGGGAGAGGTGATTTTTCTGGAGCTTCTACATAACTTTTATGGTGTGATAGATCTGAAAACTAAATGTCAATTTAGTCAATTAAAAGGCATATTAGAAACACATAAATTATAACCATTTTAATGTCTCTGGATATGCTAACTTAATTATAAAACAATAAAACATCATATGAGAAGATGCGTTTTATTACGTTTGAAGTAAATTCTCAATAATTTAGATTTTTAAATGAACTATGGTTGTTAACATAGAAACTTCAGCAGAGGAAAGTGAAGTAACTTCACTTGTATCATTTTTTTTGTTATTCCTGAGAGAATAGCATTTGAGTGATCGTTCACCAATGAGGAATAAATGACAATTAATTCCTTGCTATGTTTCTAGACTCTCAATTGCTCATAGAGCTTAGAGGAATGTAAAAGCATTATGAAACGTCATGGAAAGGCCAATCTTGATCCAAGTGTCGTGGGACAAGAGTGTGGCTCTGTCGGGGGAAGGAGAGAGTACGTGAGGGTTGATGACATCATCAACTGCCAACCTGAAGGAAACTGCAGGGAAACCCTACCACACCCGGTGCTAGTACAAATTAATTCAGTGAGTATCTAAGTGTGCAAGTGAAATTATTTCTGAAATATGAGAAGAAACTTCAGGATAACATTTGAATAATCTTTGGGAAAGGAAGAATTTCTTAAGTAAGACTAGAAATCTAGTTTCCACAGTAAACAATTAAAGACATTCAACTACACAACAAATTTAAAAATTCATGTGGAAAAATATGCTCTAAATATAAAAAAGAGAAGTGATGAACTCCAGGAAATATTTGCAACACCTAGACAATACATAGAGCCAGTATCTCCGAAAAAGGAAAAAAATTCTAGCATGAGTCAGCAAGACCTGCAAATGGCAAATGAGCATGAAAAAGTGCTCCATCTCACTGGTCACTAGCAAAGTGTAAATTGTATTCAAAGTAGCACTCCATTTCTCAGGAATGGCAACTTGTGAATGGAAAAGAGAACTTAGCTCCAGGAGAAGAGGAAGCAAGCACCCTCTAACACTTCCTGTGAACATGTAGATGTTGGAAGTATTGCATCTAAGGATATAACAACTTGTAGAAAACTTACTTACAATGTGTATTAAAATTATCAATATGTGCTTATTTCTTTCAGAAATACCAGTTTTTGAAAAACTAACTAGTCTATGATCATACCACCTTGAAAGTGCCCGATCTCGTCTGATCTCAGAAGCTAAGCAGGGTCAGGTCCGGTTAGTACTTGGATGGGAGAAAAACTAACTAATTAAAGAAAAGAATTCTGGTATATAAGAATATTCATATGACTGCTTAATATCACACTGTAGGAAATGATAATAAAGCAGAAAATACATAAATGCCTATCAGTAAGAAAGGAAATTTATAAGATTATTAAGCCATTTCTCGATGATTTGATTCTACATATACTGAGGAATAATAATGATTCACTTTGTGACAGCAGGACTTATTTTGCTGACTGTCATATTCCCACTGTCTAGAACATCGGCTGGTATATAAAGATATTTGACTACCTTTGGATGAATATATTGTTAAATGAAAAACAAAAGAATCTATATTACTATGGATATTAGAATGTATAGAATATATAATTTAATATTCTAGTTTTTTGAAAACATTAAAAGCTGGAAATCTGTACATTTTAATATTCTTGACATATGAATATTTACATATTTACACTACATTTTATATATATATTCACATACACAAATGTATATAGAACACACATGTGTGTACACCCATGGAAATGATGATCTATACATACAACTTTGATTATTAGCATTGGTTTTCAGTGCTTAAGGAAGTGGGAAGCAGAGAGAATTGCTAGCTTTCTCACTACAAAAGCCTTTTATAGTTTCATTTACTATAACAAGAGCTCATTTACATAATCATGCTTTTCTAATCTAATCACAAAAATTCTAAAGGGAAAAAGACTAGAAAAGTTATTAAAGACAGTTGATAAGAGGTGACATACAAAGGACAGTCAAGTCATGTTTTTCATGTGTCTTCTTTGCTCACCTCCACTGGATCTACAGGCTTCAGACTCATTTAACAAAAAGCGATCTATGCCACAGAGCTGATGAGCAAGGGTCTGGTTGCTACTATACATTCATCGGAGCACCCTACTAAGGTAAGCAACTGAGCAGCAAAATAAAATTACAGATCGTCCATCTAAATAACACACAGGGCGATCCAAGTCCCTGCAAAGGAATCCTTCTGTCTGTTCATCGGTGCTCTTAATTATGTGGCTGAAGGTTGGAAATGGGACCGCTGGTCTCTCACATGCCGCCAGTACTGTAGAGAAAGGAAACAGCACATCGAGATTACCTGAACACAGAGAAAGAGGCTGCACCAGGGAGGCAGTCTCGGCTAGCTCTGCGTTACTCACTGCAGAGATGAAAGACACATGTTAGGAAGAGAGTCAAAGGAAGGGAGAATAAACTAGCAAGACAGGTGGAACCTCTTGAAAATGAAGGAGCTCAGTGACACTGCTCTTGGATAGAATAGCAATTAAATAGGGACATGTTACTTGTCCCATCAAATATTGAATCAATTTAAGAAAAAATAAAACAATGCAATGTCTCATCTCTGAAAGAAAGTTGGTAGACTTACAAGAGTTTTAGAGAAAACATATTTAGAACTCTAATTTTCTTGTCTTCTTAATGCCAAAAGGATGGAATTAATGTGTTCTAATTAAAGACCTCCTCAAAAAGATTACTGTCACTCTAGTCCAATAAAAAAAGTCATAAAAATACAAATTAAAAGTTGAAGTGTATTGTTTCCTTATAGTATTTTTTATTTTATCAATAAATTAATATTGTTAATGTCATTTATTTTGCAAGAAGACGACACGAGGATTTATGCTGTACTTTGAAACATTCTGCTTTCATCTTAGAGGGAGCCCAGTTTAAGCTTTGAAATATGTATGCTTGATCGTGGACCTCTAGCCAAGGTGCACCTAATTAATCGGAAGATCAAATGTGTGCTCGGCAGGAGACACAACTACAAAACCACAGGTGGCAGCCAACGACTCCATTTAATAAAGGTTGCACAAAGAGAGCGCTGTGTAGGGGCTCCTGTCACCTGTGTGCAGCTTTGCTGCCATTTTGTCATTGACATGAGAACAGTTACTGTCATAAGTAGATCCAAAGCTTCTCATCCACTGAGGTCTCTCTCTCTGCTTCTTAGAGCAATTCTGCAACATAATTGAGAATGTAAAATCTGTTTGTTTAGTGTTGTCATTGTTGTTGTTGTTGCTGCTGCTGTTGCTGTTGTTGAATTTATTACTGGTTTGTCCCCAGAACATTAAAACTTATGATTGCAATAAAGAGACAGGCAGGGTTGGCAGCGAAGGGCACAGCTTTCAGAGTGAGGTAGAAGTGGAATTAGGGAACAATAAATGAAATAAATTAGCTCTGTTAGTTATCAGCTGTGAATGTAAAGTTAGTCCCTTTAGGCTGGTATTTGCTCATTGATAAGTGGGAAAAGTCAGGTCTACCTTGTAGGTCACTATAGGAATTAAATAGAAGAGCACACATAAAGTAATTGTATCAAGAATGCACTTGGCAAATGTAATAAAAAGAACTAGAAATTTGAAAGGAGGAGGGAGAGGAGTGATGCAGTTTCTGAAGACAAACACTTAGGAAAATCCAAGCACTGTAAATACATTGTCTATTGTGGGTTAATTTCCCAAAACTGTAATCCTCCAACAGTCCCAAAGGGTCTATTTCTTCAATCCTAAATCCAAGGAGAGTTTTGATAGATCAAGAAAAATAAGGCAGGTGTTTTCAAGTAGTTACTTTTTTAACTATTTGTGTTGGTATAGTTTTTTTATATCTACCTTCACTCAATTAGGAAAAGATACAGTGGCAGAAATAGAATCACAAGAACACGGATTGTCATCCCATAAAACTCCAACTCATGTAAAAAAAAATACGCTAAGTCTTATACCTGGGCCACTGGACTAAGAAAAGAGAAAGAAGACTAAACTCATCCTTGTTTGCCTGTCAAAAGTACAATACTTTGGGAGTTTTATTGGAATTATTACAAAATCCAGATAAGAAATACCTGGATTTGAGTTTTCTCTACAGCAATGACTGTGACCAAACTATTTAACATTCCTGTGCCTCTGATTCCACACCGTAGAAATGAAGCTGTGATAGTATCCACAGCATTGGAGTGAGCCATGAGAGCTGCATGTTTAGTTATCTCCTTGATGTTCTGCATGCACTTGATGTTTAAAATCCATTGTTGTGAAGGCATTCCTTTAACAACAGCTGCAAAATAGCAAGTGAAGTATTTCTCAAACCAGAAATAAGTCAGCTTATGTGCCTTTGCTGAGTCATTATTCTGGGTACGCATAGCAGCTATATCTTTTACCACAAATAGAGAGCTTGTTATGTGTGTGGGGTGTGCGTGTGTGTGTGTGTGTGTGTGTGTGTGCACACTCAGCAAGGTAAAAGAAGGAAATAGGAAACAGAAAGAAAACACCCACCTGATTCTGAATGGATTCTTCCATTAAGCGGCTGGTGGCTGCAACTGTATAACCCTTGTGAATATGATACTAACGATATAGTTGTCTAGTGGGCTCAACACAAATAATGCAGACTCAGTTACCACTGAATGCAGGCAAAAGGCACTCAAAGATATAATGCACTTCATTCTATGTTATTCCCATTCCTTCTACATGGTTAAGATAGGCCCAGGGCTAGAGAGATTCCCTCCTCCAATTATTTTACACGTCTTCTCAAAGGCATTTTGCTCTTCCAGGTTCTGACTCACTCCAACATCAGTGCTAGTGGCTATTTGTACGATGTTTTGTGTGATAACCCACTTCCTATGATGAACAAAGACATTCATACTGGCCCTTGGGAAAGAAATTAACCTGTCCTGCATGCTTATCAGAGATGAAGATTGGTGATGTGCACTTTTGATATTCATTATTTAAGTTATTTTTTATGATTAGCCTATGAAAGGCTATACTTTCAGCAATCATTTCCATAGGATGCTATGGTTAGCCTATGAAGTATTATTGTCTCCATTTAAAGATAAGCAAGGGCTGGGGTGTAGTTCAGGGGAAGAGCGTTTGCTTAAAACAAGCCAGGCCCTGGGTACAATCCCTGGCACGAGAGAGGGAGAGAGAAAAGAAGAGGAGAGGGGAGGGGAGGGGAGGGAGAGAGAAGCTGGAATCTGAAAGAGTTCAAGAAATTCCAACTTGGGCTGATAAATGACACAATGGGATTCAAAGCAAATTTGTATGATTTTTACAAAATCATCCTTTTTTTTACTACTGGGAATAAATCCAGGCCTATTGAAATAGTGAAGGTTCTTGGTTCCAAGTAATAAAACAGATCTGGTGAACAAAAACAGCCAAGGAATTTGCTGAAAGACTACTGAGCAGCTCCTGGACTTGGGAGGGCTGCAGAACCACACTGGAGTTTCCCAGGCAGGAGCAGGGCCTCTCTCTGCCACAGCCAGCCAGGAAGGAAGCGGCAGAACCAGAGCTGGCGTGCACGCTGCATGCTGGGCTGACAGCAGGGCTGGAGGCCTGGAACCATCACTCCCAAGAGCATGCCCCGCCAGCTCCGCTCCATGTTTGACTCCACTCACTCCTACTTAGTCCTTGCTTCACACAATCTCACAGCACGTATCCCACCCGCACTGTCTCACTTAGCTCCTTGCGGGGATCTGTGGAGGCGCATTCTTCTTCCTAAATTTACAGACAAGGAACTGAGGTTCAGACTGGCTAAGTGGCTTGCCCAGGAGTTGAGCCATTTAACTCTTATTAGTGGCATGCTTTAGTAAAAAGATCACTTTAGCTTCAGAACCACCAAAATCCAAGCTCAAATCCTGTGCAAATTCCCATTCTAACTAAGAAAAAAAAAATAGCCTGGTACTGTGCACCTAGTTAACTGGTGGAGACCAGGGTATGTGATAATAGCCTAGGCCTGAAAGGAGATAGATGAGGTAGTAGCTGAGATTTTTAGGTTTTCTGGCATGATAGTGAGGCTCTCCTTCTCTGCTTGAGTAATAGAAATTACAAACATAAAGTGGGTCAGATGTGGATCACGAAGAAAAGAAAGTCTACTTTTCTGGATGCCCCCATACACTGTTCTTGCCACATTTACACAACACCTCCTAAACGTCTCCCTCCTCACACCACAATTAACTACTATATAATCAAAAACCAAGTCACCAGCTGTTCCCACCAAAATGATCAGTTACTGCAGCTAGTGTCGTGTCCAGAAGCTCTAGGTGATGTTCATTCCTTATCTAGTTGGTCCAGTTTTACTACTCAGTAACCCATTGATTTGACCACAAAGTTAACCCACTAACAATACATTCATTATACATATTGGCAGAGGCCGGATACATTAGAAGCTGTAGTCCCAGCTCCTCTGGAGCTGAGGCAGGAAGTTGGCTTGAGCCCAAGAGTTTAAGACCTGTCTAGACAACATGCTGAGACCTTATTTCAAAAAACAAAAAGAAGTTGAAGGAAAACATGAGATTAATAAGAAAAAAACTTTAAGTGCATAAAAACGTACTATATAAGTCAGACTAAACTACAGTAATACAATAACAACCCCAAAACCTCAGTGGCTTGCAACAACAAAGATATTTTTGGGGGGGTACCGGGAATCGAACTCAGAACCTTGTGCTTGTCAGGTGGGTGCTTGTGCCACTGAGCTATCTCCCTGGCCCAAAGATTTATTTTTTGCTTGCACTACATGTTTATTATGGTTAGCTCAATCTCTCCACATGGTCTGTCCTTTGAAAACCATGTTGGTGGAGCAGCCTCTGTCTGGAGTATTGTGATCAATGGCATAGGGAGGAGAGTGCAGAGCAGCATGCCCTGACCTGTATTTGTCCCGGTGGAGGTCCACATCGCCTCTGCTCACTTTTCACTGGCTAAAGATATTAAGGAGTTGAGTGTGAAGTTAGTGGAGTAGAAAAAATACATTTTATATTTTCAGGGAGAGCTAACGAGTGTTTGGGAACAATAATGCAACGTATCAGATTTTGAGTTTTATATTCTGATCACAGCAAGGAACATTAGATGGATGTCTCTGCGTATGGTTTCAAGGCTGCAGTTGTATCTATAATTTCTTTCCCCTGTGCCCCATCCCATCATTGCTTCGTCCTCATACAGGTGCTTGGGAGTGCTCAGAGGGCAGGTTTGCCACGACAATACTGAGAGGCCCGATCGGGGAAATTTTGAATTCCTTGCTGTCTTCATTGGTTTTGTGTTGTTAAAACAGAATACCTGAAACTGGGTAACGTAGGAAGAAAAGAAAACTTTGTCTCTCACAGTTCTAGAGGCTGAAAAATCCAAGATCGAGATGCTCGAAGGTCCAGAGTCTTCTGAGGAATGCAATCTTCTTCCAAGGTAGTGCTTCCAAATCATTGGAACCAAAGGAGTAATCCAAAATGGAAAATTCCTTAAGGAGAGAATTTATAAACTCAAAAAAACTCTGGAGATACATCAGACCTTTTAATGATTGAAGGGCCACCTGGGATATGACATCTTACCAGGGACTAAGAATTGAACTGTGCGGTATGAGCAGGGAGAGCTTTCAAGTCAGATCTGGTGGAGGATAATCAATTTTGTTGAGTTCACACATAGCCACTAGCCTCATCATTCACGGAAGCTATTTTCAAGAGCCCATTAAGAAAGTGCATCAGAATAGCTAGGAAAGAAGGCTGCTGACAGGCACCGGGTAAATCACCTTAGTATTAAGAATCTTCTCTTTAGTGCGGCTCCTTTCAGTAAGTGTTCGCACAGGTGCAAGGGTTAGGTAGAGATATACACCGACAAAGACAGACACAGAGATGTAGACACACACACAAACGCAGATGCAGACACAGACATAGCTATGGCTATAGATTATAAACCAATTCCAAGAGGTCTATCTATATGCTTTTTTCCTCAAGCCTCCTCTTTACCAATCCTCTTCCCAATCTCTGACCACCTCCCAAATCACTAGCTTCTGCCTGTGAAGAGGTATATGCTTATAACCGGCAATCTCCCTGTTCAGATAAACTATATAATGGTGTACACAAGCTTTGTTTCTTGAGAATTTTTCTGTCTTTGTTGTCCTTCAAAGCCACCACTGTATGGAAATGCCGCAGCAGTATGAACAGCTAGAACCGGCGTAGTACTATTTTCTTTCTCCACAAATGTTTGCATGGAACTCAAAATGATTCTATAAATATAGATTGAAAAACAGGAGGAGGGAGCCTAACCAACACACTGGAAATGTAATCCACATAAATAATCTTATTTTAAGTGTAATCTTATTTTGTCTTCACTATCTGCTTAAGCCCAGACATCTCACTGGAATTACTGAAAGACTATTACCAGGTATCCTAAATACAGGTAATATATAATTCATATTGAGCAGGTTGAAAGGCCTTGGTCACCTTACATCTTTGGTCAGACTTTAGTTTGTATCAGAATCCATTAACAAAGCAAGATCCGTTTTGAGAGAGAGGATAATTACTTACTGAAAAGAGCATGGCTTCACTCCAAAACCTAGGTATTTCCACTCTGATTTTCCAGTCTCCAGGGAACATCTCAATTTGTTCCCGACACTTTGCCCACAGCTTATGAGATTCATCACTTCATAAGAGTTGAAAGAATTTATACCGCAGCTTAGACCACCTGGACAAGATTCTTTTACTCTAGACACCACAAAAAGGTAGTTTTTGTAAATGAGTCATATGTGATATATTGTTCCAAAATGCAAAGCATGACCTCTTTCTTATTGATGGAATAAGAACTTGTTTTCCAACTTGATGACATTGCAGACAGTTCTTAGGCCACTGGAAATTTAGAAATTTCACCAAAATTGTAGATTTCTGCGTTTTGAAGGAGGAATCTCCCACCTTCTAGCAGGTATGTGTCTTCCAAGGCATCCTCTCTGTGGGGCCTACCAGCATCGTGCCATCAACACGGTACACCCAAATGATTCCCCATGGGATAGCGAGACAGCGAAAGCCCCTGGAAAATAAACTGCAGCGCAGAGCGAAAGAGTTGGCAGAAATTCAAAGCAAAAATGTGAGGGAAACACCTCTCTCTCTCACAGGAGAGGCAGCCTCTTCTGGGTCCTCAGTGCCCACTGAGATGGAGGAAGTAGCCCAGATAAACACATCCAACCCTCACTATGTGCCGTCATGCAGACGGGACACCTGGCACACCGTAGCTTCTATAACTCTAGCACATCTTGAAAGACAAACAGACACATGACGCCTTTTAAAATTTACCTCCCCTGGTCGGGGGACAGCAAGAAAGCATGAATACAAAAAGCAAATTTCCCTTTACGCGGTTCCCTGGAGTTAACAGCTCTCTCTGTGTCAGTGTAACCCTGAGTCAAGATCCCCATGTGGCAGGCATCCAAGTGCTGACTCGTCAGTACGGCTTCTCCACATGTGCTTCAGGGAGCTGTGCAGGGCTGACGTCGGAGGCCAGGTCCAGCTCACCCTCTTCTGTCCACTCGAGTACGCTCCATGCATGGCACATTCGTCTCCCTTCCTGCTGAGCTCCTATCGCTGTGGTTCAAGCCCAGCTCTCAGCCATGTTACTGACTTGATACTTGTAAAGTTAGAGTATCATCGTAATACAGAATTTGGAGAATGAAGTTATCCTCATCTCAAAGAAGCTATGAGAACTCTGCTGAGTCCTTTGATTTAAATGTCCTTAAACTCTGCAATTCCTCTTTTTGAAGACTGTTGTCACTTGACCTGAGAAGAGGTAAGCACTCGTCATGCTCCCCCAGTACACCCCATCCCAAGACTAATGGGAACGGATTTTCCCCTCTCTCCACGCTTTTTATAAGGGCAGAGAATAGTGTGATCCATGGCATCTGGTGGTGCGTGCACACCCTTTGTTAGCCCCTGTACACATAAATCTAGTCCAAAATGTAATGACTCTTTAGTATGGAAAATTTCCTGTTGTTTTCATCTCTGGGCCCTAATGCAAATTCCCGAACAAGAGAAAATACCTCTCTACAGAGAAAGAAGGAAGAAAGAACTGTGACTTTTTTTGCAAAATAGTGGATAACTCCAAAAGAATCTGGATAGAATGTTTAAAAACGATCATTTGGAAATCTGCTATAATATTTTAATGAGCCACATTTAATGTCTTAGGCCATATGCTAAGCTTCTTAGACATTACTTCCTCCCATTCAGTTAAAAGCCATGAATTTTGCTACTTCCATTTTGCAGACGAGGAAACTGAGGCGAAGGAATTGAAGTAACTGGGCAAAGTCAGACCGTGCTTCCTGACACCAAATCACTAAGATAGCATGAACCATTCCATTCTATTACCATTTGATTGTCTCTTTGTTTAGAATTTGTTTTACTTGTTATCTACTAACTTGGATATTTTTAACTCTAAAACACAACAGAAGGGTTGGCAGGCAGGGTATCCAGAAATTTCTAGATATTTCGCATAGTATATTATTGTATAGTTTCTACAGTTTTTCCCTGTTTCTAAATAAGAACACACATATCTGCAAAGTTTGTGTAAAAGTAAAACCTTACAAAGCACTGATTACAGGCACCTTTTTGTTTTTTATTTCACATATTAGTAACCCTCATCACACTGAGACACCTACTCCTCTCTGCAGAGTGGAGAGAAGAGAGAAGGAAAGAAACTCTGTACCCAGGACTCCCATTGTCTCTTTAACCAGTAGGCTGAGACTGAACGCTGAATAAACTTGACTTGATTTCCCTGGGGTTGTCGTCTTCCCACACAGCCTTCATGGGTGACAGAGGAGGACAGCGGCAGCAGGCTCAGCAACATGACACTTGGCCAACATCGCCAGCCTCTTTGATTGCCCCAGGGCATACAGCATGGCCTTGAATAAATGCAGATTGAACTAAGGATTGTACTTCCTGAGCTCCTTGCCAAAATGCGCTCTTTTCAAAAAGGCTGGAAATGTGGGGAGCTGCAGTCCTATTATCATTATCTTCCACAAAGAGCACCTTTGACTGGAAAGCTTGCTGGGGATTTCATTTCTTAGCAGTCTGGTTGCCAATTTTGAACGAGGGGAGAAGACAAACAGAACTGAGAATTAATGAAGGGACTGTGATTTGAGGAAAGGAGAGGAGGAGGAGATACACACTGCGTAATAGCACGGTTAATACACTTCAGCCCTTTCTCCGGGAAGAGTTTATGTCCTTCATTGTTTATCTTCAGCCATAATTTTAATTAAATAGAGCACAGTTTTTACCATTGTAAAGCTTCCCATGAGCATAATTTTGCCCCCAAAGTTCACACAGTGTAGGCGGCTGGGTACAACTTTTTAAGTCATCAAAATGTGTAGAATAAAATACTTAAAACCATCTATTTTGTTGATTCAAGCTTATTCAACCTTTTGCTAGTGGGAGCTTTTACTGTACACTTGAGTTGCTCGCTTGATAGTATTTGCCTCCAGTGAAATCCTGTTTAGGAACTCATATTCTTTTATACGCTGAGATCCAAACTGTTTTGAGCAGGGCTGGCTTCATTAAAATGATTTCCTACCATCACAGAGTGACCTAAATGACAATTGACTTTTGCCTTCCATTAGCAGAAAGCACTCAGATTTCATTTTCATGTATGAATGCAATTCATGCTTCACATCATGTTATTTTAAACAATACCACAGTGCGGATTCATGAATAGCTCTTTAAAAACTATTTCGAATATTGGTATCCTCTAAAGGATAAACTGTAAGAAGTCCTTTGCCCTTATGAGTTCTAATTCTCTGGAAATGCATTGCAGCATTTAAAGGTGATTAGCTTTATAACTCTTAGTGCACCATAAGTTTCTACTGGAATGTGTTATATAAACAGAAACAAAGGGTTTCTTCCTCTCCTCTCCTGCCATGCATTATACAACACACAGAAGTGAAAAAACCAAACTAACATGAAAATGTCTTTCAAACACTGATTAACAGGAATAAATCCTTAAAATTATTTCCAAGCATTATTACACATTTTGGTTTACTCTGATTCCCACACTAATTAATGATAACACACTGTTTGTATCAGCCAGATGGATAACTCAAAGATTAGTCTGAAGTTTTACCTCAATTATATCAATAAAATACAGATTGAGGGAATAAATAAGCTTTAAAAATCTTTATTTTCTCCTCAGTCTTCCATATTTTCTCCTATTTTTTTTAGTTCAGGTTTTATTTTTTTGCACTTTTGGAACCAAATGCAATACCGCTGCTGAACTCTCAAAGAATACAAAAACCCACAGTGGGCATTTATTTGATCTAAAGCATGATTAATGTGGTGAATTGCATGTCATCCCAACCTTTTAAATCTCTCTGAAGAATTACATTTCTGTCCACAGGCATGTCACTGTTTAAAAATGAGCCAACTAATAAAGGAACACACAGTATATTAATATGTAATTTCTTTCCCAGTATGAATGCTAATTACTGACCGAGCAGGCCTTCTGCCTGGCTCTGGATGTGGACAGAGTCTCCCACTGTCTCGTTTGGTGTCCTTCCCTTTCTTACGCCTTCACACCCACACTTTCATTTTAAAGGCTCCTGAAGATTGGCAGGAAAGCTATTTTAGGTTTTTCCGCATCTAACACTGTTTAGTTCTGTAAGGGAGGAGGAGGAGCATTTCTAACCTACAGAAATTAATTTGGTTTGCGTGAAAAGAAATGTCATTATGTTGAATAGTTCCTCTCTCGAAAATACATTCTCAGTTGATTTCTGGCAGTCTCATTAACCTATAAAGATAATTCAGTTGCCTAACATTCTTTTTTCTTGTTAGCTTCCAACTGAGTACTATGTAAATGTGAAGTCTCTACAAATTATAGGGTCTTCAAGTATTCATTTGAACTGTTCTTTTCTGGTGGGGGGCGGGGGAGATTAGTTGGTTTTCAAATGCAAGAGGAAATGAATCTCACATACAGCCTTCATTGTTTAATACAAACATTTAGCTCTCTTCCTCCTTCCAGTCCTTATATTAGATCCACAGTCTGCATCCCACAAATTATCCTATCTTACCAGGAAGAGCTTTTTTTAAAAATAACACATTAAGCCTCTCAAGGGAAACCCTTGACCACTCATTAATCCTTTAAACAGTTTGATATCAAACATCCATCCAAAGCTCATGGGACTTATTCTTTGTAGAATAGGGTTAAATTCATCTTTATTCCCCTAGTCCCTCACATAGTTTCTGAGACTTATAGAAAGTTCTAAGTATTATTTCCTCCACCTTACCAAGCACGGAATTTTATTCAGAAATGCTTATGACCAAGTACTTGACAATCATTTTACTTAATACTCAAGTTAAACTAGTTGTCCAGTGAAAGTGTCTTTAAAGCCAAATCCTGTGCTGCTTTCACTAAAATATACTTTTAAGGACAAGGCGCATATGTGACCTTTAAGATCTTCAATCTCAACCTTCAATCTTTAAGACTGAAAAAAGTGACAGCATAATACCTTGTCCTTTCATGACTAAAATTTTAAGTTAATGGGTCCAAAATTAATGGGACCAAATTATATCAGAATTTTCTTCTTGGGTCAGAAAAAAGAAAAGCCAATCCAGCAATGCCCACAATTTAGACTAATACCAATTTAGAACAAACAGAGAAAACATTACACCTGGAAGTGAGAAGCCACGGCCATGGTTTGTATCCCAAAGCCTCACGCATTTGTAGGTGGGGTATTTTGGAGGTGCCTGGATCACGGGAGTGTGGTACACATCAGTGGATTATTCCACTAATGAGTTCACAGCTAAATTTGATGTTGGGAGGTAAGGCCTGGTGGAGGGGGTGGGTCGCTGTAAGTGTGGCCTGGGAAGGTCTATCTCCTTCCTCCTCCCTTGATCTCTCTCTGCTTCCTGCCTGCTGTGCCATGAGATGTTTCTCCTCTGCCATGCCCCTCTGCCATGCTGCCATGCCTTGGAGCCAGCAGAGACTAAGCACCAAAGCCTGTACAAGCTGTGAGGCAAAATAAGCCTTTTTTCCTTAAAACTGTACTTGTCTCAGTGACGAGAAAGTAAGACAGCCACCAGCAGTACCTTTTGTAAGGGCATTCAGTGCCAATATTTCAGAAAGGATAATACACTGGCAGTGAAAGAAAAGCAAAATGTGTAAACTAAAGAAACCTGTGTTTAGAAACTTTACCTTCAAAATAAACAACTATGGAATTAACCTCCTTACAATTGCCATAGCAAGGACTGGGGGTACAGCTCAGTGGCACCGTGCCTGCCTGGCAAGCGCAAGGTCCTGAGTTCAATTCCTGGTACTAAAAAAAAAATTTTTTTTCAATTTCCATAGCAATAGATATCAAAAGCCATGTGTTACCTAACATTCTGGGAGGCTGAGACAGAAGGATCACAAGTTCAAGCTCAACCTGGGCAAATTAGCAACTTACAAATTTAGCAAGACCTGTCTCAAAAACATTAAAAAATTAAAAGGGACGTAGGAAGCAGCTCAGTGCAAAGGCCTGAAGGGAAAACAAAAGGTCATATATTAATGAAAGTTACTTTCTGTGATTTGTTTAGGAACTTGTAGGTACCCAGGTTATACAGTAAACATGCAAGTAAAGATCTGTTGTTGAATGAATGTTCTTCAGTAAATAAACTTGTACTTGTCTCCTATTAGTTTAGATGATGTGCCAATGTCAGATCTTAAGAAGGTCAAAGGCCTCCAGCCTTACCTCTGTTACAGACTATGAAAAGCAAGAACTCAAATCACGCTATAGCCTAGAAAACTTTTTTTTTTTTTTTTTTTTTTTGGTTTTTCTCTAGTACCAGGAACTGAACTCACGACCTTGCGCTTGCCAGGCAGGCGCTTTGCCGCTGAGCTAAATCCCCAGCCCCTAGTCTAGAAAACTTGATTGACTTGTTTCTAGGTTGGTTACTTGGTGGTAGTGGTAGTTAATGTGCTAGGACAGTAGTAGTTCAATTTCCAAGAGAAGTTGTAGCCTCCAATTTTTCTGCTCTGTGTTCTTGCTTTTCAAATGAGGCCTGATCTTGCGCACTTCCCTGAACACTGAGAACCTTGGCAGTAAGTTGAGCTTCTTGCCAGATTTCTATGCGCTGCCTCCTACAATAATCACTCCTGCCCTCCCACTCTTGAAAATTACCTGACTCTTTTCATTAAAACCCCAAGTTCCTATGTAACTTACATAGGGAAGCTTTTCTATTGTTTCAATTCACATAAACTAAAAATATAAGGTGGCATTATATCATTCCTTAGTGTTATGTTTTCCTTTAAAAGTTGAACATTTTTGATAAATATTTTCAGCTAAAAAATATTTCATTTCTAACATCAATGGTTTATTAAGTAACAAGCAGCTACTGCTAATCCATTTTGAATAATGTCACATGTGCACAACGCAATAACCCCCCAAAATAATCTACTTGATATAATGTTCCAGTAATTAATCTATAAACTCTTCCTTGCACAACATGCTTTAAAAAGCCAAATCACCAGGCCCCATCCAACTTCAATGGCTTGAACCCCAATGGATCCTGTTCCCTTATTCCCCTTGCTTTACACAACAAAAGAATGTTCTATGAAGAAATCTCTATTGATCTCTAACTCTGATGCTTGGAATCAAAAGAAAGTGGGAGTTAAGGGCAACAGTTTTGGAAAGAAGTTGAAGAGAAAAATGCATCTGAGCCAGAAATGAACAATTTGTAATAGCTGGTTTCATTTCATCATTTTGCCATTTCATCTCTTCTCAATACCAAGCCTTTTACATTTTCTTACAATTTTTACAAGACATGCATGGTTATCTTCTCATCCATAAAGAAAATATTCTACCTGTAAGGTGGCCAAGTTGTCTCCAAAGACCTAAAAAGGTTTATTTGTGTTTATTCTTTCTACAGTAAAAAAGATAATATAGAAAGTCAATGGCCCATTAGTCTCCTAACACTTCTGACTTTTTTCCTCAGTTTGTACCTGAAATATTTGCCTTTACCATTGCCTCAATATACAGGTAACTGGCTTTGTAATAACATTTTCAGTTGATTATTTTATTTGCTGATGTTTGCTTAATATCCAGTAGTTATATCCTAAAACCACTTCTCATATTTTTAATTTTTGACCTTGCTAAATCTACATATGTCTGTATAACTTATCTTGCTTTGAGGTGAAATTTTAGTAATTTTAAAATATCTTTATGATTGCTCATTTTTAATATTTTTATATTTGCCATTTTCTTGGTCTTTCCACATCAAATAATTAAAGTCAGTGTTTGGTTCTGTTTGTTTAAAGTCTTTAGTACACCCAAGTCGTAGTTATTTAGCAAGAAGGTGAATTTGTCTGTCAAATTGTGGTTATGCTAAACATGGGAGGAGATCCAATATGCTGCTGAAGTGTTTCCCATTTGAAAGATTTTGAAAGATCACTCTATTCCTCCAACAAAAAGAACAAGATAAATTGCCAAAAAGTGACAGTCCCTGGTAGTTTGCTTGCATCCTTGGAGGCATTTCCAGTGACAGAATCATGTGTTGCCCTTTCTGAGCTGAATACTGTGAACATGGTTGGACTCTTAAGTGTGGAAGGACCTGCCACGGCCACAGAGAGATTCCAGCCTCCTCCCCACAAGGCATGGCCATCGGCCCCGGAGCAGGCGCCTTCTGCCACAGACTGACTACTGCCTGAATGACCAAAGCACAACTGGCAACTGGTCCTCTGCACATCTGCTAGTCTTCTGAACATCTTTTGGAAAGTGAAAAACATTTAGGTTGCTTGATTCTATTTGCTCTCATAAATGTGTTCTCTTCACATTTTTAATTCAGCTCTCTGAATTATCCTGATTCTCTAAAAGTAAAAACACCCAGATTGTTTTTATGCTATCTAATCCCTCAAAAAAATTGGTGGAAAGCGCTCCTTTTACTGACATCTACTTCACTGTTCAGAGTCCTCACTGTCAGGATCCAGACAACAGCAATTCAACGTTGCAAGAAGAAGGGAAAATCTGGGTTGGTTTGTTGTCTGTTTGGCTGCTTTAGCCCTTGCTGTCATCACCCAGCAGTTCTTTATACACCAAGCACACATTTTTCCAATAGAACACCTGTGAAATTAAACTAGGAAGAAATTTCAGATTTTATAATAGGTCAGAGTGTTTGCTTCTTTTCAGCAATTGCTTTATTTTTTATGTAGAGCTGAGAATCACATCATATTTCTCTCTTTTTCTGAGTTACTAGAAAGCTTAGAGCCAAATTTACAGCCCTATTCAACTGAATTGTTTCTTTTTCAGACCACTTATTAAATATACTGACTTTTAGGAGCATGACCTTTATTTTCTTTACTTTCTCTCTATTTTGAGTGTATTTTGAGTCCCTTTTTTGTCTTGTGATTGTATATGTTCATACATGTTAAGTCGGGAATGTTTTGTTGTTAATGAGGTGAGTTACACACATAGAATGGTAACACATACGCATGTATACACAATGGGAAAAGATGCTCAGAATACAATAGAACTCTTCTTCTAATGTCACTTTACAATACAAATACAGACAGCTTCACAACGAAGACAAGCTTATGTACTCATGTCTGCTGGTAGTGATATTAGGTGAGAGAACACCGGCGTATATAACAAACCTCTCCACAGCATCTAGATTCAACCTGCAGGGATATAAATCACCACTGGCTGTTGGCTTATCTCCGTTCATTTGGTCACCACAAACATGAGTGACTTCAAATGTCCCCAAGCAATCAGCACTCCTAATAAAAAGAAAGATTGAAACGGAGAGAGAAGTGGGGAGGGGGCTCTGAGACAAATAAACACAAGCACCAACTGCCCAAAAATTGACTTCCTATTGACAAACATCGTCACAAGTGAATTTTCCACTTTCCTGATGTTTCTGCCTTCAGTTCCCTTAAGATGCATGTTTACATACTTTCTCTCTTAAAGGGACTAAAAGAATATTTTTCCTTTTGGCTTTAAACTTTACTTTTTTCTCACTGCTGGCTTAATATGCTGATGCTTTTGAGTACACTTACTTTCTTCCTCCCTTCTCAAGTGGCAGTGACTAATTTATCTGGCCCTCAGACCATTATTACAACAAGTGTATCCAGCATTACCAGTTCCAACCACCTTCCCAAGGGGTTAAGACAGCTGTAACTGGGGCCCTAAAGGAAGTGACTGTCCCTGGAAAACACTGAAGGCTTGAGCAGAGTCACTGCCACCAGCGCCACCTCTCCGGTGGTGGTCATCCAAACTTCGATTCTGCCTGTCAGCGAGTGTACCCAGAAACCACGTGACAATGGAGTGATGAGACCGCAAGTGTTCCTCCGCCCAACCCGTGCCCAGAGCCTCTGCGGATTCTGCCAGCTGCCTTTGCCTACAAGCTGCTTGCTCCAGGCCAAGAAGAAGCAAGAGGTATTATTCTCTTCACTACAAGATGAATTGTTTTGTCTTCATAGCCATAGCAGAAAAGACTTTGCTGGAAATGATGCCATATACCATAGGGCTTGCCCTGTGACTTGCGTACAACTTCAGATGAGGAGGACTCCTCAGAGGCATTCTTCACGGCAAGAGGATAAATGCTTTCAGGGGTTTCCACAATAATGCTTTGCATGTGTGTTCCACAGGAAGGAGCAAAAATGTAAACTTAAAGCGATTTACAGAAAGTCAAATTTCTACCCCCCAGATTTTATTGGCTCCAAAAGTGTGACACCAAAACTTCTTTTAAAAAAACTAACAGCAACACTTTTTTTTCTACTAAAAATTGCATCCATCACACCTTTAGTTAAAGTGTATTTAGAATCACACTGCAGCTTTCTACAAAAAAGTAACCCTTCAGAAGGATACTTACATAACTGGAGCACTATAATTCCTTAGTAATTGCAACCAACCTTGTAACTCAACTCAGTTGGTGTATTTTCCCTGGATGCCTCTTTATTTAATGCCTGTAAAAAGAGGCACTCACTTCTTCAGCCCCACTGGTAGGAAGAAATCGCCATTTGATAAAATTGTGACCCACAAAACACAGCAGAGAATAACACAAAAACTCTTCAAGAAAAAAATGACTTGGGGAAAGGAAAGAAGGAGCTAAGGTAGGGGGTAGTGATCAGCTCTTCAAGACTGTAATGAAATTAAGTTGAGATATTCAACTTAAAAATGGGACAGCTTAATGGCTCATGGTTGCAGAGGTGTCACTCCATGGTCAGTTGGCCCCACTGCTTAGGGCCCTGTAGTAAAGCAGAATGTCTTGGCTGAGAGCACATTGGTATAGCAAGCTGCCCACCTCATGGTGGCCCAATCATAAAGAAAAGAACCAGGAAGGGGCCAGGGTCTTGATACCACTCTCAAGGGTGTGCCCCCAATGGCCAGACTTCCTCCCACCTTGTAAAGGTCCTACTACCTCCCGGTAGCCCCATCACTGAGCACCAATCCTTTAACACATTGGCCTTGGGAGGACACATATCCAAATCATAGCAGGAGTCTGTTTATTTCCTAATAAAAAGTGGCCAGTGTCCCAGGCCTAACCCATCTTCCCCATTTCCCCTTCCTCTTGACTCAAAGTCTCCATTTAGAAAAGTGCTGCCATCTTGCAACCATAAACAAAAAGCGTAGAAATGAAAGCCAGTACATTAAGAATGTTAAAGTGGAAAAATAGAAAAAGAAAATCTGGGCTTGTGGCATCATCAAGCAGTTTAACTAATGCCAGAAGATGTACAACTATAGACTTTTAGCGGCATCATAAAATAAGTTCTTTTCATAAGATATCCTTGGTTGGACACACTGTGAGCTACCAGCAAAACCAGATTCCATAAGGGTGACCAAAGCTAGATCCAAAGACCTGGGCAAATTAGTATAAGGCAATGCTTACGAAGTTCTGGAATCTGAAGCTTGAGGAATAAGTTCTGATCTGTTCAGTTCTAATCAGATCAAAAACTTGAGGTAGAAGGGAAGGGCAGAATGGGAACAGTAGCTCATTCTGTCACTTACATCCTTCCTTCAGATAAACCTTCACTGGTTCCATAGAATAGGGGCAGGAAGCCAAAAACATGCTAGAGAATAGCTCTTTTAGACTAATAAGTTCTCTAACACCAGATATCTATGAGAATACCAGAATGTCTCTTTTGAACTTGAGATCCTGATAAAGATGTACCTAACTTTCCACCTAACACCCCCATTACATACCCATTCTTCAAGGGAATTCCTAGGGTATGCTACCATATTAGATCATTCAAAATAAGTACTCAGCTTTGGAACTATGTAAAACACCAAAATTTTCTACTTGGCCAAAGGGAAATATGTGCATATGAGAAAGAGAAAATTTGGCACTTAGCAGAAAGATTCATTGCTGACATTTTCATTTGGTTGTTATGGTGAGAAAATTCGCAGCCAGTGGCTGTCAGATCCTTACATACAGGAGTTAACATGCTCCAGTAGTTGACAGATGCACTCATTTTTATCTTCATGAAAGAGACCAGAACAGAGTAGAGGGTACAAAGAGTCCAGAAATGATCAAATCTAATTCTTTTTTCACTCATGGCTACAAAGTTTGGGGTAAATGCACAGATTAACCCCTAAAGAAACTCAGACTTCAAACAATGGAGAAAAGCCAAAAAGTGCACTCTTCTTTCCATCCCACTTCAAACTCTGCCTTCCACTTTTGCCAAGTATTATGAGATGAGTGCTATAAGCAATGTAATTTATGTAAATAGAATCCATTATGCAAATGCTTCCAACTTGCTTGCTACTTAGAAATTTTGTTCTTTTATGTTTAAGAAACATAGCCTTTATCCCGTGGAATAGACAGATTGGTTATGTTTATATTCCTAAAGCCTTCTGCTACCGTTCTGGGCTTTGAGGAAAAGTCATTTTTTACTTTAAAAAATGTTTGCCTTGCCTCTCATCCCTTTCTGTAAAAATAGTCTCTTTGTTTAATTTGGTGGTTTGCTCACTGGTTTAATGATTGCAGAGCTTTAATAGACCTTAGTGAGAAGGGCAGTACACAGAGATGGATGCATAGATTATATCCTCCACTCCACAGGGGAGCTGTTGTTTTGTTGGGTTAGTAGGGAATTGAATAATTCAATTAATTTGGAGATCTCTGTGGGCTTTCTTCCCTATTCTATTTTACTTATATTTCAAACATGAAGTTGGTGAAATCCTTTCATAAAGCCATCTATAAGGAGGGAAAGGTATATGTTCTTTATGTTTATACTCTCTCCATGCTTTAAAATTGCAAATTGTAATGAAGTAGTGGGCAGCGTGTGCCCCATTGCATGTGAACATATTAAACATGATTTTTCTAGTAATATAAACTGCATTTCATAATTTCTTATTTATATTTGTACATGTACATGCATGAGACAGGCATAAAGAAGACAGGAAAGGCACAATACCACAAAAAGGAAGCCTGTAAGAGAATATGTCTGTTTTAATAAATGAACACCACAACAAATGAATTATGAATTTAAAATTCTCCTCCCACCCTGAAGAAACACATTTTTCAAGTTGATGAGTCATTGCAACAGAACAGCAAGCTCCAAGTCATTTAAAAATAGTGCTGTTTTAAGAACAGAGAACATAACATACTAAAATTTCCACTTTGATTGATATTTATTTTGCCCCTTCATGGCCAACCCAATCCAGTCAGCCATAATTTAAGCATACTGACTTTAGTCTGTCCAAAATAAGTGCCCTTTCTTTCATCTAGAGCAATCTTTTCATGAAAACATCTTGCTTCCAGACACTGCTCTGGGTTTTGCTAGTTGAGCATAAATTATATTTGATGACTTGTTCTAATACTTTATCAGTGTTCAAATTAAACAGAATGTTTTCTGTTACTCTTCTTCCAACACTCAGTAAATATCTTCTGAGCACCAACTAAGCAGCAGGCATTGTTCTAGGCTCTGGGGTGGCAGTAATAGCCAAGAAACACAAGATTTTTGTTCTCATGAAGCATATAGTCTAGTGGGAAGAGACAAACAATAAATACATAAATAAACAAGTAAGCAAGATGACTCCAGGCAGAGATAATGCTGTGAAAAATACAATGGACAATGACATCAAATGAACAGGAGATAAGGAGTCAGAAAAAACTTCTCTGAATGGGGACATTGCCCTGAAACATGGTTCTTAAAAGGAGGCACATGAAGACCAACAGGAATCATACTCTGGTTCAAAAGAGCAACAGGGACAAAGGTCCTAGAATAGGAACAAGCTTGTCCTGTTTAAGCACAAGGAAAAATTAAAAGGATGATAGGGAGATAAAAACAGAAGAGATCAGTGAGGAAGTCTAGGGACATATCACTCATGAGTTTTGGGAGTCTCAGAAAGAATTTTGGATTTTATGACCATTGGGCTGGAAAGCCAATAGGAGAGGAATCATGTGGCATAAAGCATTACCCTTTGAGCCCATTATTCCATGAAGAGTAAAGAGGTAGGGAATGGGGTGCAAATATGGAAGAGAAGGAAGAAGAATAATTAAAATACTTCTGTAGTATTCCAGGTAAGAGTGTATGTGGTCGGGAGCTGCTGTTTGAACTGTGCTTCAGATGAGGAATGGCAAGATGCTAAATATATTTCAGAGGCAGAACTCAGAAGACTTGGTGATTGGTTGGATGTGAGTTGCATGACAAAGGAACAGAGGTGCATTCCACTAACATGTGTGCATTTTCCCTAGAGACATTTCCTCTTCTGCAGTCATAACCGTCCTTACAAATAACCAGGCAACTACTTCTCTCCCCACAAATCCTTCTCCTACAAACATTTACTGTTATTACTTGGATGTGAAATCCTGCCCAAACTCCATGCGTAAAGGTCTGAGATTTGATCGTCAGCCTGTGGTGTTGGGAACTGATGCAGTGCAGGAGGTGGCGCCACGTGGAATCTCTGGCTCCTGGTGCATAAGTCACTGGTGCATGCTCTTGAAAGGGACATTGAGAGCTTGACCCATCCATTCTCCCTCTCTCTCTCTCTCACTCTCCCTCCCTCAACCCCTTCTTCTCAGCAACTGTCTTTGTTACTTTTCTCTTGTTGATGACACAAAATACTCAACACCCAAGGGCAAAGGACAAAAGAGGTATTTAGCTGACAGTCTGTAGGTGTTTTGAACTACAGTTGGTTGGCTCTAAGGCAGGGTGGTGTGGCAGATGGGCAAACGTTCACGGTGGTGGAAGAGAGCAAAAGCAAAAACAGAGGAGGGAAGGAGAGATAAACTTATTTCTTTCCTTTATATTGTATGCAAGCTACTTGCCCTAGGATGGGTGTAGCACTCACTCCTTTAATCCCAGCATTGGACCATGAATCAATCAGAAACTCTAGAAGTCTATCCCATGACTGCATGAGGGTTTGAAGGGACATATAGACACAAACCATAATATTCTGCCCCTGGCCCCCAAAGACTCATGTACATTCCTTAATACAAAGGCATTCAGTACATCTCCAAGAGTTCCCAAGGTCCTAAAAGTTTTAGCATTGCTGAGAAGTTCAAATCCCAAGTCTTCTCTGAGATGTAATACAAACTCTTAGCTGTGAGCCTCTGTACAAATGCAAAGAAAGTTAAACACTTTCAACATCGAATAGCACAAGATAGACATTTCCATTCCAAAAGGCTTCAGTAGCTCTGCTCCTACCGCACTTCTGGTGGTAGTAGCTCCCAGAGCTTCTCTCTTGGGCTTGCTTTGCTCCCCCTTTGCAGTTTTCCTCGGGCAAACCACATTCCTGGCTTCTCCAAACTTCTGGGGTCTCCACTGCACCTTTGGCTTCACACTCACAGCTTCACCCACTGCCCTCTCAGGGGCACACTGCCTGCCTCCCAGGCCTCCTGAAATCTAGGTGGAGGCCTTCTTAACCCCACAACTCTTGCATTCTGTATGCACCTAAGACCAGCACCACATGGATGATGACAAGTTCTGCTGCCACCTGGAGCACTAGCCAGGCTTCCTTCTTTCGTGACTACAGGGGTCAAGTACCTGGATCACTGAAGACTCTGAATCCAATTCTGAGGAACAAATTCTCTATGCTGCCCCCATTCTGAAGCATGGTGTTCTTCAGCTTTCTTCTCAAAGTAAAATCTTTCACTTTTCCAACTTTGAGGCTGCAGAGCATAGAGTCTTGCTGTGTGTGTGTGCATGCACGGGCACATGTGTGAGCACACACATGCAGTATCCTCATGGAACAGAAAATGCCCCCCCCCAGGCAGTATATTAGTATACTTCAGTTTCTTAGTTGCCCAGGTAATAGTTCCTGTTGAAGTTCTGGTTGCTCCTGTCTCCTAGAAACAGCTGTTTACCATGATGCATAGCTAGTCACTATGATGCATATTGTAAGAACCAATCCCCAATTGACAAGCCATTCTGCTTCTGTACTTCTTGCTTGCTTATGCCACATAAGCCCTAGACTAGCAGAGATAAAGGCCTGAAATTTTGAGGAACAGTTGATTCCTAGTCAGTGCCCATTCGGTGTAAAATAAATCTGCCTCCAAATCCCGGGTGTTGTTTTCATGTTTCTGCTACTGTTGCACTCAAGCCATCTTTTCTATTCTCCTATTCCTGCTCAGCAATCAAGATCTCTACTGCCCTATCTTTGCAGTCCATAACTTTACTGAAGCTTCTTTCCTGGCCACTCACAACATTTTAAATCATTCTGTTGGCTCTTTGCTCTTGATTTACAATATAAATCTGGCTAAAAGCGTCCAACAGTAGCCATACCACCACCGCAACATTAGACGGCCTTGAAATTTATTTAGCCAGATTAATTAGCCTGCCACCCTTAATCTCAGTCTCAGGCAAAGTCTCTGGACACAAGAAAAATACTGACAAACTTTCTGCCAAGCCATAACACACATTATCTTGAGTCCAGTAGCCAATGTAGTCCTTCTTCGCAGCAGAAACTTCCTGAGCCTGGTCTTTACTGGCAGAATTTCTCTCAGCCTTCTGGTCTCCTGAGTTCTGACTAGAATTTCCCGTACAGAACAGCCAAAGGTATTCCAGTTCTACTTTTTCAGCTGGCATCTCCATACCCTTAATCTCAGCATTGGACCATGAATCAATCACAAATTCTAGAAACCTGCCCCCAAGTGAAGCTTTGAGGGGAAAATCTAGACACAAACCACGACAGCAACCATGAGCTGACCAGCCTTACTCTCACATACTCCCCATCATGATGTTCTGCATTACCAGAGGCCCAAAAACAACAGAGTCAACTAAAAACAAAACAAAACCTATGAAAACGTGAGCCAAAATTCAGGAAAACTTGTTTATGGGCATAATTCATTCCAGAAACATGCTTGTAACCCAAAGCACTTGTATATTGAAGTGAATTTCACCATAACAAATAACAGAAACTCAGATGATTCATTCAGAACCCAAAAATATAAATATAAAAATGGTTATAGTTCTGTAATATAATAACAAAGAAAATGCAAAGAAAAACAAATTAACCTCCACTTACCTTTCATGGTTGATGTGAGGAAGGCAAGAGATGGGAGGGTTATTGTATAGTATGGCTTTCATTATCACTAACAGAATCACTGTTACCTATTGGATCAATGGAGTCTTCTTCTTTTCATGCAACTTTAACAAGGAACATATCCAATGACACTTGCTTTTGCTTCCTTTTGAGAATTTTGTGGAAATATGGTATTGCATTATCCTTAAAGATTCCTCACTTGCAATGCCAGCACCTATTTGAGTGGTTTTTGTACACAATTTTAGTTTCCCACATTTTACACATCTTCCCAATCTCATTTGAAGTGAGGGATTCCTCCGCCATTTTCTCCTCCCTCCCCTGCCCCTAGGCAGAGATGATCTCCTCTATAACTGCTTGCTATTGGGAGACCATCATCCAGAATCCCACAGAGAGAGACAGAAGACAACCACTGGCTCAGTTGTGATCATGTGTCATAAAACATATGGTAAGACATCACTTGTTTACCAAGTTAAAATTTATTAGAAACGTTTGCTCATCTACCAGGGCACTCACAGAACAAGGTATTCACAACCTGAGGTTTTCCTGTAAATCTTTCCCTTTCAAAATGATTTTCTTAGATATTTTGTCACAGCAATGGAAAGCTTACTAACACATTTACCAACCTACTTACTAAATCTATTGTAAAAACACCTCCCTGCAAGATTTCTAAGGAACCACAAGTTAGTATAGAAACTTATGAGCCAATATTAATAATAAAATACTAACAAAAATTATATTTTATCCATATATCACTATTATCCTAACATGTTTCTTTGCTTTTGGGTAAGATTATATCAAACTATAAATCCTAAGTGGAGAAACCACTTGATAAATTCATTTTGGTACATATGGCCTTCAAAAATGGCAGGTTTATAAGTAAACAAATCGTAACAGTAATTTTGGATGAGTAGTTGTATAATCACTGGACAAACAGCGGTTAAAATCCCACAGTTAGACATCTCTGCCTGCTTTCCTTTCAGATCCGTTGCAAACATACCAGAAAGTTAAGTCATAATTCAGACCTCAGCAATTTGCCTTAGTGTCAGTGAGAATCAGATCCTTCCCTGCAGGCATATTTTGGAAAAAGAGATTGAATGGAAGAAACCTGGGCTTCTAGGGGTGAGATGGGAAAGGGACGCCACAGGGAGACGTTGGAGAGGGAAGAGCAAATCTGGAAATACTAAGTAAATTTACCTCTAGTGTTGCCCCAACCCAGCTCCCAGAGACAGGGAAGAAACAAGTTTTGTGTTAAAACCTGCCTTTAGGAGTAGATGGGATTTTTACCATTTTTTTTTTTTTTTTTTACTCACCAGGAAGCCAAGAATAAGTTCTGAAAGGAATGACACTGCCCAAACCTAGTCCAGATTTCAGAGCGAGGTGCTGGGAATCGGGCTTTGGATCATGGGCCCGCTGTCACTGTTCAATGTTGATAGCAGGGAGAGAGGTCTCTAGCACGTGGGTCCCTAAAATGACTCATCCCCCTCCACTGGCCTCAACCAAGGAGTGAAGGAAAAGGGCCTCTGATTATGCGCAGACCCTCCAGGGCCTCCTGTGCACCTGAGTTTAAAAGCGACATGGAGAGATGAAACCTCTGCAGCATTATTCCTGTGTAACATCTTGCTGGTAACATCTTGTTTCTTGCCTTAAGTGTTCTGATTTTACACTTAAAAGTAATTGTCTCCACATTTCCCTTCAGTGTGAACTCTAGTCTCCAATTTATGTGACATTCTTATTTGTGTATCAGGTCATTATGCAGCGCTTTTGTTCAGCTAATTTGGCTTCCTCTCACCCTTCCTATTTTTCCTATATAAAAGGTTATATTCCCCTTTCTTAGGCTAATTTTCAACTGTAATATTGTTCTTCCTTTATGCTGAATTATTAAAACCCTTGCTGAAATTTCCACACAGGGTGAGAAATACTAACGTGGAAAACAAATGACACCCACAAATCTCAAGCAGTTTCTACAACATAAAGCAGGGCACCGGGAAAGCCCTTGAGATTGAGCCAGTCTGCAAACAACTGTCCATTGTTTCATTTCTGGATCTTTCTCCTCTGAATTTTAAACATAAAAAGAGTTAACAATATAGTCTTACTTGGAGGGAAAAGAGAAGAAAATCATGCTAATTTCGTGACCTAAAATAAGCATTACTATTTTTTAATATGTTGCTCCTTTATATCTCTACATTTTAACTCTTGCTCTTGTTATTTTGAAAATAATACTGTTAGGAATGCAATCAGCCATTTGGGGTTGTGCTGAGGAGGTTTTAAAACCAGTTTATGTGTGAAGCTTTCAAAAATATTCTCTGTCATGGTGGTGAATTATTTAACCAGCTTTAGATGGCAGGGTGTAGTGGAGAAGACGCAAAGAACACTAAGGTACTTAGAATCACCCTTATGCAGTCAATTTCTAGTTTAAATTAAACTAACAAATCAGGACGTGAAAATTATGGGTAAAGGAAGCCCCAAATAAACTACAGAAGAGAAAAGTATGTCGTAGCCACATCCAGAGGGTCCAAAGCAATACAAAAGATTTTCCAGAGTAGAAATGGTTTGAAATAAACACCAAAGCCATCTGGGAGGGTAACTTGACAAGTTTACTCAGGAGACATGCACAAAGATATATTATTCATGCATAATGTAAATACTTCATTTTTTCAATTCTTGTACAGTTGTCTGCTTGTCTTTTTTCTTCTTACTGTCTATGTCACATGTCATCTATCGTAGATGATTAGTTCTTAAAGCAGTGATCCCCAACCTCTGAGAATAGAAATCCCTATTGTTTATAGTGTGACAACTGCCCTCCCCCCACCTCCCCTCTCCACGGAAAAAAAGTAGGAAGATCACAGAGCTGGAAATTATGTGAACTTTCATTTTATGTAAATCAAAATGTTTCTGGTTTAAAGAATTTTACAATCCCAGCTGGGATAGCCAAGGCCTTCTCTCCCAGCTTCTTCTCACCACCTTTATAAAACTGAATTTGCGAACCACTATCCTTTGGGAAAAGTTGAGTCTAACTAAAACTTACTTTCAGAATTTTAAATGTGAAAGAAATCTAACCATGTTATAGCACATGGGGATCAGTGAAAAAAAAGTTACACTTATTCTCAGGACTTAAATAAGCATTATTGTTTTCACTATTTTGCTCTTTTACATCATTATGTTTTAGTTTTTATTCTACCATTATTTTAATATAATCCAAGATATACTGTATTTTAAGCCCTTTGTTTTTTTAAAAAAATTGACAGTTCAGAAGTGCTTAGAGAATAATTTTAAAATCCTTATTTCTTCTATCTTCTTCTTAAACCCTCCCTCTTCTCAGAAATCAGAGCTGTTAGCATCTGAGCTAGTGTTGTTCTCAAACTTCTTGTATAGATTTACTTGGAGCTGTTTTTAAACTGTAGATATTTTGCTTGTTTTGTTTCAATAAAATTAGGTCATATTGTGCATACTATGTAGCAACTTGATTTTGTTAAGACACAGGCTCTCACTATGTTGCCCAGGCTGACCCTGAATCCCTGGGCTCAAGCAATCTTCCTGCCTCAGCTTCCCAAGTAACTCAACACAAGCATGTACCACCACATCCAGCTCCTTTAACAGGAGAACTGAGGGAGGTGACTTAGTTACTTTTTCTCATTGCTGAGACAAAATACCTGACAATCAAAGTTAAAGGAGGGAAGGTTTATTTCGGCTCACAGTTTGTAGAGGTTTCAGACTGTATTAGTGCTTATAAGAGCTTGTAGACTGGGGCAAGACTCCTCAGAAGACTGCACATGCTCTGAATCAGATTTAATGCAGGACACAGAAATTTACAAGACTGGCCTACAGTGGCTGCTCACAGAGTCAAATGCAGAAAAGTGCAAAGGATCTGTTCTTGAGCAAGAGCCAAAGGATCAGGCTGAAGGCCTGCAGTCCACAGCAATGTCATATATGAGTCCGTAGCAGGAGGTCAAACAATCCTCTATGGGAAACTGAGGGGTGTGCACCAGAGATCAAACAGTTGCCACCAGAAGCTAAAGAATCTGTGCGTGCAGGTGAAAGGCTGGAGCTGGAAGCTGAAGAATCTGCAAGAAAGCCGGAAGATGATGCCCAGGGCAAAGGTGAAGACCGGAGCTCCTCCAAAGAGAACAGCCAAAGCTCTTCAGGAAAATCGGCTGCAACAAAGCTCTTCCAAGGAAAATCAGCCGAAATCCTTCCCTCCCATTCTCCCTTTGTAGCATTCCAACAGCAATCCTTCTTAAAGTGTGTCTTTCACACCTGAACCGAGCTGACTCACTTCAGCTGGAAGTTCCCCCATTCAAATTGACAATCAATTAACCACCACACACTCCAAGCCTGCCTGGCTCCACGGCAGGTTGCCATGGCAGAGGGGCACTCCAGAGGAGAAACAGTCCATGGCAGGCAGAAAACAGCAAAAGCAGCAAGTGACAATAGCAGCTTCTTTCTCCCCCTTTTATATTCTAACTAGAGTACCTGGCTTAGGGCAGCTGCCAAATAAATCAGTGGACCAGTTTAGTAATCATGTACCCTTAATTCCAGCATCACACACTCCAGATCCAGCCACCTCTGAAAAAGCCACACCTATGACTTTGTGAAGCTTTGGAGGGACATCAAGACACAAGCCATAACAGGAGGTTGAATATTTTTTCTTGTTTTATTTAGTTTTGTTTTGTTTTTTGAAATAGCATCTCACTATGTATTTCAGGGTGGTCTTGAACTCACTATGTAGCCCAGGCTGGCTTTGAACTCACAGTGATCCTCCTGCTTCAGTCTTCTGAGTGCTGGGATCACACACAGGCACTGCCATACTGTTTGAATATTTTTTTCTATATTTAATCTTTCTGAACTTCTTTTTGTTATGACTATGAGGTCTGTTGTCCATCTATTAAGAATGTAAATTCTTTAATACAACTATTAACATTATACAGGCACTATGAAAAACAGTTTAGAGATTCCTAAAAATATAACTAAAGATATTCTTAAAACTAGAGCTGCCATATGATCTAACAATCTCATTTCCTTGTATATATCCAAGGGAAATGAAATTAGTATCTTAACGAGCTATCTGTAGCCCTATGTTCAACACAGTATGACACACAATAACCAAGAAATGGAAAGAAAGCAAGATCCATACTATGAACACACTATATATTGCACTTGTATATCATATATGTGTATACATTTGTGATAGAAAGTATATCTAAAGAGAAAGACACAAACAGAAAGAAATCCTACTATTTGTAACAACATAGATGAACCTATAGAATATCATGCTCATGGAAAGACAAATACTGTATGATTTCTTCTATATATGTAATCTAAAATAAAGTCAAACTCATAGAAACAGAGTAGAAAGGGTGGTTACCAAGGGGTGTGGTGGAGGGGAATGGGGGAGGGTGGATCTATTCACTAATTTAACTATGATAAGTTGTACAGTACTTATAATAAATCACTATGTACACTTTAACTATGTACAATGTTTGTCATTTAAATATTTTTAAATTAATAAAAACAGTTAAGTTCATAACTCCTTTTATTTTCTGTTTTTAAGAATTTCTCTAGGTTGCTCTTTTCATTTTATTTTGACTATTTCCTTGTTCATCGTTACAACTTAATAATAAAACAGCAATAATAATAAGTGATATTTTTGAATACTGACTCTATGACAGCCATAATTAGCATTTTGCTAGTAAGGAAACTAAGTAGTTTATCAAATAAAACTGATAGATCTATCTGTTCCTTATAATGTGTTCTCTCACTATGAAGCAGAGAGTCGATCTCTTTTTCAGAATTTTAATAATTACCTAATTCATTTCCTTCTACCTTTGAATAATTATCATTCTAAACCCTCTAGATTTATGTTGGTATGTAACATTAAGCATCCACATGGATCTATCTGCCCCAAATTGCTAGCACTCTTTTCAAATACCTATCACAATAAAAATTTACAGGGACACCAGAATAAATGCAAATAAGTGATAGTGATGAAAAGAATAAGAAAGAAGATCATATAAATGTGTTCATAATAATTCCAAAGATAGGAACAGACTATGACAAAGTAAATGTAAAACCATAAGCTGTAGAAATTTGTCTCATACTTCAGAGCTTGTTTGGAGGTTCTAGCAGGGGAGCACAACTACTCAGACACCCTGGCCCGAGGGACGGTCCTCCTCTATTGGGTGGTCGTCCTCTTCAACCCAGAGTGTAGCTTCGGGAGGACGCACGCGGAGCGTTGAGGGAGGAAGGGGACCCCAGCCTAGCTGGCCAGCTCAGCCAAATCAACCCTGGTGATCAATGGGGTGACAGATGTCACAGCCAGGTCACCCTCACATCCCTGTCTACACACCTGATGTAAGAAATTTTCCCTTATTTATTGCACTTCTCTGACATTCACTGTTTCCCTACTCATATTTGTGATTTTTAAGCAGTGTGCCTAAAAAGCCCTCAGTGCCTTTTTGCAAATCACCAGCTCACTCTCCTGACGAACTAGCTTTCCTTCACCTGTTGGTCTCTATTTAGGAAGATGACTCGTGCAGGTGTCTGTTTTGCCGCCCCTGTGTCACCCAGATCTGAACACAGGGCTGGTCACTGGGCGTCCAGCAAGTACTGGCCAGTGAAGGTACTGCAGCCTTTTGTTGACTCAAGTAAATATTTCGGAACTATTTCAGCGTATGTGGCAGACACTTAGGTAGGCACTAAGTTGTCAACAGCCGTAAAGGAGAAGGTGTCTCTGCTTCCTTGCAACCTGCATCCAGTGGGGAGTCTGTCCCTCAGATAAAGTATAAGTAGTAATTTTGAGAACTCTGAAGAAGAAATACACGGCGGGTAGAGAAGGTGTCCGTGAAGAAATGGAGAAGTGACACTTGAAATGTTACCCAAAGCACAAGAGGTAAGCAGGTGACGGGGAAGACGCAGAGAGGGAACAGTCCATGTGAACCTCTGATGCATTCTTGGTGCGCATCTTTCAAATTATCATCCCAGTGCTTCCCAGAGGAAGTCAGAAACAGGAAGTGAGGAAGCAGGGGAAGTGGGGAGACAGTAGGACTAATGATGCGTCTTTACAATAGCAAGGAAACTAACTGAAAAAGAAAGAATTTAAATTATTTCCTGCTGTTGTGATCGGAAGATACTAAGTGCCTTAACTGTTCTTACGGTCAAGCATTTACCCCGGCCCCCGGCCTTGGCAGCTTTAGCCACATGGGAGTCCTGGGCTCTTGTGTGACTTGCCAACATCAGCACGGCTTACTCTCCCGAAGATGCCTGAAGCGACTGGACATGAATAATGCAGTGTCCTAAGCTCAGCAACAACAGAAAAGGGAGTACTTTCTACAAATCACAGAGAGAAAATCCTCTGCATATTTTCTAACCCTATTCATTCTGCATTTCCATCTCTCACACCATGACAACGTATATCCAAAACAAATAGCAAAGGTATGTTTTCTTTTTATACAGGATATAGGGGAAGAATGAGTCTAAAAAACATTACCTCCACCCGCACGGAGGGTTCCTGGCCCCAGAGGAGGGTACTTGAATTCTTGACCTTGTTTCATTGGCTCTGGGCATGGTGTGACACCTACGCAGGATCACTGCAAATGTCTGAGATGAATTCAAGAGCTCTGGGGAAGTCGGCATTGCTCGGGTCCAGGCGCTTTTCCCAATCCCCAGTATTTATCAGCAAAAGAATGTAAAGTACCTATTATATAGTTATCACCAGGTAACTCTTTCTACATGTAGGATATTAAAGAGAACTTACTACCAGGCAGCCAAAAGAAAAAGAAGGAAATATAGGCCATGGGAGGATGCGGTTATGTCTCTCCTCCATTAGAATATCCTCCTTTTTAAACCTACCCTCAACAGGTCTGGAGTGTGGGGTGGTAACTTCAATTCTATTAAAAAATCAATTGCTTTGGCTTGTCATAGTTCAAAATGAAATGATCTTTCAAAATGAGTTTCCTATGTATGTAACATTCCGGTTGCATCCCTTATTGTGAAGATCAAGGCAATTTTCTGTGCCCCTTTTTCAGCAGCGGTGAAAGCCCTTTTTCAGTAGAAAGATGGATTGAAATCCCTCCCGAAACGCAGTGCATCGTCAGGCAGGCACGCTCTCATTGGAGTGGCATCTCCAGTCCCCAGCGGGGTGCTGAGTGTCAGGGGCTCCAGGCTTGATCAGCATCCTACACATTGTCTTGACAGATGGGTGTCTTTGGAACCTCAGCAAGTAAACAACGGCACCGATGGCCATGATCACTCATCTCCCCTTCCAAGCCATAAGAAAGAGGTTTGTTTTGTCCTTATAAAAAAATGTAAACACTGTTCCTTATTTTTAATTCTTTTTGTTGTTGTTCTGAAATAGATCCTCCAGAGGCCATGTTCAAGTTCTGATTCTTTAATGCACGTGCTTGGGGTAAGTACTTGAATGCACCCAAAAAGGACTTGAAATCCATTAAGGAGAAATAGTGTTTCAGATCTGCGAGCTGTCCTGATGGTCTCCAAAGCAGAGATGCCCTCCCCTCTCCAGGCTGGAAGGAGTGCTGGCAGAGACTGCCAGTGGGACAGTCCTCATCCAGAGCAGGGCTTGTCATCAATGCAAGGGGAGAGATTTTCAAACCACCCCCGTGCCCCCCGGGGTGACCCAGGTGTCATCCTACCCCCACGTAAGAGCCAAGCTGGTAGACAGTGCAAGTCAGTGACAATAGCAAACAGTCTATGAAACAGCTGGTGTCACTTACTACCCGTGTGATAGCAGACAAGTGATCAGCCTTTCTCTGCCTCAATTCATCGCCTGTAAAACAGAGACACTGTTTAATTTACATTAGATGTCACAGTGAGCACTCCTGAAATGCCGTTCTTCTCACTACCTATTGCAGAAAACAAGAAAGTTTTTGGTGTCACACAAGGCTGATTCCCTGTTCTTGTTAGTATACAAAGTTAATATTGTCATTCTCTTGAAGGCGTATGCAATTGAAAGAACAAGTACATCTATTTCTACATGTATAAGTGAAACTGGTTGATTTGGAAAAAATAGGCAGCAAAAAGAAGAAATTCTTCTGGGAAAATACCCAGAGGAGGAATAGCTGGGTCAAATGAGACCTCTAATCCTAATTTTTTGAGAAATCTCCACACTGATTTCCACTGGTGGTTGCACCAGTCTACACTCCCACCAACAGTGGAGAAGGGTTCCTTTTTTCCCCACAGCCCCGCCAGCATTTGTCGTTGACTGATTTCTTGACCATAGCTATTCTTTGTGAGGTGAGATGGAATTTCAATGTGTTTTAATTTGCATATCTCAAATGACCAATGATACTGAACATTTTTTTCCTATATTTATTTGCTGTTCACATTTCTTTACCTGAGAGGTGTATATTCATCTCAGATGCCCCCTTTTGGTTGGGTCTTTAAATTTGGGAGTTCTGATTTTTTTTTTTGAGTTCTTCATATGTTCTTGATCATAATCCTTTGTCCAAGGAAAAACTGGCAAACATTTTTTCCCAGTTTGTGGGTTGTCTCTTCACTTTGTTGGTGGTTTCTCTTGCTCTGCAAAACTTTTTAATAAGATGAGATCCCACTTGACTCTTTCTGATAGTTCCTGTGCAATCATGGTTTTATTCATAAAACATCATAACACAATTATATATGTGCACTCATGTTTATAGCAGCACAATTTGTTTGATTTTTTTTTTTTTTTTTTGGTACCAGGAATCAAACTCAGGACCTTGTGTTTGCCAGGCAAGCACTTGTGCCACTGGGCTATATTCCCAGCCCTAGCAGCACAATTTGTAATAGCAAAATATTGGAAACAACCAAAATGCCCATCAACCAAGGAATAGATAAAAAAAAGATGTGGTCTTTTTATAAAATAGACTATTACTCAGCTATAAAGACAGATGAACTGGAGACTTTTACAGGTAAAGGGATGCAACTTGAGTCCATATTCATAGGTGAAATGAATCAGACTCACATGAGTAAACATCTTATTATGTCCCTGGTATGAAAAGCTGAAAGAGTAAATAAGACATCTTAAATGTATATTAATTCTGGAAATAATGTCATGCTTGCCTTCCAACATTTCTCTTCCTTTTCAAAATTATTTTAATGATTTCCAGTCTTTTGGATTTTCATGTCAATTTTGGAAAAGCCTGCCAATTAAAAAAACTGAAATTTTTATTAGAATTAGATTACTAGATCGGTTTTTTGGAAAACTGTCATCTTCAACTGTTTCACCTTAAAATGTATTTCTTGAAATTTTCAATTTCTCTGTAATGTTTCCAAGTTTTCTGTATATAAGTATTCTAAAGTTTGTGGTGAGATTTATCACTACTTTATACTTTAATACTCTTAGAAATGATATGTTTTGTTTTTGTTTGTCACCATGAAGTGGAAGTACAGTTGCTTTTCAATAAATATTTTTTTAAAAGAAGAAGAGGGAAAAGGACGAGGAGAGCAGGAGAAGAGGAAGAGAAGGAGGAAGAGGAACCAGAGCAGGAAGAGCAGCAGAACGATGAAGAGAACTATGCTGTCTTGGGCTAAGCTGAGCTGACTATTTTCCATATATTGTCCTTGTGTGTATTTCCACTTGGTTATTTACATGGGAAATAGGCATTGTCCCTATTTCAGAGATGAAAATCAAAGTCAGAGTTTAAGTGACTAACTCAGCTCAGTGATCTGCTATCAGAACTCAGTCCTCCTCAATCCTCTCCAGCCCAGACCCCTTGGGATTTTCTCTCCATGGCGCACTGCTATGTCCTTCCTTCCTGACTCTGACTTTTATTCTTGTTTCTTCTGGTGGTTGGTGGGTAGTTGATGGGTTGGTTGGTTGGTTGGTTGGTTGGTTGGTTGGTTTCCTATATGACATTCAAGGTATGAATAATCTCTCTACTGAAACAACAAGACACATTTGCATTAACTGAAGGAAAAATCCATGTGAGCCCAAAGCAAGCTTCTCTGGTGTTCATAACATAATAAATATTGCAGTTCTGCTGCTGCTAATACCATCACTAAGGATTTAGGAGACTGAGGATACAGAGATCTAGAGAACATAGATCACTGATGAACATAACAAATGTTTTGTCCCTCAACTATTAACGCAGTGTATGTAAATCCATCCTTATAAAGATGTTTCCCTTGTGCAGATTACTGGTCTGATCCAAATATTGAAAGTCAATGCTACATGTGTCCACACATTCAAAATATTTGATGTGACAGCTCTTTAACATATTCAGTATAAGATGCTTGGTAGAATGATTGATCAATTTAAATTATAGTTTTAAAAATATTGACTATTGATAAATGTACTTTGGGGCCCTAAACATATTCATATCATAATGTCTAGAAGAAAGCCTACA
Source organism: Chinchilla lanigera (assembly GCF_000276665.1). Classification (NCBI taxonomy): domain Eukaryota; kingdom Metazoa; phylum Chordata; class Mammalia; order Rodentia; family Chinchillidae; genus Chinchilla; species Chinchilla lanigera. The sequence continues at coordinate 13,753,626 of NW_004955447.1, forward strand.
GTCAAAAATAGTCTGGCCTTTGATGCGTGCCCATCTTTTTGCTGTATGAAGAACTCCAGTAATCTTCTAAAATAAAACTACGATATCAGAAAGCAGGCAAATGCTAAGGACAGAAAATTATACAGGCAAGACCCACATGCCATGCATTAAATGCTTTCTTGTCCCTGGGACAAAACACCCAACCCTATCACTTAAAGGAGGAGAGATTTACCTCAGCTTATAGCTTCAGGGACTCAGTCTATGCTCAACTGGCTCCAGGGCAAAAGTGACACGGCAACAAGGTCTGGAGGAGAAGGTTGCTCACCCCATGGCAGCCAGAAAGCACAGACAGAAGGGAGTAGCCAGGGAAGGAGACACATTCTCCGAAAGCATGCCTCCAGGGACACCTCTTTCAGTCAGTGCCACTTCCTCTCAGCTATGAACTGATATTTAGCTCTGAACTCAGAATCAGTGAATTAATCCAATGATAAGGAAGTGCCTCCATGATCTGATCACTTTCCAAAAGTCACAGCTCTGAGTGCGTGAGACTTTGGAGGGACATGTTAGGTCTAAGCTATAATATTCCATGCTGGCCTTCAACAGGCTCATGTCCATTCCATTACACAAATGCATTTAGTCCATCTAAACAGTTCCAACCTTGCTAAAAAAGTTCAAGCACCATGCCCCTTCTGAGACTCCAAGTGCACTTAGCAGTGAGGCACTGTAAAAATCAAAAAGAAAGTTAAATACATCTAACATACACTGGCACAGAACAAACAATCCCATTCCAAAAGGGAAGACTAGAAGGATTGAAATAAATTGGACCAAAATGGGAACAAAACCCAGCAAGGCAAATATTAAACCTTGTAGCTCTATGTCCTGCACCCAGGGAAAATTGTGGTGAGATGTTAGCTCCAAAGGGCTCGAGCAGCCCTACCCCTATGGCCTTACTAGTCGCAGCCCGTATGGCCTTTCTCTTCAGCTGGCTGCACTCCTTACCTGTGGTTTTCCTCAGCAGACATTCCACATTCCAGCATCTTCACCTTTCTTGGGTCTCCACTGAACCTTTAGTTTCACTCTCACAGCTTCCAGCATAAATCTCTTAGGTGCTCCTGGAAGGGACCGTGATGCTATCATAAATTTTCATCCAGCTTCCCAGGCCTTCTTTTGAAAACCAGGCAGAAGCCTCCATAACCACATAACTCTTACACTCTGCCTGCCTAAAAAACCAGAACCCTATTGGTTATGCCAAGTTCTGCCCCCTGCTTGAGCAACAGCCTGTCCCCCTAGGACCATGGGTGCATCAGCCTCTGAGTGCCTGAATGGCTAAACTCAGGGAAACACTTCAGTGGAAAGCACCAAATGAGTGGGGAATCTTGAGGCGCTCATCTCAGAGCAAAGTCTTTCAAAGGAGTATACCTTTTTAGATCCTTGAGCCTGAAATGGGTGAGTTCTGGCTATTTCATGAGATACTGTTAAAGAATCTTTTTATCATCCTGATTCAAAGTGCTTGGCTACTTTTTCGATGGTAATCTTTCCAGAAACCATACTTCCACTGTACCCAAGTTACATGTGCTTCCTTTCCAGCCAAGCAGCAAATTTTTCAAATCACTAGGTTCCACTTTTTGTCCCTGACTCTCATTATAATTCTGGATGAAACCAGCAAGCAGTATGAATATGCAGACTGAATATGAGGTTGCCTTGAAAATATCCTTAACAGATTAGTTAGTCCACCACTTCTAAATTCAGTCACACACAAAATTTTAGAACACAGATCAAACAAAGACAAATTATTTGCCAAAATGAAGCACACATGGCCTCTAGTCCAGCTTGTGGTAGAGTCCTCTTTCCCAACTGAGACCTCGTGAGCCTTACCTAACTCTCACTATTCTGAAAATCAGAGCACCGGCCCCACTTCTCTGGTACAAATTTTCTGTACTAGTCTCTTTCCCATCACTGTGGCAAAATATCCAACACCCACGTCTTAAAGGAAGAGACACTGGCTTTGGCTCACAGGTTCAGGGACACAGTCCATGGTTGGCTGGCTCCAAGGCAGAAATGACACAATGGAAGGGCCTGGCAGAGGAGAGCTGCTCACCTGACAGACACCACCTAAGAAACAGAGAAAGAAAGCAGGGTCCTGGAAGGGAGATATCCCTCCAAAACCATGCCCTCCTGTAACATACCTCTTCCAGTGAAACCCTACCTCCTAACAGTACAATCAGCTATGAACTTGTAATCAGTGAATTAACCCACAGGTGAATACTGTGCACCTATGACCCAATCACATTTCAAAGGCCCTACCTTTGAACACATGAGACTTTAGGGGGACAACTTAGATCTAAACCATAACATGCCACAAGGCACTCGAAAAACACAAGGGAGTTCATCCTTGTCTCACAGCCCTTCTTGGGAATGTTAGAAAAAAGAGGTGCCGTCCCTAGGGAAAGATTACGTACTGGGACCTCTTGAGCATATCCAGTTATTTAGGGTGCAGGATAAAGTAGAGAAATGCTACAAAAAACAAAGCCCAGTCCGCAAAAGTCATTGCCTTCCCACATTAGAACTTCTCTAAGATTATTCCCTGTCAGCAATGTGAGGAGTGACACAAATAATTCAAAATTGCTCCTAGCTAATTGTTGAGAATTCATTGCACAATAGAACAAGAGAATGAAGGAACGATGTATCGTAACAATGGGGTATCACCCCGCCCTCCCCACCCCCTGCAGCCTCATCTCGTTGGAGGGTTACAGCCTCATTACTAAATGTGCAAAGGCACTGGATTTGGATCATCTCAAAAGTGTAAATATTTAACATTGAGCTTCAATACTGGAACCATGTCGAAGCCATATTCACATAAAATTATGGCATGAAAATAAAATTTGTAATCAGTCCACTTAGTCTTGTCACAACCTCTGTAAAACTGTTTTTTTGCTTCAAATGCTTTCCATGGGGCTTTCAACACATGAAAATCCTACTTGTTGACATCAAATTCTAACTAAAAATGTCACTTTCTCTACAAAGTCTGTCTGTACTATCTGATATATTTCTTTCCCATTTAATGAATTGTTTCCAGTGGTGAATTATTTCTATGGTTTCCCGTTTACCACTGATTCATTTACTTTTACTTCCAACTGTCATGTAGCAACCATACTAAGTGTAGCAAGTATACAAATAAATTGTGTCAGTCATGATCTAAAGGTTTTGAATTTTAAGAGGATCAAGCAGGTTCTTCATTTTTAGTTATACTGTAATTAATGACATGAATTCACAGAGAGATACATAGTTTGCAGAGGATATTATGTAACTCATTGTGGGGACAGGGCGGGCACTAACCGGGCATCATAGGCTGGGGTTTAGGAATCCTGCAGGCTGTCTGGGTTTGCTTTTCTACAGGAACTGAAGTTGTTAAGTAAGTTTTCACATGTGCTTTCATCTTACCCAATTAGATTGGAAGTTCATTGTGAACCCATTCTTGTAAGTTTCCTTAAGTATTGTGAAATATTCCAAAATTATCAATAACTGCTTATTTTGTGTATCTAGTGTTGCTGGAATGTTTGGAGCCAGAAATCGCAAGCTAACAGGACTTCAGGCCACTCTGCAAGAGTGCTTTGTTTATGTGTGTATTTTCCTGCTCAGAGTTTTAAAGTATTAAAGCCATACCTATTGCTTCAGATTTGACATATTTCACATAAAAATCTAGATTCCTGCTCTGCCTTGGAAACACCAGACAAACTGGTAGAATTGGGACAAATGCTCTCACAGCAATAAATTGCTAGAATTGAGAAGGAGCTAGTCAAGTTCATTAGTTTCTACCCAGTTGACTTTACTCGGCTACCCTTCCTATGTGGCTTTGCCATGTATTGAGTTTGCAACCTGGTTTAACCATTAATGTCTTAGTAAAGAATCCGTCACTTCCAGTTTCCTGTGTGCCCTCATCGGGTAGCTAGTTTGCAGTCTGCATGTTGTTTTCCTTTATCCCACATTTGAAGGCAGTGTGACAGGTTTACCCATTATTCACAGAGAAGTAGGGTAGCCTGTAAAGACAAGGTATACATAAGGGCACCTCTGGCCAGGGGAGGCCAAGGAGACCTACGGCCAAGAAATTGTTTCCTATTTCATTTTCCAGCTGAGAACTGGTCTATGCTCTGTTCTCAAGGGGGAAGAAAGACAGAAGAAAAAAAGAAAAACATGCTAATCCCATCAGCAGCTGCTATTAACATTGAATGCATGATCTCATCCTGGGACTCAGACATTTTTTAGAATTTCCTGGGCTTTCTTCTGGGAGGAAGACAAAGAATACAAAGTTAGCCTTTTGTTATTAATGAAAAAGGGTATTAGTGTGCAAGAGCCATCCTTTTATCCTCAAAGGATCATGTCACCCATTAAACTACAATAACAGGAGGATGTTTCTCTAATAAAGCCATAGATCTCTAATTCATCATCATCAACCACAGAAATAATCCCCCTGCGAATAACTGAAAGGATAACAAACTAGCAGCTGAGAGAACTAGGAAGGCACTTGTTTCTTAGGTCTCCAGCTCTTCATCCATCAAATGAAAAAGATTAGATGGTCTCAGAGGTTCTTTCCAGCTCTGACTCAATGATTTGTTCAAAGGATTTTCCAAGATGCTAAAGATTTCAAGAAATACAGACATTTCCCTACCCTTCTACAGTTACTAAGGGAGGGGAGGAGGTTCATAGAGAAAAACAGCCAACAAGATTTTAAGTTGGTCGCACTGTATGCCCAGTGAGAGCACAGTAGCAGAGAATTTCAAAGGAAGAAGCCATTTCTGAGAGTGGGACCAACGAAGGGCCCAGAAAAGGGCTGGGATTTGGGCTGGACACACGGAAAGATGGTTGAACATAGCCAAGCATCACGGCACCTGCCTGTAATACCAGAACTCTAGGAGGCTAAGGCAGGAAGATCACAAGTTTCAGCTCAACTTGGGCAACTTAGCAAGATCTGCTCTCAAGATAAAAACATTTTTAAAGGGGTGAGAATGTAGCTCAGTGGAAAGACCCTCAGTTCAGTCCTCAGTGCTGCCCCCAAAAAGTTGGACAGTAAACAGCAGAAATAGAGAAAGTTCACACTCAGAACTTCCATTAGGAAGAGCCACCTATGGGTCATTTCCTGGCCGTGACTGCCACCTCGGGGGACACACTGCTGCTGAGCAAAGCCTTGCTTCTTTTTCCACTCCCTCAAATCCATTTCCCACAGTGCTGATCCTTCTAAAATGTAAGAAGACCATCTGACTTACCTGCTTAAACCCTCGATTACTATAGAACACCATCCAAAGTCCCAGAAACAGCACGCACGCGCACGCACACACACACACACAGATCCCCTAGGCCAGGCCATAGCTGGTCCCACCAGCCCCGTGGCCTGTACCTCCTGTCTGGTTCTTGTGCTCCATCCACATGCAAATATGAATGGCCCTGAAGGGATCATGTTTTCTAGAGGTACGGGGCATAAGTTTCCTTGCTGACGCTTCCCCCGCCCAGCCGTTCCAGAGCTGCTCGCCCTCATCGGCTCGTTTCCGCTCCCCACTAAGGCTCAGCTCATCCTCTCGTTTTCAGGCTCTTCATTTCTTATACTTGGAATCGCTTGTTCAGTGTCTTCCTCCCCTAGACACTAAGGCCTGCGGCTAAATCTACCCTCTTTGCCCCCCAAATCTCCAGCACCTGTTAAAATGTCTACCACACAGCTGTGTCTCAGGAAATATTTGTTGGTGAATGAATAAGTCAGGAAAAAACAAAAGGGAAAAGGGGACCGCAGTGCAAGGAGCATCTTGGCTCCTGGCCTCAGAGCCAGGACGCGTGTGAGCATCTGAAATTGCATCAGCTCGCTTTAAAGAGGACACAGCCATGAGGTTACTATAAATACCCCCATTGCTAGACCAAGACTCTGAAGTCGCGCGGGATCACAGGCCGCACAATGCCACGCAGCCTGCTCGCATCTCAGGCCGTCGGAGCTGCGCTGAGGGGGCGTTCGAACGTGAACGCCTTAGGTTCAGACCTCACTACGAGGCTCAGCCACAGCGCTAGCGAAAAGCAAACTTCACTTTTGCTCCCACTCCATAAAACTTGACTCTCCTGTTAAGATATTTTTAGCCATAATGGAGAACAGGCTGAGACAGATAACTCATAATTATGGCACGGCCGCTGGAGAAGAGCTAAAGACTCGGTATTTTGAACGCCAATGCATTTTTTATCCTATCGTAAATCATTGTCAATTCTGCTTTTAAAGGAAAATGAGCGTGTTCCAGGTGATGGCCACTTACAGACAGAATGCAGATGGCCTTAAGTGTTTTAGACTGGCTGACTTAAAATGTTTTTGACTTTTGTCTGCTACTTCCCTTGATGGAATTGGAATGTAGGCTTAAAATTCCCTCTAATGCCAAACAGCTGCTGCTTTGCTCGGTTTCAATTAAAACTGAACGTTGTTACCCCAGATGCCCTGCCCATGTGGGTCCGCATAAGATGTCACTGAGCATCGCCAGCAAGTCCTAAGCAGAGGTGCTGGGAATGGGTATTAATGAGCTGTGGGATGTTTGGGGGGTTGGAGCAATTTTGACATTTCTCATAGTGCAGCGCATGTACACTTTCCAGCTTGCCAAATTCTCGTTCGTGTGATTCGGAGACCACAGTTAGACGTAACCCATCTTAGAAACTGCTGGCCACATCTTTACGGTTAGAGGACGGGACCCAGAGAATCTTAGTAATTTGCCAATGTCATGGAACTGATCTTGAAAGCGCTTTCTTAACAACTTGACTTTTGCTTAGCTCACTACCTTAGCAAGCCGCCAATACCTCGTGAGCTCTGCCTTGAGTTTGTTTCTCTCCTCTCCTCTGCGTCACTGTTCACCTTAGCCAGAAACTCTGCTTTGATCTTGGCAACTATTCCTTATATTATCCTGAGAAACAGAGAGAAGCAACCACAGTGGTAATTTTCACTCATGATTAATTTGTTTGGTTCCACACCAGGTACAATGGGAAACAAGAAAACAGTCTCGAAAAAAAATAAAAAATACTTGAAAGGTAGCTTTAGCATTATCAGGTGTCAGTGAAGGAGATGTGGTTATAAAACATAGTAAGTGACCTTTATACCTCCTACTTTGGTCTGTCTCAGCCGCTTCATGGAATCCAGTAAAGATCTCGTTACTGACAAAGGCATAATATTTGGACACACAAGACTTGATGCATTTCCTAATCCCTGTGGTGTAGTAGGGTAAACAGCTACCTTGTGACAAGCAAATCTCAGAATGTACACTGGTTGAATGTGTGAGTTTTTCTTACTTCCTACCCCTGGACAATGAATAAGTCAGTAAGATGGCCATCTTCTGAGTAATTATCCAGAGACCGGGTTGAGGAAGGGGAAAAAGACATTGTTACCTTCAACATGTAGCTTCCAAAATGATCCTGTATTTATCTGCATTCCAACCAGCTGGAGGGAAAAAGGGAATGCGGAAGAACAAAGAAGTTGATGAGATGGGAAGGAAGGAAGGAAGGAAGGGAGGAAGGAAGGAAGGAAGGAAGGAAGGAAGGAAGGAAGGGCAGAATAACATTTTCACTCACAATCCACTGACTGAAATTCACTCTCATGATCTTATCTCACTGCAAAGGAACTGAAGAAACGGTCCACTGGAGAATGTGTTTAACCCCTGTAATGTGTCTAAATCATGCAAACAGTATCTTAATGTTAAATAAATAAACATCAGCCTTGACTTAATCTCGTTTTTTATACTCAAATTCTTCCATGGTTATAAGGTTGGAAAATCAGAGCAGATGCATTGCTTCTCTCAAGCCAAGTAAAGACTTCTAAAATTAAAGCTGTAGCTAATGTCCTCAGTTAAAAAATGAGAAAGCTAGAATATAAACCAAGAATTTGTGATGAGCATGAGCATTCATCGTAGCAAAAAATTGGTTTGACTGATGTTTTCCACTAAAACTTTATACCCAGATAAATATATATAGATATATTCAGGTTTTTAATCAAACTTTTCAGGTAGTTTGGTTTTAAAGCTAATCATATTCAGTTCCCCACTGAAACAATCTTACTTGATTTGATAGACCACTTCCATTTCTTAGCACCTCCCACATCCAAAGCATCTGCTCATCAGACGTTCATACCTGAGACACGATACCTCCGTCCCTACTATGTGACCCATTTTACAGGTGAGAAAGCAGGTTGAAAGCTGAACAAGTTGTTCAGGTTTAAGTTACAGGGTTGAAATCCAAACCCAGGTCCACCCAACTCCAAAGCCATGTGATTTTGTATGTGGAACACGGCTTCTCACTTCTTTCAAGGGCTTAGCTGATTCATGTGCAGATTCCACCAGAATACTGAGATATTCTGAACTCTCAGAGGAGTTTTCCCAGACTTCAAATAAACAGCACTGTCGTGTCTGGACAGGACACCTCACCTCCCTCCACAGCCACTCTCTACTGATAGTGACAGGAAGGAGTAAGGCACGGGAAGCATCTTGATGTGCTACTCCTAAGAGTCCACTTTCTAATCCAGGTTTATGCCTTCCCAGCCTCTGCTTTAGGAAATGCAGACTGGGAAGGCAGGATCAAGCCTACTCAGAAATACAAGCCGAGGTATTATCCTAGCAACTCTCCGAAGCAATCATACAACACTGTTTGCCTAAGCCTTAAGTGCTGGTGCCTGGCAGTGTACAACGCAAAGTTCAAAGGGTTGCTCATTACCATAATGGGATATAAGCCTTTGCTGTTGGCTGTGGAGTAATGAAGATAATTCTTGATGATTGTTCCTTCAATCTGTGTTTATTTAGGTTAAAGAAGCTTGCTGCATAGCTCTGTTTTCTTTTTTCCTGCTTAAATTTTTCTGGAAAATCTCTCCTTTTTATGATCAGTTTTGAGATAATATTCAGCAAGATCCTTCAAAGGGCAGAAGATTGTAATTTAAGTTTCCCACACATACAAAATATCAGATCCTTTAACTTTCAGTAAATAGCACACTGTGTTAGTATCTCCATATTTGCCAATAACAAGAGACCTGTCAGCCTGACAAAGTCAGATTTAATTAAAACACACACACACACACACACACACACACACACACCAAATATGTTCACAATATTGCAAAATATTGGCAGGAAACAAATGAGAACATATTGAAAAATAGAACTTCTCATTCTCCTGTGTGATGACTTCAGCTACAGCGGTGATAGGAAACTCACAAAGCAAGATAAAGTAAAGGTTTCCATCAGCAGTATTTAGGATTCACTTAACTTACCTCTGCTTGATGTACCCTAGCACTCAGACCCAAAGCCAAAAGTTACAAAACACTTACTTTTTGCTTAATTATTCGTGTCACATGCTCATTTCAGAGAGGCACCTTCCTAAACCGCTAGAGCCTCCACTCCAGCAGCATTGAAGTAAAGAAAGAAATCAGCGGATCGCACGCTCGCTTGTGCCTTGGACTGTCTCAGGCCACCACCAGCTCCTAAGCTCCTCCTATGCTGAGAGCAAAGAAGTTGTGTGTGGCCCACAAAGCCACAATGAAATAAAGAGGCAGAGCACTCATCTCCCCGGTCACCTAGGAATCCCGAGTTGGCGGGGCTGAGCGGGGAGAAGGGACAGAGAGCGCAGACCACTTGTGCTTCAGCTCTGTTCCAACTGACTCCTGCACAATGACTGCGAAGTACAGAAGCGGCCACAGCTTCCTGAGCACTTGTCGCCGAACCTGCGTGAGTGCAGGTATCTCAGGAGAAAGACCCAGAGTCCTGGCTTAGTGGTCAAGCACGCTCACTGGCGGCAACGGTGGTTGTAACTCTCATTTCATTCGCCCTCCCCTCTGCTCCTATGAAGAGGGCTTATGATTGTTTCAATGTTAAATGTCTCCAAGGCCATCTGTCAAAGGCCTAGTCCTTGGCCTGCAGCACTATTAGAGGGTGTGGACCTCGTAGGAGGTGGGATGCCGTGGGTCACCAGGCAATAGCAGAGGGGACCCAGCACCCTCCTCTGTCTCTTTTGGCTTCAAGGCCACTGTGAGGTAAACGGGGTTCCCCTGCCATGGACTTCCACCATGATGCTCTGCCTCACTACAGGACACAGGCCCAAAAGCAACAAGGCCAAATGACTATGGACGGAAACCTCTGAAATGGTGAGCCAAAGTAAACCTTCCCTCTTTTGAAACACTTGTCAACGTGTTTTGTCACCGTGATGGAAAGCTAACAGTTGCTGACTTTCTAAAAAAGACTACAGAACACAGGGCTACCTATCACCTCTCAGCCTCTTCCACCTCTCAGGAAATTCCTCCTTCCTTCCTAAACAAGCGTGGTGAGCATACTTGTTCCCTTGATGTTAGAGTCCAAATGTTTTTGTCCCTTCCAAACCTCATTTTACTCCTCCGTGAAGCACTGCTGGGAAGAAGGACCTCGTGGGTGGAGGTTTTATGAGAGCTCTGTGTGCTGCTCTAAGAAGGTTTCAGGAAAGCCAGATGTTGTGGCACACACTTCTACATGTGTACTCAGAATATACAATGAATGTTTAAATTCTGAAAAAATTCATCACAGTAAAAGGCATATTGCCATTAATCACCCTCCAAACATTCTCCATCACTGGGAACACACTTCACCCATCATTCTTGCCAATTTCTGAAGCAGTTCTGACAACTGTCTTTATGTGGTATGATCAAAACTATGGTGAACGCTGCTGCTGTCATCCAGTGGAAAAATAGGTTCTTAAAAACATTAGAGTGTGTCGTCATCCACCTTATTCATCAGATCTGGCACCATTTGTGCCTACTTTTCTCTCATTGCTGGAACAAAATACCCAACACCAAAGTTGAAAAAGGAAAGGTTTATTTAGCTCACAGTTTGTGGAAGTTTCAGTCCGTACTCAGCTGGCTCCAAGGCATAATGGCACATGACAGAGGGCTACACTTCATGGTGGTGGAAAACAACAGAAGCAACAAGGACAAAAAGGGAGAAAGCAAGGCTCTTTCCCTCCCTTACGTTGTATGCAGGCAACCCACTCTAGGGCATGTATAGCACTCATACTCCCAATCTGAGCACTAGACAATAAACCAATCACAAACTCTGGATTAAGCCACTTCCAAAAGGCCTGCCCCCCATGACCACATTCGGACACAAACCATAACAATGTGACTTTTGGTTCTTCCCTCTAAGTCAAAATGGTGAATGTTTTGAGTCAATTCAGGACATTAAAGTAGCCATGACAACGTACTTAAAGATGCTCACAAAACACTTCAGAGCTTCTTCAGAAAGAACAATGGGGTGCATGTGTTTGAAGTGAGGGGGGAGTATTTTGAGCAAGATTAAGGGCAATGTCTTTGACTCTAATAAAAATTTTCAACTGAAACAGTTACTACTTTTTTTGACCACACCTGTAATCCCAGCTCTTGAAAGGTTGAGGCAAAAAAAGAAGATTGGAGGTTCAAAATCAATCTGGACTACATAGTAAATTTGGGGCCAGCCCTGGCTACGTAGCAAGACTCTTTTGAAGAAGAAAAAGAAGGAGATGGGGCAGTAGGTTCACTCTCTTCTTCTCTCCCACCACGTGAGAGGCTGAGTTTCTGCCCTCCAGTGGATGCAAGATTGAACACACCACCTTGGAAACCAAGATTAGGCCTTTATCAGACACTAACACTGCTTGTTCCTGATCTTGGATTTCCCAATCTCCAGAATCATAAAAAACAAATTTCTATTGTTTATAAATGACCCAGTATTGTTATAGCAGCAAAACAAGGCTGAAAATACTGGATAAAGAGCAGGATTCTTGGGAGTTTCTTGTGTGGCTGAAACAGTGAAATTGCCAGGCTCCTCCCAGGCACTCACTGAGGTGCCCAGTTACACCACACAAAGAAAAGGAAGAGGGGAACTCTGGATTTTAATCCAGGAGCAAAAACAAGGATTGTTGCTCCGATTCTGTTTCCTTCACCTTATCACGGAGAATTGCAACTGGATTCTTAGCAGTTTATCTAAGAATATGCCGAGGTAAGCAACTTTTCCTTTGTGACATCAAGTCTAATCACTTATGAAGGTAAGGCATCCCTTCAATCAACATGACTGAGATGCTGCCCTGTGAAACAAGATTCCTGTATTGCAGACCGAGGGGCTCTGGGTGCTTTTCCGAGCTGTGCTTCCCTACAGTGGCCACCACTGAAATTCAGACAGCATTTGTTTTGAAATTCAGAAGGGGGCGTATCAATTCTAAAAAGAGTTTGTTTTACTCCAAATTCTCCCAAATTGGTAGCATAAATATGGAGGAGGGCATTTCTTCTTGTTGCTAATACAAAAATGTTCTGCCTTCTCCTACAGATGAAAAGAAAAAAGCACTCTGCCTACAAGCATTTTATAGCCTACTGAGGTCATGTTTGCTGTCTAGTGATATGTAATAAATTTCTCCAGAAAGGAGTGGCATAACAACAGAAATTTATGGAATCACTGTCTTAGTCTGTTTTGTGCTGCTATAATGGAATACTAAAGACTGAGTAATTTATAGTGAATAAAAATGCATTTGGCACACAGCTCTGGAGGCTGGGAGCCCAAACCTTAGTGGCCACAACTGGGGAGGAGTTTCCCAGGATTCATCCCGTGGTGGAAGGGCAAAGGCGGGGCAGTCAGAGGGAGGAAATAGGGCTGGACCCTCCTCAAGTGAGGATGAGCCCACTCACAAGACAATGGCATGAGCTATGCATAATGCAGAGCCATCCTGACCTAATCACTCTTAGAGACCCCGTCTTTCAACATTGTTCATTAAGGATCAAGTTTCTAATGTGTGGACCTTAGGGGACACATTCAGGCCACGACAGCCATGGTTTCTGTGAGCCAGGGTCTGGATGCCACCTTGCCAGGCTCAGGGTCTCTCCTGAGATTGCATTCAAGCCGTTGGCCAGGCTGTAGCTTCACCCAGATCTCCAGTGGGGAAAGGCACTTCCAATCTCACCCATGTGGACAGTGGCCACTTGTCACATGGCCTCTCTGCATGGCAGGTTTCTCCCTCCAGGGCACAAATCCAAAAGACAGTAAAAGAGAGTGCTCAGCACAGACCCCACAGTCTTTAGATGAGCTGGTATCAGAATTGCATCCCATGCTTAATGCTTCCTAGTCATTAGAAAAAATCGATAAATCCACATGGTGTTTGAGCAAAGGAGTAATATGAAGGCACGAATACCAGCAGATGGGGTCATTCACAGGCTGCCTGCTCTAAAGACTCTGGACAAATACAAAAGCAACTACTGAAATTATCCTAAGTGATAAATACAAGGAGAGCAGGCACTCTTGGAAAACTGAGAAAGTTAAGGACCCAACTAAACCCTAGGCATCTGAAATGGATAGACACTTCTCAGATGAAGAAAGACAGTCAGCCATAGACATGAAAAAATGTTCATCATCACTGGGCACTGGAGAAATGCAACTTAAAACATTAAGATTCCATTTACCCCAGAAACAATAGCTTCCATCAAGAAATAAACCAATAACAAACGCTGGTGAGGCTGTGGAGAGAAAGGAGCATATCTTCATTGCAGTTGGGGCTGTAAATTGATACAACCACTATGGAAATACATATGAAGATTCCTCAAAAAATTAAAATGAAAAATTCCATTTGACCCAGCTATTCCACCTCTAGGTTCTTCCCAAAAGGGTTAAAAACATCATAGCATAGTGAACTATGCATACTCATGTTTATAGCAGCACAATTCCTAATAGCTAAACCTTGGGAACAGCCTGTATGTCTATCAGCAGATGAATGGATAAAGCAAATGTGGGACTGATACACAATGGAGTATTACTTTGCCACCAAGAAGGATAAGCTTGAGGCATTTGTAATTAAATGGATACACCTAGAGACCATAGTGTTCAGTGATATAAATCAGACACACCAGCTTAAACAGTGCATGCTTTGTCTTATGTGAAAAATTTAATATATAAATAAAGCATGAAATAAAAGATAATAGGAAAAAGAAAAAAAGCAATTGTGTTCTAAGTTTGTTTCTGCTGTCTGTTTCTAGCATCACCCCAACATAACATGAGAGCGCACTCTTCAGGGTTTCCGTGTCTTTGGACATGTTAGGGTCTTGAGTGTTGCTGTGAGCACGGTCTGTCTGGGCGGATGTTTCTCAGGCCTCGGAGAGGTCTGCACGCTCTGCGGTCTCTGTGTACAGTGCAATGCTCCATTCGAGGTGTGAAGGCGCCGATTCTGGCTGTTCCACTGCAGATGTTTTCTACCTTCTTTAGCTGTCAATGATGAGGGAAGTGTTTTGAAATTTTCAGTCGTCTTTGCGGATCTATGATACATCCTTCAGTTCCATATTTTTTGCCTTATATAGTCAGGCACTGTGTTTAGTGAGATGTGTATTAAGACATATTAGTTCTTACCAGAGAACTGCCTTTTGTATCACTATATGATCACTATAACCCGTGTTTACTTTGGAGTACAAACTGAATAGGGTCAAATTAATAATTTCAGCAGTTTTATTGAGTCAGTGCTGGACTAGGGCATCTGTGGGCATAATTTTCTATTCATGTTTTATGTTTACCTTGTATTTCTTATATTTTTAAAATATTTGTATACTCTTCAATTGATAAATAAAATGCTTTTTGAAACTGAGAAAAGATGTCAGCACAACGAAAAGGATAACATTTACACGAGGCCCTCACAAACAGTGTTGTGTTAAGCAAAGACTGCACAGCAGTGTTTAAAGCTAAGCAAGGCACAAAACAGGTAGAGAGGGAAGAGGGTGTGGATGTTTGGAAAGGACATTTAGCTTGGCGCAGTGGCCACTGGTTAATTTTATTTTTATAGGTAAAAGAGTAGCTCCTTGAAGCCAGGCGTGGTGGTGCCTGCCTGTAATTCCAGCACTCAGGAGGCTGAGACAGGAGGATCATTGTGAGTTGAAGACCAGCCTGGGCTACAAAGTGAATTCAAGGCCAGCCTGAACTACATAGTGAGACCCTGTCTCAAAAAGGAAAAAAGAAAAAAAAAAAAAGATTAGCTCCTTAAAACTAAAAGGCAACATGATGTGGAGGAAAGATGAGTTTACCCCAGCAAAATCTCAATTCAAATTCCACCTCCTCTACTTAACTGCCTGTGTGACTTTCTTAGGCCCATTATACAAGTCTTCTGAGTTTCCTTATCTAAGAACCTAAGAGGACCCTGCTTATAAGATAACCAGGAGAGGATATGTATAAAAGATGTCTAGCAATGTCCTTGCCCCTTGATGGACTTCCAATTGTCTCATCTCCCTGAAAGAAAAGAGTTTCCTTTGTTCTCTGTGTCTCCAATGCATGGGGGCTCAATAAACACCAGATAGATAGATAGAGAGATAGATAGATGATAGGCAGAATTATGGTCTAGATTTAGAATGTCGCCCAAAGGACAGTCAGAGGTAGCTTTTGGAAGGTGATTGGATTGGGCTCACCCTACAGCAGACTTGCTGCTAGGAGGAGGTGTGACCTGGAAGGCGCTATCTCCTCCCCAGCTCCTCCCTGCTCTCTCTGGCTCCTCACCACCATGACGTGAGCAGCTTTCCTTCACCAGACCCTTTCAGCATATCGTCTCTGCCTTGGAGCCAGCTGCACAAGGCCTGTGACTGTGAGCCAAAATCAACTTCTCCTCCTTTAAGTTGTAAGTGTTGGATATTTTGTCCAGATAGATAGATCTAGAGTGCATTATGAACTAAAAGACATCAGCAAAGGTAGAGAAGTGAGAGATGGGGTATCCATACACACATGCCACAAATGTAAGCACACACGCAGGAGAGCTTCATCTCTCAGCCAAAGGTGACTTTCGTCAGCACACTGTTATTCCTTGGGCATCCGTTCCCTGCTGGAATAATGATGTATATCCCATCTACTTGCCCAAGAAATAGTGGAGATTAATTAGATAAATGAGTGACCTTCAAATAAGTGGTCTGTACAGAGTTAGTATTATTTGCTAAGAATAGCTAATGGTGAAAAATAGGAAGCAGTAATTAACTAGGTTCCTAGGGCAACTTTTGACATTTTATTTATATACTAACGGTCTCACTTTAGACTTCAGGTAGATTACAGAAATAAAAGTAATACTTCAAGGTGGCTGTAAAGATAAATAAGTCAGGGCTGAGCACAAAGGAGTCAATGAAGGCAAGGAAAGTTAGTGCTCAGAAATATGGGTTATAGGACCCAGCACTATCAGGAGAGTTCCGGGGCAGTGCAACGTCCTGGGTAGTGTATCTCCTTCACCTCTGCTCCTCTTTTGTCACCTATCCCCTTCATCTCCTTCCAGTGTCTGATTTCGCCCCCTCTCCCACGTCCCTTACGCTATCCTTTATTTCCTTCTTTCTCAAAGCCCTTCCTGTACTGCATGACAGCCCATCACTTCCATTCTGCCTGTTCTTGGGTTGATCCCATCGTTTCCATCAGCAGGAGGGATGAATCATTCTCTTCTTGGATCAGTGGGAAGCAGTGGGGCTACTGGCTAACCCAGAATAAACGCTTCCTGCATGGTGGGTCCAAGCCAGGCATGCTCTTGCTTGCCAAGCTGTCTCGCCGTAAGAGAAGCAGGAATGCCGGAGCGCACAGATCTGAGCCTCCCCTAAAATAGCCCCCAACCCTGTGACTTCTGGGAGCACTTTGAATGAAGAAGTGTGAGAGTTTGTCCCATCCCCAGGAAAACTCCACTTTGTCAACATAGACAGGGGCCCTGTAAAACATCATTGGACACCCTGACAGGAAGCACCCCTACCCATAACTATCAAGGTCTTAAAACTGTATTGAGTCTCAGGAAAGAAAAAATCAGATCATCATCATGAAAACTGTACATTGGCTCTGTTACTCAAAGTAATAGCAAATGTGCTTGGTTATAAACAGGAATTGTGCTTGAGATTCTAGCTGTTCACCAAAACCCTGTCTTTTCCACAAGAACACAGCCAGACTACATTTCCCAGCTGCTAATGCAAGCACTACTTTTTAGAAAAACAGCTTTCTGGAAGAATAATGGATAGGCAAAAATTGCACATAATTAATGTAGACAATTCTATAAGCTAAACACATTCGTGTACACATGAAACCACTGCAATCAAAGTAATAGACATCTCCATCACTCTCCAAAATCTCTTTTTATTCTTCTGTGGGTTTTTTAAATAACACCAAACATGAAATCAACAAATACTGAACAATGAAAATGGACAAATATATACCTATAGTCTGTGTCATATGTGTAATATATAAAGATCACGTTTTGTTTCCCGTGTACATACAATGCAATATCACTCAGCCATTAAAGGGAAAGAAATCCTGCCATTTGTGACAGCAGAAAGGAACCTGGAGACTTTAGGCTAAGGAAATAAGCCAGGCACAGAGGCACAAACGCAGCATGACTCCACCGACACGAGATATCTGGAAGCAGAGAGTACAAAGGTGGTGACCAGAGGCGGAGGGGAGAAAGAACTAGGGAGCCGTTGTTAACTGGAATTAAGTTACAGGGACGCAAGATACTCCTTCCCGAGGCAGCTCTGCAGCATCTCCCCTATACTCAACAGCAGCGTGCTGTGCGTTCAGTCCTCTGGTTGGCCAAACTCTAGCTGGCGGGATGCTGGAGACAGACGCGTTTATTGGGCGGAACTGCTCGTGCAGTCGTGGCTGGGAAGCCCCTTGGCCTGGCGTCTGCAAGCTGTAGGCCCAGGAAAGCACTCTGAGCCCGAAGGCGAGAAACCAGGGGAACTGATGACATAAACCCCAGTCCGAGGAGAAGGAGAGACATGTCCAAGTATGATCAGTGAAAAGGAAAGGCGGGAGGAGGAGTCCTCCTTCGTCTGTGTTCCTCCTGTTCAGCCTTTGAACGCACTGAGTGACCCCACCCTGGCCAGCGCGGCGCTGTTCTGAGTCCACTGGACAGCAGGCCAGCCTCGTGCAGAAAGCCCTCAGAGACATACCCGGGACCAGCTGCCCTTAATCGGGGCCCCCCGCGGCCCAGTTTGGTTGGTGCATAAGATTGGCCAGTGATTCTTGCCCTCAGCAGAGCTCACAGTCTAATG
Organism: Chinchilla lanigera; assembly: GCF_000276665.1. Classification (NCBI taxonomy): domain Eukaryota; kingdom Metazoa; phylum Chordata; class Mammalia; order Rodentia; family Chinchillidae; genus Chinchilla; species Chinchilla lanigera. The sequence continues at coordinate 13,771,615 of NW_004955447.1, forward strand.
GATGGAGACAGAGAGGCGTCTGCCGCTGCACTGTCCAGATCCCTTTCACCTTTTGAAAGCTTCGAGGAGTTTAGATCCCTAGCTAGTCCATTCCCTTCCAAGGTCAGCACCACGAGTCCCCCTTCTCCAGTTCCCCGCTTACCCGCCCCAGGCAGCCCTGGTGCAGCGCTCTCGCCACGCCGCTGCTGTCCTTGAGGGTGCCTCCTCCCGGGCTGCTCCAGGGAGCTGCGGGCGCGGGAGACGGAGGAGGACCGCGCTTGTGAGCCTGGGCCGCTCCTGCCCTCTGGTGGCAGATCTAGCAGCTGCTTGCGAAGCGTGGCACCCTGGGTGTCCTTGGCCGCTCACCTGCACCCCGTTAGCCCTTCAGGGCCGGGCACTGCTTGAAAAGGAAAGCGGAAGGCAGTCCGATCAGCGCGTCAAAACAGACCTGTGCCTTGCGCCAGCTCGTCAGGGTCCTGCATCCTTTCCTCGTCTCCTTTCCTAGACATTTTCGTCTGTCTTCTTCCTCCTGTGCCTTTCATAACTTCAGAGACACAAATCCCACTTTATTTATGCACACAGGGAACTACTGCTTCGGGTGTGTCACGTCGCGGGTTTCGGGAAGTGACACACTCGGCTCTGCAGTCCTCCACCCGGAGATGTTCCTCCAGTGCTGTCCGCGGTGACCGACGCTGCTTGAATTGTTCATTAAAGATGTGCGGAGTTGTGCCGGGCGTGGTGGCGCACGCCTGAAATCCCAGCACTTGGGAGGCTGAGGCAGGAGGATCGTTTCGAGTTCGAGACCAGCCTGGGCTACAAAGTGAGCTCACCGGCAGCCCGAACTGCACAGCGAGATCCTGTCTCAAACACACACACACACACACACACACACACACACACACACACACACACAAAAGACGTGTGGAGCTTCTGCAGTGCGACAGGCACTAGGGACATGGCATAAACAAGGAGGCAAGGCTAGGTCTCTCTGTGAGGGTTACACAGCAGTAAGCAAAGGGGGAAACTATTTAAGCAGCCGCGGAAACCTCCTTCCTCGTTTCCTGCCTCCAATCACGAAAGTTATTATGACAACACAATTTGGTAGAACGTACACACACTTCGCAGTTACACTGACCTGTGTTTCAGCACCGGCCGTTACCTCAAGCTCTGTGTGAGCTCTGTGACCTCAAGCCAGATAATTAACCTCTCTGGACCTCTGTGCTTTCATCTGCAGAAATAGAGAAATCGATACCAATTTATCAGGCTCGTACAGCAAGATCACATGCGGAGCCCCGGTGTACCGTCTGGCACAGAGAGAGCCTCTGCCATGAGGGCCTCCTCGCTGTCCCCAAAGCAGCCTGGTTTAGGGCCAGAGACCACTGAGCTAGAGTGACGCCAATAACACCCGCACCTAATGGTCGGAATCGCCTTAAGAAGTGACAGAGGCTTCGATTTCACAATTAGAGTAGTTTCTGTGATTAGCAAAAGCGCCCCCCCTCGTTTGCGGTCCGCAGCCTGCCGTGGTAGCTCAAGGTGCCAAAGCTGCTCCTTTCTTCAGTGGGCTGGAACAGAAATCTGGCGGGCCAAGGAGAACAGGGTTGTGGGGCCCCAGGGAATCCAGAGGGAAAAAAGCAGGAGCTGAAAGGAGAAGAAAAGCACCTACCTCGTGGCATTTCCCGTCTGGTGTCACTTCGTGTCATTTTATTTACTGCCTCTAGGAAATCAATTAAAACAGTGCTAATTTATGGGTCTTAATGAACAAGGTATTATGCAAACTGTTTGTAAGCATGGCAGGCTTCTTGAATTGGAGAACACTCAAAAGCACAATCACCTGATGTGACATTCTCTCGGCGACCTCCTCTCCAGACTCCAAAGCAGCAGAGGAAATGAACACAAGTGCATGCTTGCGCATTCTGGATGCATAGGGGATACAGTCTCCAACTCCTCCCTCCCCTGCTCCTCTCCCTCTAAAGAGCTCAGAGCAAATATCCCCTAAAAATATACAAAGTATCTTAGTAATCCACCACAGTGCTTTGTTTTACGTGTCACCTCTTGGGCTAAGTAAAGAATGACTCTCTTAATAGTCCACACACTTTTAATTCCCTACCATTAGAGAGACCCCACTTCAGGCTTGGAAGATGAGTAAAACACAGTTCCCTGCTTTAGAATCTGCAGGCTGACTGGGGGGGCGGGGCAGACTCCTAAACAACGGGAGGGGGGTCTTATTACCCCACAGAGCAAAGGTACTCGCTTTGAGGAGCAGGGAGTGCAGTCAGATCAGGATGAACTTCACTGAATCACAGGGACAAGAACCATCTCCTCCCTCTCCTGCACTGACCAGCTTGTGCTTTGCTTCCCTGGAGTCTACTTCTTTGTCCAGCACTGTGTAGCTCTCTGAGCTACAAGCTATCTCTTCCTAACCCCATTTCCTGCCTGGAACGCGCTGCTTAGCAGTATTTGTGCACTGGGCTTTTCAGTCAGTGGAGTCCTCCGGCCAGAAAGGAGGAGCTGTCCTTGACTGACATACTTGTTGCCAGCAGACCTGGCCCCAGCCAAGGCTCATTTACCAGGATCCAAGCATCCCTGTGTGCCACCAAATGGCTGCTCCCCTGAGGCATTCACTCAAACGCAAGCTGAGCATTGAATGAATAGACTACATCCTCAGCTACCGCTGTTGCAGAAAAAAGAAGCCACGACCACTTCACGGTTTCAGTCAACCTGGGCCAGGCAGCCTCACAGTCTTTCCTCACTTTTCTTTCCTCACTGCTGTCACTACCAATACAGGCAGCTTGCAAAGCCGCCTCCTCTGCACAGGCAGTGTGCTGTGTGGTCAGGGCCCTGGGATGCACACAGTGTGCTGGGCTTGGATCCTAGCTCTGACCCTTGCCCATGGCATGCTCTTGGAAGAGTTACTTAGCACTCTGTGCCTCGGTTTCCTCACCTGTGAAGCAGAATGACTGTAGCAGCCCCGCTACAGTTTGCTGGGAAGGGGAGAACAGGGCAGAGTTGTCGTCCTGTGAGTGTTCCCCCTCCAGGTGGCTCCCTGCCTGCTCTACTTCTTTCTGACATTCTTTCTCTTCTAGTTTCTCCTTCCCTTCCTTTTTCTCATTTCCCCTGTCCTTAAATCTGGTGACGCTACTTTCTTTCTTCTCTTCCTTCTTTGGAGGCATATGCAAGGAAGGATAACACACAACATGCACATTCTTCAAAATGTCAAGCTTCCAAAGGAGCAACAGATTGACCTAACGAAACTCTGGAGTACCAGAAATGCCCCATGAAGATGCTGGGTGTTGACGAGTGAGTGACAGATAATGCTTCCAAAACTAAAGCTTCCTCTAGCCAGTCCGCGTGTGAGTCAGAACGTTCTCTCCCTGCTCCAGTAGAGGTTTATAGTGAAATGTGCTTCGGTATGTTGCAGAATGGCTTCTTTGGCATGAATTAAGACCCATGAAGCTCTCTAGTCTAGGTCTTACAGTCCTCTTCACTACAATTCTGGATCACATCCCATTTACAAAAACTTTACAGAGGAGCATCACATTCGTCTCCCTACATACCGCGTGCTGATCTGTCTCCCTTCTAGACTAGGAGACACCAAGTGACACAACACTGTCTTATGAACAGCAGGGCATCCAGAGCTAAGCCTAGTGCCAGCATGTAGGAGATACACCGTTAGTATTTGTTTAACAAATCAACATAATGATAGATTTTGTTCTTTGAAGCTTTCCTCTAGTCTCCGGGGGGAGGGGGGCCTGTGAGGGTGGCCATTTTTGTTTCCCATGAGAAATCCTGACTCAATATCCACTGTGATCAATGGCACACAGGATGACGAGTCAGGATGCCGTCCTGGAAGAGCAGCTGTTAATGCTGGTGTTTACTGCCATCTGCAGCAACTAATCCATGTTCCCTCCGAAGACAGACCATCATGCAGTATCTGAGACAGCATCGTGTTCTTATACTTTCTTACAGGTAAGCAGCTCTGTCTGCATGCAGGGCATGAGCCCACATCTTCCTCTGGAAATAACAGCACCGTGCTGAGAAGCAAGGAGAAGAGCCGTGCGGTCTGGGTTCCAAGCCCAGCCTGGTCCATCACCTCGGGCAACTGAGCAAAGCAATTAATCTCTTATGTCTCAGTTTCTTGGTCTAAAAAATTAGGTTTATAATAAGACCCTCTCAAAGGAGTTTTGAGAGATAGAATTGAGTCTGGTAACATGTGTATATTCTGTAGGGCGTGGGTTGGCTCGAGGCATGCTATATCAGTGTTTAGTAATAATACTGCCCAGGCCTGATATTGGTCGGAAATCTTGCTTCTCAGTAAATCTCCCATCCCTGGAATGAAATTCCTGGCACCCACAACTTAAAGGAATAGAAGCTTATTTTTGCTTATGGTTATAGGGGATTCAGTCCATGTTCCGAGAAAAGCAGCTCAGCAGATGGCAGTCAGGAAGCAGAGAGAGACAAGAGGGGACCCGTGAGCCAGAATATCACCTTTAACACACACCCCAGTGCAGCAGCTCCTTCACCCAGGTCCTCTCTCCTAACGTCACACTCAGCTATGAATTCATCAGTGGATGAGTCCACTGTGGAAGGTAGCACCCCGGTGATCCAGGCCCCACCTCTGAACAGGAGACTTTTAGGCAACATTTTAGATCTAAAACATAGTATCTTATATAATGAGAACAAGAGAAAATGCTGAGAAGAAAAACCAGCTAATAAAGAATGCTCCTATATCTCTGGGCCTCTGTGAGCTCGGCCTGGCTGGGAGCAGTAATTGTTGTAATTAAAAGCAACTTTCGGTGTTTCAGAAATCCAGGTAGGCTGGAGTCACTTGTCAGAGTTTTCTCCTTGTGAGAGAGCGGCGCTGTAATAGGCCATAAAATTGCTCTCAACTTCCTTCCCTAAGCTGTCATGTGCAGCCGGATCAATGCCTCCCTGGCACCTGCTGTTGGTAATAATTTGGGCGCGCTTACAGCAACACCTCTGCGCTGCTGCAGCCGCGCCAAGACCAGCCCCAAGGATGATAAAGAGACCTGAATGCCAGGGGCACGAGCAGGCTAAAAAGAGGGCAGGGCAAGGGAGAGAGGCCGAGGAGCAAAGGCCCCTGTGGAGACGGACGAAAGGCAGCCTGTGGGGCGCAGAGTGCCCGTCTTGTTCCAGCGTCCCTCTGGCCCAGGGAAGAGAAAGGACAGTGGAAAGCTGTTAAGAACGACGGGATACAAAGCCAGCAGTCTCGTTCTGCACTTTCCGCCAGACCAGGTGGCGCTGTACCCTGATTTGCGCTGTCTGTGCTCCCTGGTGTTTGGCCTACAGGTCTCTGCACTTTCTCTCCAACCTTTTAGAACAGAAGAACTTGCCCTCGCCGCTCTGAAGCAAGTGTTGGAGACGAAGAACACAGGAATATGTCATTTCCTATAAAGGCCAGAAGGAGTGTTCTGACCAGCGAAGTGCTAAAATGACATTTGCACTTAGGTGACAAGCCAGCCCACGCCATTCGGGGAGAGGTTAGGGTTCTGTCAGCGTCTGTAAAACACAGGAAAGGAAAGGCTGCCCTCTTCAGGGAGCTCTGGGAATCACAGCTGCTGCTTCCGAACACAGCAAGCTGCAGGCTGAACACAGACCAGAGGGGAAGCCACATCTGCTTCCAGGCAGGGGCTGCGTGAAGTCTTGGCCTTGACCAGTATTCGCCAAGGCGCTGGCACTTCGGTAAGAAAGCAAAGACCCAGGAGAGAGCCTTGTCCATGCCGGTCAACCCAGCTGCCTCTTCATACGAACAAAGCCCTGTGTAAAATACGGTTTCAAACAAAGCGAACTTGATGAACAAGCTGTTTTCTCTAACAACACAAACACTTATTGAACACTTGAGATGTAACGTGCAATATGCCAAGTTCTTTACATACATTAACTAATTTTGACTGCAAGCAGGTAGGTAATATTCTCATTCTTATTTTATACTTTAGTTAAGGCAGAGAAAGTTTAAATGAATGGCCTAGGGACCCCCAGCTATTAACAGTAGAGCTGGGATACAAATCCAAGCAACTTCACTTCCAGTATCCCTGATTTCCATCACCATACCCTACTGTCTCCCAAATAACGGGTCCATTCATCTACACTTCTAAATACTAGACACATTTTCCTCCCTTTAAAGGCATGCATGATACACACAACATATGCATCAACTCAGTAAAAGTGGCTATTCAAGATTCATGTTATTATTTTAATCTACATTAAAATATCCATCTATTTACTACTCAAAAGGAAAGGCTCAGAAGTAATTTTTATTTTTTTAACAAGTTTTTAACGCCAAGGGAATTTTAAAATAGATGCATGAACCTCATGGAGATGGGAGAGATGGGAGGGTGCGGAGGTGAAGAGGGGGAACGAAAGACTAAGATGTGATGTGCAGAGGCTCCGATTTCCCAAGATGAATGTACCATTATATCTCACAAACAGTTATCAATAATGCAAATAAAATAGATGCAGTAGAGTCATACATAAACTGTGGCCGAATCCAGTGCACCTTAGGACTAGAGAGACAAACAGCCGTTCTTCATACGACTGCAGAAGAAAAATGTGAAAGCGGCAGTGAAAAAACAGGAGCACACTCCTAGCTCCAACACAAGATTAGCTGCCTGGACTTGGGCAAGTCCTGTCCCTTGCTTAAACTCAGTTTCTTCATCCATAAAATGAGGAGGCCACACTGAAGGATGCCCGAGACTCCTTCCAACCAGGACATGTCATGATCCATGACCTTCATTTTGTACACTCAGCCAGCAGCCTAAGTGCTCCACAAGAAATAAATGGAGCAAAGGAAAGCACAAAATAAACTAAGAATGTCACACCAGCCCATTTCTCAAGCCAGCTGGGGGGAGGGCATCCACAGTCTTGCCTAACACGTGGAATGGACCTTTGGTACATTTTTAACTGCCTGGTAGAATTTTTTCAGGCCATTTACCAACATCGTGAGGTCATGCTAGCTTTCTGTATTTTCTTAATTAACAGATACTGGGGATGCTATTGTTAGCAGAATATCAAAGGAAAGTTTTGATTATTTAAAAAAAAAAAAAAAGATCCTCAGCTCAAAGAGTTTAGAATCTCTGTTCTACAGTTGAAGGATTAATCCTCCAATTTCCTGGCAATAAAGTTTCCATATGAAAGCACTTCACACACACACACACACACACACACACACACACACACGTGCACGCGCGCGCAGACCTGAAATTCACTACTAAAAGCAATCAGCAATTAATTGAACAAAGATTCTCCATAATGGGCTGCAGGGACGGCCAGCTGACTCTCTGAGACATTTCTAATGGCTGGGGAGGAAAATCCATGACCACATGCGCTATGGAGGTAAATGTGAGCAGCTGGCGCTGTGGGGTCTACACCCCTGTCTGAACACCTTGCAACTCGTCTTTTCCTGACACACCTCTAATATATGTGACTGTGTGTACTGAAAAGGCTAAGGCCTCTTATGGTAATCAGCCAACCCCACGGGTCTGTCCATGGCTTTTGCCCTGAGGCAGGGAGAAAGGTCACAGCTCTAGCCAATTGTACTTTGAGAAAAGGTTGAAGGACCGACTGTGAGGCTGAGTAGCTAAAATTCTGGGCCTGATGACCTTAGGAGTAGGTTCTGCCAGGGGTGTACCCCTTTGTTCTCACAGAACGGTCACACGGCCAGCAGGCAGGCTCCAGAAGCAGCTCCTTGTGCAGGGACAGGGCTATGGTCCTGCCAGCTCCGGAAGGTGCACCCACAAAGAGCCAGCACGCACCACCAAGGGGTGAGGGGTGCCACTCTGAGCCGTAGCTATCGGTCTCACTTCTGCTGGTCTCTGCCGGCTCTTCTCTTGCTCTTCTCTTGGACACACAAAAGAACACGAAGCTCAAATAGACACTCTCCTCAGAGACACTCGCTGCAAGAGTCCTGTTCCAGACACTTCTGTCCTGGCTCTAAACACATAACAGGAGATGTTCAAAAAATCTTCTCTTCTCATGAGTACCTTATACTCATCCTCAAAAGCTGAAGCTCCACCCCAGGTTTCCTTGGCTGTAATGAAGTATTCCACAGTATAAGAATGATCGCCTTATGCGGAACAATAGAATCTTGTTGAAAAAACTGATATTCTTCCTGTTAAGGGGAAAAAGATAAAACAGAGGGAAGAGACTGAGGATGGTAAGTGCAAGGAAAAGCAATGTGCTATGGGATCAGGGGAAGGTCACGTACGGAAGTGCGGAGGCTCCGGGATGCTTGGAGCCTGAGAAGGACTGGCCAGTGTCCAAAGAGGAGGGCAGCGGATCCCAGAGATCAGAGAGTGGGCCAGAAAGGGGGCACGTGACTCAGGGCCATCAGGACCAGCCCAGGGAGGAGTGAAAGGTAAAGTGTCACAAAGCTCACTTTCCAAGGCTGTTGGAGAAGGGTCTGCTCAAATCCATCACCCATTTTTCACCAGATTTCTTGTTGTGGAGCTGTACGAGGGCTGTGTGTATTCCATATGCAAGTTCTTTATCAGAGACATACTCTGCAAACATTTTCTTGACTGTCATCTGTCTTTACACATCATTAGTGTCTCTCAAAGGGCAGAAATTTCTAAGTTTGTGGATAACCACCTCAACAATTTTCTCATTTATGATCCATGATTATTACGTCCTACCTAAAAATACTTTGTCTGACCTCTCATCACAAAGATGTTTTCTTCTCAAACTTGTATAGCTTTTGGTTTTGTATCTAGGTCTCTGAATCAGATTGTTGTATATGATTCTAGGTATGAATCTGAGCTGAGTTCAGGTGATTTCTGTGTTTGTTTGTTGGTTTGTTTTGAGATTTTATTATTATTGTTTTAGTATATCAATGTCAAATTGCTCAGGGCCATTCATTTAAAAAGCTATCCTCTCCCTGCCAAAGTACCATGGCACCTTCATAGGAAATCAACTGCCCAAGTGTGTGGCTATTTCTAGACTTTTTTTTGCTTCCCTTAATCTATATGACTATTTTTTTTTACCAGTGCCACACACATCTCTCCAGAGTAAAAATACATGTGGTAAATAGGCAGCTGCAAATATGCCCAATATCCTTATTCATTAGAGAAACACAAATTAAATCCACAATATAGTACCACTACACCCTTATAAGGATAGATAATGTTTTTAATACATTGAAAATACAAAGTGCTGGGAGGAAAGTAGAAGAGCTGGAACGCTCACACATTGCTAGTGGATGTGCACAATGGTAAAGCCACCTTCCAGAAGAGTGTGGAAGTTTCTTGCCTTATAAAGGTGAGCGTGCACCTACCTGGAACCCAACCGGGTGGTTGGGGAGAGGTGAACACATGACTGTGAGCAGTTCAATGGATGGACTTTCAGAGCAACTTTAATCACAATCACCAGGCACTGAAAATATCCCAAAGGGGGGAGGGGTGAACCCTCACAAGTACCTGTGCACCTTAGAAAACTAGGCAGCGACAAAAGTGACAAGATTGTACGCTGAACAGCATGAAGAATCTTGGGGGCAGGTTGAGCAGAGTGGTGGAAACCAAGCTGAGAAAGCTTCATACCATGAGGCTGCACTTGTAGGCCATTATGATGCAAAGAACCAAGGTTGCCATGGTGAGGGGAGGAGACTGACTATGAAGGACCAGGAGGGAACTTTCTGGCTAAAGGAAATAATCTCTATTTTGATTGAGATGGTTACACACCTGGACACTTTTGTCAAAGCTCATAGAGCTGTACTCATTTTAGTATGTGTATATTAGACCTCAATAAGCCTGGCTCTAAAAACACAAACAGTGTCCGTGAGACACTCACGGTTCAGCACCGCCATGGCATGAGGGAAAGGGAAGCTCTCCAGCCTCAGGTGTCGACAGCTGAATTAATGTTGTTTTATGCTAATTAAGATTATTAATATAACTCTGTGATAAGAGTACCTGTCTTCTAGTTCCGATATTCCCAAGAGTGATGGGAGCAGGGAAGTGTGCCAGCCTGGCAACATTCTATGAAACTCATTACCACAGGAATTTGTGTAAGAATGAACCAACACAGGTGTTACGCTCAAATAACAAATTAAACATACCAGTCCACAGAGAGACTGTGCAATATACCCTCAAGAGCTTGAGCCTCATAGATAAAGCAGGGACTGTGGTTGTTTTGAGATTTTGTTCCTTTCCTTACCATCCCACGTGGGCACTGGAGAACTTGTGAGTAATAGCATTTTCTCCTTACTAAGTCCTCCTGGATTTCCTTCTCTCCTCTGGTCAGTGCCTGCCACTCACGGTTTTTAAGTGGTGATCCACATGCGTCTCTTCAGCAGCAGCAGCAGCTGCTAGGAGATCCAGGCAGCCTGATGCAAAGCAGCCCATTGAAACTGACCATGAGCAGCATACTCCTCAAATCCCAGTCCTGCACGGCAGGTACCAAGGAAAACATCACAAGTGCTGAATCTTTACACAGCCCGGGTCTCAGAGATACCAGCATTGCCCAAGCTAAGACATTGGCAGAGCAGGAGAGCTGTGTTGACCTTTTTAAACCTCCCAAAACATAGCTCCCTTCAAATCACAAGGCGTTTGGGTCCTGCCATTCCTTGCCTCCAATTTCCCCTCTTAATATCATCCCTGACCGCCCCTCATTCCTCCCAGCCCCCGCTGTACGTCCAACCCACGCCACCTGTATAATCAGGTCCCCAGTCTGAATGATCCTCGTGGCTTCCGCAGGCCCCTCCACATCCCTCCCCACATCCCCCTGATCCCTCTGACCCCCACGTCTTCTCAGGCAGCTTCCCCAGAGTAAGGGCACAATCACGTCTGTGGAACAAGACTTCTCTCACTTCCATCACAAGCTGTCCCTTGTGGAAGCATATCCCTGAATATCTCCAAATAAAATAATGCCTTAAACACCATTCCATTAGACAACACACACGTTCTGGGAGAAAATTTTCACTGTCTTATTGAGACTGTGAGCACACACTCCAGAATAAAGGCCAAAGGAAATTCAATCAATCCGGATATTAAGGCTTGTTGAGCAATAAAATAATTGCCTGGCTGACTTCAATTGCTTTTTTTATGGGTTTTTAAAAGAAACGAGATGCAGTCACATTGTTGTGGGTAAAGACACAGATTGATATTAACATCAGCCCAGGACTTGCTTCCCCGCCTTTAATCCGTCACATCAATTTTAAGATTATGCTCACAGCACATTCATGTACCTCCTGAAAAACCACCAGGATATGAAAATGTAAAGAGACTTTTTATCAGAGAAAATGCAGTACCTTTATTTTGTCTATAATCTTGTCTTCCTCCAAACTTCCACCTGCTGGTTAGAGAAAAATAAATTAACTAAACGTCTAACCCGGTTTAAATTTAGTTTGATCCGATAATTTAAACAGCCGCTTTAGGGAATACTCAGTCTCCCCCGAATAAAATTGCTCTGTCTTTCAAAAGCCTTCCCCTCTCCCTGCTTCACTCATTAGGACAGCTGTGCGTGTGCAGTGCAGGAAGGTTGGGTGCTGGAGGAAGGGAGGCACAGGGGCTGCATCACATCCTTGGCTGAGCACTTGGCGTTCTCGTTACTGGGAAACCAGGCACACTCGGGAGTCCTGCACCACCTTTTCCTGCCCTGACCGGCTGTCTCCCATCTCGGCTCTGTGCAGCCTGGTTCTTCTACCCTGGGGAAGGCAGGACCCTCCTCAGCTCTCAGAACAAAACCTCATTACCCTCAAGGGGGTCTTACGCGTCTTCCTACTCCCGGGCAGAAGACGAAGGAGCTGGAAGCCGTGGCATACCTCTGTCATCCCCACACTCTGGGAAACTGAGGCAGGAGTATCTTAAGTTGGAGCCCAGCCTGAGCAACTTCGCAGGCCCCTACCTCAAAGCAAATAATAATAATAATAATAATAAGCAGGACATGTAGGTTAGTGTGAAGGTCTTGAATCTTATCTGCAATCCTGCAAAAAAAAAGAGAAAAAGAGAAACATATTCAGATGGCCACCTCACTTCTTTCTCTATCTTCCTGCCCCTTACCATTCCGTGGGGAATACAAAGTACCACTGCGCTGCTGACCCAGCCCCCATCTGTAGCCCCTCCCCAGCCTACCTTCACTAACTTTGACTCCTTACCTTATCTTTATCTAAGGCTTGTTGTGTTCCTGTGAAAACTCGGGGCTTCGGGACCTCTGCATGGCCGTGGGCCCCTACTGAGTTGATTAAAACCAGCTCTTCCTTGAAATGAGCTCTGCCGGCCCTGTGCTGTCTGCACTTGGTTCAGGTGGATGGTAGGCAAACACTTCAGTCATGTCTGATGAGTATGAATGCATCCTGTCACTACAGAATTGCAAAGCCTAGTGACGATCTGTCACCTTTCCCAGAACAGGCGTCAGAGTTACATCAACACTGTGAAAATGCATTGGAGTCAAATGCACATCTGACCTCCTAACCAGCCTAAGTTCCACCCCCAGGGACCTGTCTGGGCTTTCCCTCCATCCCCTGGCTTCAACGGACCAGAATCTGTCTCCCCCTCATTTTCACCCTCAGCACGATGGCACTTATAGCAGTAGAGTTTTTAAATTTCTCTTATAATTCTTTTTCCTCCAGAAATGAAAATACTCTTGTACTACTTCAAGACTGTCTCCAGCACAAATGCAAACTCCAAACTCAAAAAGTCATCTCATCCTTTGCTCTATTCCTCTGTGCCTTCTCCCCGGATCCGCTGGGAAGTCTTCCTTCCAACCACCCACTCTTCTGGAATCTGGATGGCCCATTTAAATGGCCCCTTGCAACTGACATTAAATTTATAACCGCACAGGACCTCAACACTCCTGTGTCCCAGTATGAAACCCTCTTTCTACTGTATTCTCTATTTTAATGCAATTCTTGAAAGAAATTTGCACTTTTCTTCTGAACTTTAGAATTCTTACCTTGCTCGTTCACCTCTGACTATCCACAAGAACTGTCTTCTGCCCTGCAGGTCAGAAAATTTGGAAACATCTTCTGCCTCCAGCACCAAGGAGTCCCGGGCATCAGCACATCCTCTCTCCCTCCTGCACCTCGGCAGACTCATCTATGAATTACGGAGGGTGGAGGAAAGGACCCCAAAGCCCGTTTCTGGTCTGTGATGCCATTTGTTTCCACAAATTTCTGCCCTTTTTAACATGATTTTTTGCATTTAATTCGGGCAAATAATGAGAAATTTCCTTCCCTCTTTGCACACCTGCTGCACCTTCAAATGAGGATGCACAAAAAGCAAAGCAGCCAGCAGTGTAGCTGCTCTCCTTTCCAGATGTTAACTGACGCTTCCACAAGTGTCACTCAGCCTGCTCTCCACTGCCACACTGAAAGAAGTAATATTCATCACATCAGCCAAAGCATGTCAACATTTTTAAAAATAAAGGAGTTAACAGAAATAAACACAAGTAACTGTTCTTATTCAGGATGTTCGGTTCTATCAGGACTGTGTATACATCTGTAGGTCAGCAAAGGGCAGTTGTTTCTTGAATCTCCATGTTTTCATTTCCCACACCTGTTTCCCAGATTCCACACTGACCGCGCTGACTCTGAGAACACAATTCCTAATTCCTCGAGTGCTCCGCAGCCGCGTGGCCTCCAAACCCTGTCTTGGTCTTTGTGAGCGTTTGCTTGATGCTTTTTACATCACTGTTGTTAGTTTTCCTCCCTTCTGTATAACACACCAACTCTGTAGTTATTTTTTTGGTTGATTTAAGACCCCATAGTCTCTGAATTTTTCAAAAAGAAGAAAGAAAGGAGGGAGGGAGAAAGGGAGAGATTATCCTTTGCATTACTTGGTATTTACCGTCATTTTAGAGGAACTGCCTACATCTCAATAAAATTAAATATTTTATCCAGGATAGCCAAAGTATGAAATAACTCAAACTTTCTTACATAGGCACTGTTTGTCAAGCCTTTGCATATATACATACACGTGTTTATATTAGAAGTAGGAAAAGATCAGTATGGAAACATTTTAGCCCATTATAAATGCATTTTGTAAAAAGAAATGCTTCGCTATATTAACAAAGAAGTCAGTCCACACTCTGGTTGTATCAAACAATTGGTTAATTCAATGAAGTTGCCAAAAAATAGCAATCAATTCAGTGAAAAGAAAATCAATCACAGAGGTTGTTTGGTTGTTTTGTAGACAAAACAGTCAGTGGAGTGATTGAATTTTTCACTTTTCAATGAGTTGTTTTGGCCTTGTGTGGATGCAGCCATTAACTCATTAATCACCTAGAACTCCTCGGTGGCTGAGGAAGGGAAATCATCACTTTCCAAGTGTAGATCGCACATTAACAATATGCAAAAGGCCTGCCAGGGTGAATGTGCTCAATGACCCCATTTGAGAAAAATGAGCTTCACAAATATTTTACAGCATATGGAGGTAAACTGTACCTGATTTATCATTTCACTTTTCAATTGTAGAACCCTGTGTCCTTTGGTATAAGTTTACAGAGAATTTAATGCATATGAAATGTACACATTTAATCCTTAAACTGGAATGAATTTTAATTCATGGAGTGCTAAAAAATAAGCCTTGCAACTTACTAGGTTTCCCCACATTGATTTTATGCAGTATCAAAATGGAAGAGTTTTATACACATCACAGTTAGCCCCCGCCCATCCAGTGTACATATATGCCATTCTGATAAATATGTATGTTTTCCCATATGGTGTTCAATGTTAGCTGCTAATTTACCTCTTAATTTTTAATTAATTTTAAATTACTTTCTAAATGAAGCCGACAGGAGTCTAATTTGCATGCTTATTTGCATATCTGTAAACACACTGCCTGCATTGTTTACCTAGCCCCTGTCCCCATGACACGCAGAGGATTTTCTCGTCCCGCGCAGTGACTCAGGACCACAGAGCATCAAGGTGCCCTCCAAGACTTGCAAAAACTGCTCTGGTCCAGGATGGATGGCCCTGGCTCTCTCTCTCCACAGAGGCCACTGAGGATTCTAAGAGGCCAAGGTCAGCGAGAGCAGTTAAACCCTGTGATTTCTCAGAGGGATAGCAATAGCTGTGCTACATCTTTGGAAAATAAAACCATAGGCTTTTCATACACTGTAGGTTTTTAAAATGTGCAGCGCCCTGAGCTCCTGAATTATTAATACCAAATCAGAAACAGTCACCTCCTGTCTATCCCCTGAATTGATGGGGATCAGAACAAGTCAACACAGTCAGAATGAGACAACACAGAGCACGGCAGTTTCCCAGTGATAAACTGTGGCTAAGTTTCTGCTGTTCTCGTGTTGTGCTGTTTCTTGTCTGACTGGGCTGTCCTCTGGCCGGCCTAATGGCAGCTGTGGTCTGCTGGTACCTTGCCTTTTGATCACGACACAGCACTCAGGCAGCTCCAGTCAATCAATATACAAGCCACCTCCAAGACCCTTCGGCGGCTGACAAGCAGCCCGGGATTCAAAGAGATTTGCTGCCTTCCTGGTACACAAACTACACCACCAGACACAACTACAGAGGTGCTTCTCTCGTCTGGAAGTGCTGTGATTTCCCTCTTTATTCATGGCTTCAGTAAGCGAAGGGATTGTAGTTGCTGATCTTGTCCTGCTAGTAGAAAGGCGAGTATCACAGTACGTGCTAATGGGAGTGTGGTGATCACATTCGGAATCTGACTTATCCCATTCCTAATCCCAGCTTGTGTTTGACCTTGGGGAAGTTCCTTCAACTCTCTGAGGCTTTATTCTCTCCAAATTACAGGTAAACCCATTAAAAGTGATTGTCTTTTAAGGCTGTAGTGAAGAGTAAACAAAAGGGAAATCTCCTGGAACATTTTTCCATGTTTTCCTTTCCTCGCCAGTGGAAATAGATACCCAGTCCCACACCTGGCAGATGTCAAATGTGGTACCTTATGGCCCATAAAGGGAGGAGACTAGACCTGGGGGAATTCTATGCGGATGTCTCGATCTTTACTCCAACAGCACCACCTGAGTTCTTGTTTCAATACACTTCCAAGGCCGCACTACCAAGACCTAGCTTTTCCCTTCTAACAGAGTGTTTATCAAACTCCAGCCGGCCCTCCAGGGCTGATGTAATATTAAATGTGTCAAGATGATGGTCTTTACAGGAGGACTGTCATCAGTCAATCAATCCATCAGCCCTGAGAACAGCAACACTTCCTGTACAAAGAGCACAAAAATTCTCTCCCCTCAGAAACAGGCGGGAAACATTCACATCAGACACTGACCGGTGCAGTTTCTTGCACCTGGTCACCATCATGCACAAAGAAGAGGATTTGGACATGGGGGACCTGCTTGACACCCCTGTAAGAAAGGTGCAAATCTAAACTCCTTCCCCGTGCCCTACTTCCACAGATTTGAGCCAGCCTGCAAGAACACATGCAACTAGGTATGAAAATGAAATCAAAGAAATCCCCATAAAGATGAAAGAACGTAAGGCCAGGGGAAAGCTCAGCTCACAGAGAGATTGCATGCAATTCAAGAGAGAGGAATCCCAACTGGCCTTAGATGTTCGTTGTTGCAGTTGTGCTGCTGCAGCTAGGGCTGGAAGTCAGGGCCTCATGCACACAGGGCCAGTGCTTTGCTGCTGAGCTACACCCAGCCCTGTTCCTAGTTTCTTAATTTATTATTGCTCATACGCTCTTCATAAAATAAAACAATACTTGTTGCTCACAACAGCAATGTTTCCAGGCACTAAACTCTCAAAGATGTGTCTCCCACTAGTCCACATAAAGAGAAATCTATGAGTTCAAAACTACCTACAAATTTATCCCATAACTTTATGCTTTATAGGTAAATAAAAGGCTCAAAATTAATATTTCAACACTCTGTGCTACAATAACATTTCTAGCTGAGGCACTTTCACAGACTGCCTTGTTTCAGCGAAACGATCATACCTCAGAGTCTTCTAGGGTTGCTTTGTACAGCTGTCCTGGCTGTACACTGTGTTTACCTAGACCATGGTGAGTGGAAGCCCCCAGGGACTGGGACACAGCTGGAAACCACTCTGAACAGTGCCTTTCTTATATGAAGCACCAAGTCAAATTTTCTTTACTGCCTGAACATATTGGGGAAAATTAAAGGGAACAAGGAAGGGAGTAAGCGTGTGGCCCTATCTAGACATGAATTGTAGCTCTGTCACTGCTGTATGACCTCAGAAACATTACCTAGCCTTTTGGCATATGTATTCCTCATCTACAAAATGGAGATGTCACATGTGCATGTCTAAGGGGCTAAGAGTGTAACTTGAGGGTAGTAGTTGCCCCTACTAGCACAAGGTTCAATCCCCATCATTCAAAAAAAAATTACAAACATTACATGTCAAATAGGATTAAACACTTCATAAATAAAAAAAAAATTCAAAGCAACTCCTGGTGCAAACATTCTGCATTAGTATTATGGATGATTCAAAATATAGAAAATATCCAGGTGGATTTCTATTTTAATGTCTTCAATGGGATATTCAAATAATTATGCTCTCCCTAGAAAGCATCTATTTGATTAGGTACTTCTATGGCACAATGCTTAATGCCAGTCTATTTCTAAGAGAATACAGAAGAGAAAGAGAAACTAAGTCTTTTGATCACCCACAACATGGCAGGCACTGAGATATTCATGCCTGTGCTTGTAGGTATTTCGTGCACATGATCTTGTTCAGCTTGCATAACCATCTAAGGTCAAAGCAAAACTTGTGTCCCACAGCAAGCTGAACCAGCTTGTGGGTGCAAATTTTGTCACCTGCTCAGTAATCATCCCACTGCCAAAGACTCCAGCCCCCAAAATTCCTCCACACCTTCCCCTAGGTTCCTGAGGCTGTTTCACACAAACAATGCACAAACCCTGCTGGACAGTTAGCGCTTGCAACTCCCAGATGTCACTGCTCTCTCTGTGAGGCACAGATGCCTCAGAGACCAGCGCCAGTCCCACTGTCTGCATCTGTGGCAGTCCAGTGCTGCCACCTTGATGGGCACGAGCCCTTCTGCTACCTACTACCATGTGCAGCAGGCACCATAGCCATCGGTAGGTCCTTTGGCATCTCCTGCTGGGCACCATCACTGCTCATCATCACTTTTGTTGTTGAAAGACTAGCAGGGTGTGGAGGAGGAGCATCTCTCCATTCAGGGTTACTGTATGTGGGGGATCAAAAAATCTGGTGAATGCTTAAATTTAGAAATTTATTGCAGTGAAAGACACTCCCCCTCATTTTGCCATTACTGCTGCTCATTTTGAACATGCTTAGCGTATCATTCTCCACAATATGTCTTTTACGATAACAAGATTTTAGAATTTGAATATTCACTGTGTTTTCTGATCATCTTTGTACTTCCTCAGAAGGGCATCAAAACAAGAATGCTTGGCCCTTGAGGCTTCCCATTTCTCCAGAAATCTCCATTTTAGATGGTTTTACACTGTCTTCTCTATTTCCAGGACCCAGAAGAAATGGGAACTCATCAGGAATGGATATCTGACCCCACAGGCTGTATAAAGAACTCTTCCCTGTGGATCCTAGCTTGGCTATTGGACCAGCCTAAGAGATACTTTTATAGTTTGAAAATTCTTTGACATACCACAGTTGCTTTATTATTTTTAAAATAAGAGTTTCTTCTAATATGTGTTTCCAGATAGAAACTGGACATGTAAGTGCTACATTTACTAAGTGTCACTGTACTCATGTTGCAAACAGTAGCAACAGCTTCAGGTTCTGGGGAAATGGAAGGCAAGGATGGTGTGATAGCAACAGAGCCTAGGATAAACAAAGTCAATATCAGTTCTGAGACCGAACACATACAGCCTTTGGGACAATCATTTCACCTCCCCTTTCTCATCTGTAAAACTGAGATAGTAAGATCACCCTTTCAGACTTCAAGAAATAGAGTGACTATATACAACACCCGGTTCACAGCAGGAACTCAGTAAAGAGCCACTGTTTTTGTTTGGATGTGGAGTCCAGGGCCTCCAGGCCATGAAAGCAGCAATATCCATCCCACCACCACTTACTGAATGTCTCCTATGGGTAACCCTGTGTCAGAGCACAGGGCTATGACAGAGAACCAGACCAACAAGGTGTCTTAGAAGAGCCTGCATTCTAGATGGGAAAATGAAAAGCAAATAAGCCAAGAGGCAGGAGACATTATTGCAAATTGTTTTCAGTGTTCTGAAATAAATGTATGGAAGATATTAGAAACAGAGGAGAAATCTATAGAGAGTTTTCCACAGCAGAGAAACATTGCCTAATTTCTGTTTCTGACAGATCATGGTGATAGTTGGGGATAGCGGGTTGGAGGGCCAAATTGCAGATGGGGGCAGGAAAAGCCATTTGGTCCTGCAGAGGGACCACATGCTACCTCAACTGACTCCAGAGAAGTCTTCAATGTGATAAATCAGCCACTTCTGTGTGCAGGTGTATGCTGCTCATATTCTCTGGGGATGAACAAAAGATTTTTATTATGGGAGCCAGTGAGTTAGCAGAACAGTCCCCAGCTGCCAGCTGGATTATAGGGTAAAGACAACAGAAGACTCCAAAGTCACAGATGAAAGCAGCTGGGCCAGATTTGGAATAAAAAGATTTAGAAAGGCACCAGTAAGCTCAGGCACAGATCTCAAATGGCACAGGAAGAGAAGTGGTAATTGGCACCAGCCAGGACTTCTGTAAGGAAGGAGCCAGGAAAGCCTGTGCCAGAAACCTGGGCTCTGTCACTCAACTTCCATTCACGCCACACGAGCATCTCCATCCCAGGGACAGTCTGACACAGCCTGAGAGGACGCTGCCTTTGTGAGGTGGCTTTGTGAGAGAAGTGGTAGGGAAAACTATGTTACACCTGGGAACATGTGTGGGGTGTGTGTGTGTGTGTGTGTGTGTGTGTGTGCATGCGCATGCATGCACACACATGTGCACATGCATATACACACACACATACATGCATATGGACACTTTAATTCAGTCCATTGCTTTCAAACCTATTTTCCCATGTGTTACCTAGACTAGATGTCCCACAAAGCCTCATGTGCTCACAGGTGGGGCTTCAGGGAGGTGACTGGATCACAGATGTGTAATACTGCATTAGACCACTGATGGGTTTCTTGTTGGGTATGACATTGGGAGATGATACCTGGTAGAAGGAGGTAGGTAACTGTGAGCACAGCCTGAAGACAGATAGATAGATAGATAATAGATAGATAGATAGATAATAATAGGTAGACAGATAGATAGGTAGATAGATAATAGATAGATAGGTAGATAGATAGATAGACAGGTAGATAGATAATAGATAGATAGGTAGATAGATAGATAGATAGATAATAGGTAGACAGATAGGTAGATAGATAATAGATAGGTAGGTAGATAGATAGACAGGTAGATAGATAATAGATAGATAGATAGATAGATAGATAGATAGACATAAATAGACAGAAAGAGAGAGACAGAGAGAGAGGGATTCATCTTCCCTCCTTGATGGCAGGCTCTGCTTCCTGCCTGCCCTGCTGTGGACTGTTTGTCTTTTGCCAAGCCCCATGTGCCATGCCCTCTGCCTTGGAACCAGCTGACTCTGGGCTGAAACCCTTACAAACTGTGAGCTAAAATAAACCTCTCCTCCTTTAATGTGTAGATGGCAGGTATTTTGACCCAGCAATGAGAAAGTATCTAAAACAACATACTACAAATTTTTCACAAAAAATGTAGCCCATAAGAAAAGCTAACAGATGAGAATCTTTACCCTGAAAGTCCGCCCCTCAGTTTCTGAGATCATCAGTCCTCCAAATGAAAATTAAATGTGTTACTTTTTCAAGATAACATGTCTGTATAACAATCTGGTAGAAGTCTGGGGTTTTAACAGGTACTCTGTAAATGAGAAGGCCCTTGGGCTAAAGCTCTGTGGGACGAAGCCTCAGCCAGGGAACAGGTAAGGAGTAGGAGGGTGGGTGGGGAGGAGGTGTGACTATGGGGACGTTGTGGGCAAGCAGAGGCAGGGGGTAAGGGGCAGGGGCCCTGATGACAAAAATCCCCTGGATACTTTGTTCAAAGACTGTCGAGCCACACTCTGCCTCTGGGAGGTTGAATCAACTCTTGATTTTTGTGATGTGTGCCTGTCTGTTCTCAGTAAGGTTGTCTCTTTAAGGAGTCAGGAGATGATTCTGCCTCACACTCACACTGACACTGTATTTTGGATGTCAGCAGCACTAAGCAAAGCAAGTCCTTGAAAGGTCACCCTTAGCATGGAATGAAATACTAAGGGAAAGGGTTTAAGCAAAAGTGGCTTAGTTTTTATGTAATTCCTATGAAATTGCAAGCCAGAACCCGTAACAAGTACCAGACAGAATATGAGCTTTGTGCTGTGTCCTCTCTGCGGGGAGAGGTGAGGAGATTCCCTGCTGTTGATCCAAATTCCCTGCTTTTCTGGACATTGGAATGACAGCCCTGAACCATCTTATGGACAGATGGGGGCATCAGCTTTCATTAGCAGAGGCTTTTACATGTGCACATACACAAGCACACACGCATGCAAGCAGACACACTTGCTGTCTTCAAGGACAACCTGAGAACAGACCAGAAGCTGAGCTGCCAGCTACAAAATACCATCAACAAAACATTCTGTGGCAAGTTTCACACCAGATTAATTTAGAAATGGAAAGGGTTGAGATGTGATAGCATCTTACATCTTTCATTTCTCAGTAGGATATATAATAAAAGCTGATGTTTACTCCATGTATACTCTGTGCAGATGGACCCTGGCCTGTCTACTTCTTGTGCACTAAACATATTATTCTCACAAGACCCCCCTCAGAGAGACACTGCTCCCACCCCATTTCATGGGTAAGGAAGCTGAAATAGGATCCAGTCATTTTCCCAGTCACACAGCTAGTAAATGGCCCAGGAGAAATACAACCAGGAACTTGAGATTTCAGGAACTATGCCAGGTTGCCTTTCTGATAGACAACATGGCAGAAGGAGGGTGCTAGTCCTTGAGAAAGAGACGAGAGGATGTAAGATTTGAAAAGCATCCTCTTAAAGCACAAGGCTCTAATTTCAAATTGTTTACCTAGGCAGAGAAACAATACTCTGGGCTTCCTATGAGGCAGAAACTTCACAAAACTTAAATTTTTCAAAATGGTTTTTACGGTAAAATGTCCTTTTCAGAATTACACATTGGCAGCTAAGGGGGAAGATCTCTTGACAACGATCGTGGTGGTTAACATTAGGAGCCAACTTGACCAGGCCATGAGGGTGGGGCCCAGATATTTGGTCAAACATTGTGCAGGGTGTGTCTGCGAAGGTATCTCTGGATGAGATTACCATTTAAAGTTGTCTTCCTTAATGTGGTGGACCTTGTGCAATCAGTTGAAGGCCTGAACAGAATAAAAAGGCTGAGCCTCTCTTCATAACTCCCTTTCCTGACTCCTTGAGCTGAGACAGTACCTGCCCCTTCCTTCAGGCTCTAATGGAAACACCAAGTACACTGCGGCAGTGCTGGTCCCTCTGTGACACTGCCATCCTCCTCTGCTTCGCTGCCGTTCCCCGAGGGCCCATCCTGTGTGAGATGGGGTGATCTGTACTTGGAGACTGCAAGGTAAAACTTCCATTTTAAGGATAAGCAAACTGAGACCAGGTCACTTTGGAGACCCAGCCACAAGCTCTCTAATAATCACTGGTCCTCGGGCCAGACCATTTCCCTCTATGCCGCTGCCCTCCTGTTACAGGGAAGACTCATCAACAACCAGCATTTGGGAGAATAATGGCATGTTTTCCAGCTCCAACTGCCTGATTAACTCTAATTTTCTCCAAAAATGCTCTGTCACTCCTTTGAAACCCCTCATCCCCTTTCTTTCTCAGAGTGACATATTGTCATCTCGGCTCTGTTACTTTTGATACAATTTAATCTGATTTTGCTGGGAGCCGGTTGTTCTTCTTACATCTGTTTGATCATTCACCAACTAATAGGCGTTTTCCCACAATCGCTGACATGAAAGAGACAGGAAAAAGTGCAGCTCACCTGACATGCCCTGTTTCATCTGAGCTGGGCATGACTCACAAATAGTGAATTTAGCAAATGCGTCTCCAGACTTTTTCCTCTCTCCTTTGGCAAAAGGGGTAGAGAGGCAGACACCAGAAGGATAAGCATGTACACAAGGCTGCTGCGGCCTGTGTAGAAGTACACAGATAGTCCTAGTTGCAAAGGACAAGGAGAGTAGGAGGCTGCCTGCAATACATATCCCCACCCCAGATTCTAAAGGAAAACCGCACTGAAACCTTAACCCAATTGCCCTGCTAAAGTACATGAAACAACCACTGAAAATATGGAATTAAAGTTATGGTTTTCTTTTTGAATAGAAGTAAAAGTATTTTATCCAGAAAGAAAATTAAAACCCATCCCTAAGTAATTCGTGTTCTTCCCACCCATAAGCCTCAGCATGTGAACCACAGTCAGGAGCCCGTGGTCCACACACACACCGTGTTACAGAGACGAGCCATCGGGGTAAGAAAACTTGCTGGAAGCAGCCAGATGAATAAAAGCAGAGTGTAGCCTTACCCGCCAGAACCCTCACTTTTTCCCCAGCATTTGCAGGAAGAGCGGGAGAAGCAGGTTTCTAAGGCATTACAAGTCATTTTCTCTCCTGAGCTACGCCACCTCCTGCTCCTTTTTCATTCCAATTGCTGCATTTCTAGAGTATTATACTGCCATTTCTCTCTTCCCTGTCTAACTCCAATCACACTTCTGGGCTGTTGTCCCCACGGTTGATGGCGTTAATCTCCACGGGAACCAGTGTGACTCAGAGGGTCAATATGTGCTTGGCAAGTCCTGTTACAATCATTACCAGCATGTTACCAGTAATGGCAGTATAATCCTCAGTGATCACGTTTTTTGTCTTTTGAATTTTGCCAATGAGTCATGCAGCCTAAAGGCAATAGCCTCGCAGGAAATCTTAGCTTAGCACTTTGGAGGAAATGCTACCTCAGCCACCTTCCATGCGGCTATGTGCCTGCATCCCTCATTCCAGAAGCTTTGTGAGGTTTTCCTAGACTTTCTCTGGCCCAGTATTTTGGCCTGGGGTCCTGCACTCTAGCCTTAGACAGTGAGAGCGGTTTGGTGGCAATAGCAATGACCATGGAAATGCTGGATCTCCTTTTTATTAAAACATTCAGATTTTTCTGTTACGGTACTGACTATAACTCTGTGACCTTTTTTTTTTTTTTTTTTTTTTTTTTTTTTTTTTTTTTCTCCGGTACCAGGATTAAACCCAGGGACATCCCCCGCTCCTTTTTTTTTTTATTTTGAGATAGGATCTCATTAAGTCATTAAACTGCCCAGGCTGTGCTCAAACTTGGATCCTCCTGCCTCAGCCTCCCACAGTCCTGGGATTATATGCATGTGTCACCATGCCTAGATACCACCTATAACTTTTATCTATATGTTATTGTTTCCTCCCTGGGGAAACAAAAATTCTCTCTCCTCTGTCCTCCCATTTTATCTCCCCCTGTGTTGTGTAACCCCCAACGTTTCCTACTTCAAAATTAAGACTCCACATGTTTTTCACATATCTGTTTCCTCCACCAGCATTTCTTGAAGATAAAAAGAATATCTCTTTCTTTTACATACCATGAGTTCCGTGTTTGATGACACTCTTTCAAATATCCTATGCTAGCTTCTATTTCTCCCTTGGTTGTGCTAGTCCAGGCTAAACATTTCTCATTGCTTTGACTATTCTTCAAGTCAGCAAGCAGATAACAGTCCCCTCCTGCCACCCCCATACAGTAGGAGCCTAGTGGGGTGAAAGGAGGCACATTTGATCATGTAATGTTCTGGGATGAGTCTATACTTTCAAATATCATGCTGTGTGGGGAGGGAACGGAGTTAGAAAGCCTGTTCAGGATGTGCTGGGTCCTTCAAACAGCCTGGAAATCCCACCATACGTGAGGATTTTACAGCAGGAAGACACCGTGCACGCCTCCTCACCCAACTGCTGCCAAGCAGGATATGGGGACCCAGGAATGAGAGTGACTGCCTGCTTCACAGAGCCTGTTAGTGGCAGAACCAGGACTGGAAATGCTGTCTTCTTTTACTCTGGAAAGATTGCGTTCTTTACAACACAACACACTGATACAGGAGAACATTATTCCCAAGCACTTTATATGCTCCTGAATAGTTAACGGGTTATTTCGAACATGGAAAGTACATTCTTAAATCTCAGGACCTAAACTTTAGCACTCTCTTTTCTGATAACATTTATATGGTGCTAAATATTCCAACAGGGCTTTAAGGCTTATGACCACTGTCCCTGACAATCTTGGTTTTGATGTGCAGAGAAAAAGATATGAATATAAAATCTGCAGAACCTGATGGAGTCTTTCCTTTCATGCTCATTATATGCCAGCCTGTGACACGGTGTCTGGCATATGGTAGTCATTTAAGCCGTATTTGCTAACTGATTAATAATTTTTAATTATTCATTGATGAATTATCCATGGTAAAATTTCAAACCAGGAGAGGAGGAAGAGCCCTGAATGCTCACAAAACCTGCACTGCTGCAACCAGAGCACACATTCGGATCCTGTCTGCCACTTGTCCAACCTCCTGAGACGCTGACCTCAATCCCCCAAGGCCGTAGCTGGGCCTCACAAGGGAAGCAGGAGGATGAGGAAGAAGCCGCACTGGAGCCTCTGGTGTCCGCGCTGGCTCCGCAGTGCAGACACTCCGGGCCGAGAAGCAGGCAAGGGGTAGTGCTGGCCACAGCCGCATCCTTCAGGGATCACTTGAGGGACAGCAGGGGAGGAAAGAATAAGCAGTGCCCACCACTGAGACCCCAACCCAGGTGTCCCCAGAGCTGACCTCGCAGAAACAAGCACCTAGAGGGACCATGGGAGGAAGATCCCTAAAT
Source organism: Chinchilla lanigera (assembly GCF_000276665.1). NCBI lineage: Eukaryota > Metazoa > Chordata > Mammalia > Rodentia > Chinchillidae > Chinchilla > Chinchilla lanigera. Next base: position 13,797,436 of record NW_004955447.1, read on the forward strand.
GGTAAAGTGTGGGCCTGGAGGTGTAAGACGGGGATGGTCTTGGTGGTGGGGCTTGAGGGCTTTGTCATGACTTTGGACATGACTACCACAAAGAGCTACTGCATATTAACAGTCAGATCTCACACATCAATGCCCGTCTTGTTCCATCAATACACGCCAGGTGCAACAAAGAGTGAGTGCCCTACCCCACCTCAGGAGTGTGTACCAAGTACTGAGATAGTCACAGGAACATTTTAATTTTAGAAGTAAATTCGCCATGATTATGATTTATAGCTGAATGTCTCCCCCTCAACAGCCCCATGTACTTGCAGATGGGGTTCGTGGTGAATGGGTTATGGGGTGTATGGCTGACTTGCTGTTAGGAGATGGAGCCTGGTCAGAAGAGGCGGTCATCCTGGGATACCTCTCCCTTTGCTGCTTCTCCCCTGATGCTCTGCTTCCAGGGTGCCATTAAGTGAGCAACTCTCTTCTGCCCTCGTCCTTCTACCATGCTTTCTGCGTTGGAGCCAGCCAACTACGGACTAAACCTCTACGAACCGTGAGTCCAAATCAAATAAGCCTCTCCTGCTTTAATGATATCCTGAGTGTCAGATATTTTGTCCTAGTGATAGGAAAGTGACTAAGGCAACAACCTAAAGGTAACTGGTAGGTAATAGATTGGTTGCCGAAGCAGGTCTTCATCTTTCTAGTCACAGGTTTAACAACAGCCCCTATTTCTGAGGCAATGCATTGGGAACAAATCTGATAGGTGACACTACTCCTGCATTCATGTTGCTCAGTATCTGCTTTGAGAGACACAACTAAAACAACACTGGAACAGTGAAAACCAAATTTCAAATCCAACTCAAATGCTCCGCCCCCTGGCCTGGTTCCTGCTTCTATCCACACCCCCAATAAGCAACTGAGTTATGCTCAGGAAACTTTAGAAAAATACTAATGTTTATTTAAGCAATATATCAATTCAAATTCAAATATGCTCAGAATGGGCATGAAAAGTGTTCCAACTGCAAACGAGTGGCCTTCTGAAAGTTTATATGTAAACTGGGGGCTCTAACTTGAATTATATTCTCAAAAGAAGTGAAAGGAGGAAGAAAAAGGAAAGCAATACAACAGTTTCTACCAAAGTGCCTGGCCCAAGACTCCCTTTGTGCTGGTGAAGTGTGGTGTAAAGAGCGTGCTACAGAGAAGGAGAGAAGCTGTTTCCACTGCAGGCTCTGCCAGTAATAGCCACTGAGTTAAATAAGTCCTCAGGCCTGGGGAATAAGACCCACTGAGGTGCTGTTTATTCAGGAAACTGAGTCCCACTCCAGAATGCGGGACACCAGAAACACAAAGTCCTGTTCTTAAAGCCAAGCAGCCACTTGAGAGGCGAGAAGGAAATGACTCCACACCCATCGTGTGTGAACGAAAGCTCTCCTTAGCCCTGAAGAGGAGGCTTGGCCCCAGTCCCACCTAGGTCATTTTACCAATCTGCAATAAAGACTTTCCAATCTGATGCAATCAGGATAATGAAATACAAAAGGTGTTTTAAGCAGAAAAGTATTAAAATACATATCTTAAATGTATTATTTGACTGTCAAACATAGAGGCGTATAATCACATGTCCACATCTGACATAATCCAGCAGCAACTGACTAAACTTCCTCAAAGTTATTTTTCTATGAACTGCTTTACAATTGATGATTTAAGTTTCTTTAACTCAAAATACGTTATGACACTTGATAAACAATCTGATTGTGTCATCTCCTTTGATTTTTAGAGTTTCTTTTTATCACATTTCAGTTCTTTCCAAAACATTTCATTATTTTTTTCAAAGAAATAACTCTGCTTCTATCCTCATAATTCCTTCATTAAATATATTATAATCATGCTGCAAATCTGTCTAGAAACAGATTTGGAGACAAACACAACTGACTCTTGTAAGCAAACATCTCAACTCCTAAAGTAGAATGGCTTGGATGAACTGCAGACAAAGCTACTAACAGGAAGTACTGAAGCAAAGTGTGGTGTCTGCAGATATCTACAAAGGGCAGGGCAGGTCTGTGTTCATCTGGTAAATCACCTAAGAGTTCCTCTTTTGTTCAGGTCAATGAAGTCATCATGAGTTTCATGGGGCTAGATTGCTAAGCCCCTGTCCTTAACTCTGCAAGGACTACATTTGAAGAAATAACTGCTGTATTAATTTCTTTTGTAATGAATGAATGACCAAACAGGATGTCTTAAAAACAAAAGAACAGAATTTTTTTTCTCACCAACTTAAAAACCAGAAGTCCAAAACCAAGCTGTCAGCAAGGCTACGACAGCACCAAAGGCTCTGGAAAAGAATCCTTGCCGCTTCTAGCTTCTGACCCACCAGAAACTACATCTGCAAAAGACTTGCTTCCAAATAAGGTCACATTTGTAGGCTCCAGATGACCGTGAATTTTTGGCAGAAGCTATGTTCCACACTTCGACTAGACCTCACCTCTCTGCCTCAAATACATTATTTCCTCTCCAGAGATCCAGGCATTCAGTAGCACTTAATAAACAGCCGCTGAATGAATTAGTAAGAAAAACCTTTCAGAGGGCAAAGCAAATAATGGGTAGGGTGGGACAGTTGAAGGGCTGAAGATATGGATTTTTGCCTGAAATAAAAGCTTTCAAGTAACTCAAGACACGGTAAGGAAATGCTTTGCCTCTCTTTTACTAAAAAGTGCTTAAGCAGAAATCCATCAATAGGAGACTGCCCTCACAATTTCTAAGCACCTTCCAACTTTAAGATTTCTTTCATTCTCTGATAGATCAAATGGTAAATAACGTTTGTTTTACCTTTTTCTCCAACATGGATTCAAACATCATATTAAGTATTTAAAGTATACCACACATGATGCTAACCACATGAACCTTATGAAGTGGTAATGAGACCCTCACAAGAATCCATACAAGCTACGTAAAATAGTAAAAAACAAAAACAAAAGCACCAGCTATTTACCGAATAATCGGTCTTCTCCTTTTCTTGGACACACAGTAGCTGCATTTCACAGTCACTTGTTCAGAGGTGATATATGACTGAATTGAGGGGGTAGGATATAGGTGGAAGTGATGTGCGACATCTCCAGGCCAAAGAAACCCACCATGTTTGCTCCTCTCTTCCCCTTTCCTCTTCTCACAAGCTGGAAATGGAGGTGACACTCAACACGCGTAACCTCAAAGCACAAACAGGCTCTCTTACAAGTGAAAATCATAGCTTGGAGGAAGAAAAGTATCTTGGCTATGAATATAGTTTGTGACTTTCCAAAGCTCAGACCTACCTGATAAGCTTGGTATTTAATTTCTCTCATTAGAAAGAAGTTAAATTTAACTAAATTAATTAATTTAAATTAATTGGGTTAATTAATTTAATTGGCACCCTAGGGAGAAATCATGAGAAAATATTTCTGAGAAATATTGCTCTGAAACAACTATGAGAACCACACATTCAAGACAGCAGAGCCTGCATTAGCCTGGGGCTCTGAAGGACAGGCTGAAGAAGAGATATTGTGGGCACTACAAAACACCGTGAGTGAACATCACATTTCTATTGTGTTGGGACCATCATACACTTGGGAGACTACCTGACACAACAGTTAGCCCACCCTACAGATTACCTCTGTTATCTTCCCCATGTCACACATGGGGAGTAATGAGCTCAAAGAGCCTAAACCCAAGGTCAACCAGTGGTAAAGGTTACAGCACAGATCTGACATTGATTCAGAACTCTGACTGTGCTGTGTCTTCACTGGCTGTCAGAAGCTTCATGTTTCTCCGGCATGAGACCATTTCCAGCCTTATTTCCTGGAAAATGTGACATGCAATCTTTAGTGTAAGGATTAAAGTTATACTATTTTTAGTCATACTATTTTTAAGCACTCAAAGTTGATAAATGTTTTCAGAAAGCATAACTTTTAACCAGGCTTGCAGAGTTGATCTGGAGAAATGTCCTTGTAGTCAAACGCAGGCATTAGTGAGAACTGAAGGGCAACATGTGGAGATAAATTAGTCCTTCTTTTGATAGACACAATAAACAAGATGCACCGGGTATGGATGAAACCTATAAAAAATTCAAGTACAGATGAGCAATTGTCAAACGGCCATGGAATGTGGTTGCATATCCACTAGAAAACTTCAAAGTTTTCCCAGCTGAAAATGCAAAGCCAGGTTGAGGAGTTTATGAGAGATCTTATCAGAAATTATTTCAGAGCTTTTGCTCATCTAAGGCTCTGCCTGTGTAAGATCACATTGCAGACAATACCACGCTTTTTCTCAAGTTATGAATCTATGGTTTTACATAGATGCTTCACAGAATGTGCTATGTGGAAACACATTGTCCCACCTAAAAGTATTTTCAGTTCTCACAGAAGTCTTAAGGGGCTTTTCTATTTTCGCTGTGTAGATGCACACATCTTTAAAGGAGTGTACATCTTAGAATCACTGAATACAAAGGAATAGTAATAAAAATTGTGCACTCACGAAGTCCACTGTGGTGATGGATGGAAATGGTCTTGTTCATATCTTTTTAATTCTCTGAACAAGGTTTATTGTATGTTCTTTTCTGACGGACTTTAGATGCACAATGGAACTGTGCTATCCAGAGAATTTCCTCCTTTTTGCTTCATTTTTATTTCATTGCTTCTTAAATAAGTTAATTTACTGCTCTGAGACTTAACTGCATCACATTCCAACCTGAAATACAGTAAATGTGGAGACAAAATGGGACTCCTGGATGCAAGGTGGAGATTATAAGCTGTTGTAGGTGAAAGTTCGGGAGGGAATTATTTCTTGTCTTTTACTCATGTGCATTTTAAAAGGTACCACAGCTTTCGAACATATTTCCAGATGCAAAATTAACATCACAGAGAATCACCAGGTTCCCCATTTTTATATTTAATGTCAACCCCTCTGTATGCTGTGAGTAGCCTTACCTTTTAGCCTGTAAGAGATAAAGCTCTGTGTTAAATTTTCCAATTATTACCTGTCTGGTACAGTTGCAACAGGACCATATCAAGTATTCGAGCTTTACTTGGGAAACATAATTACAGTTTGAAATATAGTAGAAGATGCATTCCTATCACATCCTTAGTGGCAGTTTATATGCTAAAAAGAAAAACGCTTAGGGCCTAATTCATAAGAGCTTTATGCTTCATTTACATTTTTCTGTGCAGTTTACCTGGAAAAGAACATAATGCATGTTTTTCAAGTAAAATATGCCATTTTGGGATTCATTCAACTTGCTTTCTGTTGTTCTCATTCAGGCCAACAGTTCTTTTCTACAATCTTAAAGGGCACTAGTAATGGGGTGGGTGGAAAGCCCTCAGTATTAACTAGAAGCAATGCCCAAAACTACTGCAAAGATTATTTAGAAAATTCACAGCAGTCTCTAGCAGTCAAATCTTGGAGCTCCTATTATGCACTTACTATGCAGTCTGTTTCCTAAGCCCTTTGTATAGGGTATTGAACAAATTATGTGTCAATAGGGATATTTTTGAGGGTTGTTCAAAATTTACAAGATTTTGACCACTCCTCAACCTATCCATGTTTGTTTACTCTATTCCGTGTTTCTAAAATGTGGTCTGCAGGCTAGCAAGCACCAGAATCAACCAAGATTATTAGTGAAGGTATAACTTCTTAGGCTCCATAATACTGATCCAAAAGTTTGGAGGATGGAGACTTAGAGCTTGAATTTTGCACACTACTCGGTAACTCTTGTGCCTATCTCATGATGGGGAGCAACAGATTTAAAATTCCATCACTGTTTTAGACCACGGGAATTGCAAGGACATTTACTGTGATGTGGAGCAGCCCACTCTCTTTCAGTAACCCGAGATTTTCTGAACTAAGTTCACTAGCTGGTACAAGATCAGTTGTGGAAGAGGCCAAACTTGCCAGTGCCAGAGATAGCAATTTGGTCCCAGGCACAAGCTCACAATCTGCCAGGGTACAATCTACAGCACTCAATCTTTCTGTCTTCTTCTCAACCCCTGTAATTGTTTCCTAGGCTCTCCATAATTGCATGGAGAAAAGACCACGACCAAAAAGCATTTCTCACACTGTTCACTGATGCACTGCAAAATAAATATTGCAGACAATCACCTAGTTACATATTCTACATGCTACCAAAACTACTGGGCCAACTTCCTTCCCTTGCTGAATTCAGTGAATATCCTGGGTGCTTTAGCATCATATGGAGATCACCATAGCCTGGTAAAATTAGGGGCCCAGCATTGCAGTTCTAAAGCAGCTCTCCCTGCCATTGTAGAATGGCAGGTGTAAGGCATTTAGTGGAAGAAGACCATGGCCCTGACTGGTTCAGCTAAGCCTTCTCCGTGTTAAGCTCCAAAACATAGCTCTTTGTTGACTGATAAAAGAAAGAACTTACATAATAGAAATTACAGTATCATCATATTCGACTTTCCTCTTCCTTCCTGGCACATAGGAAGATTATACTCCTGTGCTCAGGTGAACAGACGTGCTCTGTGTCCCTCCCAGGGAGAAGCGTGCCATGGCTGGTAAGAATGTAGCACAGCCCATCACTGCTGACATCTCTGAGGAGGTGCCCACTTCCGGTAGTGAGCATTCCACAATTGCAATAATCGCGTCACCTCCAGAGAGGCCTCTGGATCTGCAGTTATCTTTGTAAGCCAGAAGCAAACCTTTCTTCTGCACTGCACTGAGATATGGCAGTTGCTTGTCACCACAGCATAATGTATCTTATTCCTATGGACCTAATGCACTGTAATATTACACTTCCATACATCTATGTACATTAAACCAGAGTAGAGGATCCTAGAAGAAAAGTCATGAAGACCAATGAGCTCCTTGACAAAGAAAATTTTGTTTCCATGTTCTGGAATAGTATTGGTCTCCCAGTGGCCATGAAATACTTTTCCAAGTCTGACTAATGTTCTGACTCAGAAGAGATTATTTTGAGGACCCAGTGAAATGGTGTATGCCAAAGTGTTCTGTTTGCCACATGGAGCTGTACAAATAGAAATTAAGCTTGACAAAGAGCCCTTTTAGATTGTTCTTGAAGTCACATGGATTTTTATAGTAAATGCTCCATTTTCTTGCTTTCTGTTGGAGGGTTATTATTTTGATATGTAAAAGAGAATAAAATTTGTTGAATAGAAGGGAGCCACATCTTATAAAATCAGAGGTACATTTCCCATTTTGCCATTATTGTCTACATTTGTTGTCATTCTTTCTTTTCAAGGTGTATCTATCAAGTCCTGCTGAAAGTACTACAGAAAGGGCCGTGAGAAGTTAGGAAAGTAGAGAACATGTCCACTGAGGCCTTCCTTTCCATTGTCTGTGCAATACAGTTAACAGCTGCTGATGTTGTTCATATTCCCACCAAGAGATACTATGAAAAAAGCACTACCATGTCTAGTAAGAGCTATCTTTGGGAAAAACTCTTAATAACAACGGAGTTTGGTTGGTATCTTTTGAAGATCCAATTTTTATTCTTGTAGATGTCTTTGAATATGTTTGTTTTTCTTTTGAGAAGTAGTAGAGATGAATTAAACAATGATATCTGGACAAGGAAAGGTTAACAGGAATATGAAAATCCTTAATTCACTATTACACATTCTAAAAAGAGAAAGAGAATTTTTCAGGCTTTTCTAAGACAGAAAAACCATTACACTGTTTTCTTCTATGTCAGTTTGCCCTAAAGGGACGCTGCTTCCTGAGCTTAATAAGGTTCCTATTTCTTCTCAGCCCTTACAGTCTATTAATTACAGTGGCGGGTGCTTAGAGACACCGGTGCAGTCACTTGTAAGATGATAGGAGCCCTCCTCATTCTGAGATGTTGGTTTTTGCCATCTAAAATTACCCAAATGAAACAGATGTTGCAAATGTGAGCCCTTATTAGAATGTTTTCTTTTCATTGCCTGGCAGAAGGCTGTGTCCCACATACTCCGACCACGTACGGGGAAATCAACTGGCTCTGACACCTGTGACTCTGTCCTTAGGTACTAAGGAGCTCCGGTTTGAATCACTGACACAAAACAAAAAGCCAGACCAGAGCGGCCCACTGAGATTCAAGACTGGAACTGCCATGCATGCTCATTCCCCTAGGCTCCCTGCGAGTTGTTCAGAGTAAATTCCCTGACCTCTCTGTGCAGCCCAGAGACTGCTTGTGCCCTGAACTGCTTCAGCAGGAACTGGCAGAAACTGACCTTTCAGCATGCTCTTAGCCCTGTACAGATTGTTTTTGAGTAGTGGAACTTTCCTCTCTTTAGGGCCAGTAGATTTCTTTATAATACAGGAGACAGAAAGAAGAAAGCCAGGTGGTAACATATCCTGACAAATGGCAATGCCATTTCCCTGACTGCTTTCCCTCATCCCCTGGTACCTAAACTTCATATTCCCAAATTAATTCACCCAATGCACACTAAATGCTTCCTATAGGATAGCCATTGTTCTAGTTATGGAGGCGATAGTAAGGAACTAGACAAAGTCCCACGGGGCAGACACTCCAGTGAAAGGCAGACAACTGAAGAAATAGGCATATCACCTCATGTTGGGTATATACACGCTTAGCAGGAAACAGCGGGAGAAAAGGCAGGAGAATGAACATGACTGCCTTTCAATAGGACAGGCAAAGAAAGCCTCACTAATGAGGTGATCTGAAAGAGAAAGAAGCAGAAAGGGAGAAGGGGTGAGTCCCGGGAGAATCTGAGAGGCGAGCAGCAGGCAGCAAGAACAGCGCGGCGGGGAGCTGCTGGAGAAGAAAGTGTGTCTGAGCACAGTCAGGACGGGAGGCGGCCAAACTGAAGGGTGTGAAGGGTGCGAAGGGAGCTCTGGGACAGGAAGCCTGGCAGTATCCTCACTTCAGCTGCAGGCCTTAAGGAGGACTTTGCATCTTTGTTTGCTACACAAAACTATGTATGAGAAACTACTGGAAGGTTAGAGCAAGTGAACAGGCAATCTGATGTTCTTTAAGATCCCCCTGAGTAAGTACAGTCTTATGGGGCAAGATGGGAACAGGAGACTAATTGGGGTTGGAGACACCCACACTCCGATCCGGGAGTGCATGGAGCCACACCCTTGTGCCCATCTCAGGTCTGCGTCAGTCACTGCCTATTCCTTTCTTCTCGAGGTGGATGTCCGCCTGTGCCAGGTAATCCTTCCCCTTGTAAATGTAGATACAATTCTACACGAAGAGTCACAGAATCTGTTTTCCCAAGTGGCATGAACAGGGTCCTATGACAATCCAAAAGTTCTGGGGACATTAATTCTCTACGGAGTGAAGCTTAACCAAGGAGAAATGTGAGAAACAGGTAAATAAAATTTCCTTCCTTTCTCTGGCCTGCAGACTACCCCAAGACCAACTCCTTTTAATCTTTTAGGCGACCTAATCGGAGAAGGAATGGGTGACCATTTTTCATTTCACATTACTACAATGAAATAATTGAAATAGGCCAACTTTATAAAGTTGCCCGGCAGAAGCATGAAGTTTACCTTGCTCAGAAGTTGGAAGCTACGTTACTGCATTTGATTGTTTGATCAGTCTTACATTCTTACATCTGGTGGACTGAACAACTTCATTGAAGATAACAGCATGTAATGTAGCAACCAGTGTAAATTCCTATCATTTTGTTTTGAGGTCATGTATCATTTTTGTGTTGTTTTGATTTTGTCTTCATTGTTGTTTTGTTAGTTTTTTTAATTTTTAAAATAAAAAATTTTTTTTAAAAAAAGAAGTTGAAAGCTAAAAGTCCAAACAGCAAGGTGCGGGCTATGGTAAGAGCCAGATGAGTACAGTAGGAATACACACTGGAGGAAGAGCTCACATCTTCAAACAGAAAACAAAAGAGGCTGGGATCACATAATCCCTCCTATCCCCCTCCTAAGACCTAAGACCCTCCCACTAGGTCCCACCTCCTACAGATCTGCCACTTCTCAGCACCACCTAAAGGACCCAACTCCCAACCAGTGTGGGAGACACTGAAGTCACATTTGAGCCTCTGGAAGAAATGAGCATGGCATAAGCACAGCAATGGTAGAAGTGCATGAGGTATCTTTTCTTAACCCCTTATACTTTTTCATGAAGTAGGAAAAAAGATCCCAGCCAAGAGTGAGAAACAGGGAAGAAGTAACAAAAGTAGCAACCCAAGGGAAGGGTGTAAGTCTTAGCAGAAGAAAGGAAATGTTGAGAAACGATCATCAGGAGCAACAGAGAAGGTGAATCAGCTGAGGAAGTGCAGTAAAATTGTGGGGTTCTCTGCCTGAACAAGAAAACAAGGTTGCCACTCAAAAAAGTGTTACCAAACAACAAAATAGCTGTAGATTTGTTAAATTACAAATAGTGAACTCAAAACCACTACATTAAGAGCCTCTAGACTAACTTCAGCAGACTGTATGCAGGGCTGCTTAGGTTTGACTTCTGTAAAGGCCTCACAAGGGACATGCATGGCCTCACAAAGAACATGAAAAATTACTGATTACTTCCCCTCTTGTCCTTTCCACCTGCATCATTCCACATTCTAGCCACTCCCTGAAACTCCCTGAAATGTATCCTTCCTTTCTTGTAAGTTTCCTAAAGTTTCTATAGTTTCTGGGAAGACTGCTTCACAAAGACTTTGCTTGCCAAGCAGGATGTGGTTTTTTGGCTTAAAAGCTGCTCTTACACCTGGTTTGCTGCTGACCTGATCCTACCCTGCGTGGAGGCTCTCAGTCAGTCACTGGTCAGCTAATAAAGGCTCATTCTAAAATCTCAGTTAGCTATCCCTGCGTTTTGGTGTTCGTTGGTTGGTATCTTGGTTCGGTTCTGAGTCCAGAACATTTGGAGGTTCCACTGAGATGCCCTACAGGGGGCACTACCAAGCCAGATCACTTTACCCCCGGCAGCCACCTGTCAGGGGGCCTCTCGAGAAGACGTGCCTCGATCCCGACAGGCTTCCCTGACTAGGGTGAAGACTAAATTCTTTCTATTTGACCCAGAGCCGTTTGTCTTCTTACCAGTAAGAGTTTGTTTATTTGTTTGTGCCCCCCCCCCCCCGTTTGGATCTCCCGGATGGCAGACTTGCCTTTAAGTGCCAGAGAGACTTTGGCTTTGGTTTTGGTTCATCCTGCCGTTGTCTGTTTTTGTTCTGTTTGTCCCAGTGGGTCAGTCTGCTTCCGTGCCACTTACACAGCTTCAATGTGTTCTAAATCACTTTTCTGACAACTTCCTGTTCTGCCATGTACTGTACATCTACCCTACACATTCGCTTGTGTCCCACTGATCCTCCTGATTGGTCACCTGAAGACCTCATGCACCCATATGTCGTGACAAAAGCAACTTCTCTGGCAAGAACAGCAGCAGCAAGTTGGGGCAGCTGTGTGGGAGACTTCTCCCCCTTCTGCTGGATCCAGCTGCTCCATTCAGCCCCATCCAAACTCGCTTTCTGTATGAGCAAGCGTCTCCATGTTATCCTTGAAAGGGGCTCCAAGCCACATTTGTCTGGAAGGGGTTGGGAAGATGATCACCGGCAACTGTTCAGATGAAAGTGAGAACTCTGTGCACAGATTAGAGGTGTAGAGGAGAGACCTGAGCATTGGAGCTTTTTAGTTTTTTGTTTTCTAGCAAACTTCCCAGTAATACCGGTGTGCAGCCTGGATAGAGAAGCACCGTGCTAAAAGAGTAAAGAAAAGGAAACACTTTGTTCATATTTTTGTGACTGTTTTAGTCACTTTCTTGTTGCTGAGACCAAATACAGGACACCCACACCTGAAAGGAGGAGGGGCTTATTCTGGCTCACAGTGTGTAGAGGTTTCGATCCAGTCAGTTGGACCAAGGCAAGCAGCATGGCAGAGGGGCATAGCAAAGGAGCATATGCACAGCTTGGCAGGCAAGAGATAGAGAGAAAAAGATCAAGGGGAGGGAGAAGACCGTTCCCAGCCACGCCCCCGTGCGCAACCTCCTCTGACCAGGCTTCACTTCCCAGCTTTACACCTAGCTATAAACGCATCAGTGGACCAGCCCACGGGTGAGCATCACACCCGCATGGTCCAGTCAGCTCCCAGCAGCCCCACTAAACACACAGCCATGAGCACAGGAGGCTTTCGGGAGACCTCTAGACATAAGCTGCCACAGTGATGCACTTGAGGTGTGCCACAAAGGAGGATTTCAGCAGAAAAAAAGGAAGCAAAGAGGGATTCTGGGGCTGAAGAACAATATGAAATGAAACCAACCCACTCCCGAGGGGAATATGAATGATAAGCTTAACAAAAGTTGGAGAGTGCTTAAGGCTAAGGGCCAAGCACAAGAAAGGATCTGATGAGAGGTGCACACCTGAGAGTCAGAGGCCGCCATTGCAAGCAAGGAGCACAGGAAAGATGAGGATGTAAGCTCATGTGACCTTCACAAGGCACAAATTAGGCACTAAAAACAAATCTGACCCTGAAAATCAGGGTGTGTTTGTCATGATCATCTCCCACCTAAAAAAAGTATCTTGTCTCATCTCACAGTCTCACTTATTCCACATGTGAAGAGGTTTCTTAATACCTTTTCACTTTGAATCATTTCCCTAAAATAAGTAATTGAATTGAAGTGACACCTGGGGAGTAAGTGGGGTCAGTAGCTCTGTATGCAAAGTGTTACGAGGTGCAACAGACTGTTAAGCATAACAATGTGCATTTCTAGATTAAATACACCAACTCACTTTAGGTCACTGAAGAAAGAAATGAAAAATACCCCAATAGATAGATAGATAGATAGATAGACAGATACATAGATAGGTAGATGGCGGATATGTTTCTGTACCTTCTTATGCTTTTGTCTTACCATTGAAGAACACTCATATTTCTGATAATCCTAACCTTGGAAATCTACAGGGTCCACATGTGCCATTAGGAAACATCTTTAGTATTTGCACAGCCTTTACCTTGACGCTTGTAATTTTCCTCAGTTAATACTATGCCCAGCTTGCATTTTCCTTGGATATATACCAGACTGTCGGGGAAAACAGTTTGGCTCCTCTTTGCTGTAAAGGGAGGCAACCTTGCTTTTCCTGTCTATCCCAGTGAATATTTCCACAAAGTGATTATTGTGCAGAGGACAGAGGGAAGCTGGTCCTATGTGAGGGACCATGAGAACAGTGCGAGGCCTCGATGATCCAGAAAAGAAAGAAAAGCACTTCTGTGCAGAAGGTGCAGAACCAAGAGCCCAGTGGAATGTTTGGCTTTGCTTTGTGGCACTTTATTGTGGATTGGGTGCATACCATCCATGCTCACATCAGAGCTCTGGGTACAGTGACGGGAACATAACTCTGAGCTCGGTCATTAATGGATATGATGAAAACAAGAGCTTTACCAATGAAGGACACCTCCGATTAACGTCCGGTTCGTGAGGCGTCTCTAAAAGCACTGCTACTGTTTTTCTTATGGGCATTCTTGATCTCCTTCATTGCACAAGAACACAGGAAAAGCAGTGCAAAGGCCTGCTTCACAATGGCTTTGCTGTCTGCATAAGCCAACACCATGTTCTGCTCCCTTCCCCTGGGTCTGAGTCTGGCCTGACCAGTCTAGACCAGGACCAGCATAGAGGGAGTGTGACTAATCCTGCCTCAAGATGCACTCAAAATAGCGCTGGCACCTCCATGTGTGATGATGCTTTGGGATCCCCAGAGAAAGAGAACTAAAGAAAGCAGACCTGGGAGCATAACTCTGAGACCCCACCCCCTTCCTCTGCAGCTCTACCCGGTGCTGTCTGCCACTTATGTTCCTCAAAAGGTAGATTTAGCCCTCTGCTTCTAGTTTCATTCTCCTCTCCCATAATCAGATATCAGATGAAAATCAAAACCCTCCCCTCCTCCCTTCTTCCCCTTCCTTCCCTTCCCCATCCCTTTTCCCTTTCCTTCTGCTCTTTATCTGAACATAGGAAGGTGAACCCAACAAAGCTGACAGGTCCCACTGAGTCAACAGCATACAAAGGAACTTGGATTTGCACATAGCCAGTGATGCTGCATTGCAAAACAATCTGTTTTCAGAATAAAAACATTTATACAAAAAAATAGGCTGGTACATCTTTATCATCTTCACTGATGTCTGTAAAACAACATACACCAAGAAAGACAAGTTGCAAGAAAAAACAACCAGATAGCAGCCAATAATTCGAGCTTTCTCCTTGACCTTTAAATAGAATTATTGCAAATTCAAACAAATAAGTGCTTCATCTCATCTGAGTCTTTTTTTTAATAATTTGACACTGTTACCAAAACTTTGAACCCTATAAGTTTATCTTAGAAATTACCAGTTCTTTCATTATCCCAGATATGTCTTCTGTATTGTAACCCATCTGAGATGGGTTATTCGAAACCCCTGGTACAAAGGGGGTGGGGACTGATGGGGACAGTAGGGCATGCAGCAAGTGCACTGGAGCACACCCTCATCGCGCTCGGGAGGCCTGAGGAACACACTGGCCTGCCGGACAGCCTGCTCATGACTCCCAGGGATGATATTTCTTGCCCCAAGCTTTATTTTAGAAGAATCCTACACCTCAGTTCCTCTCCACACATATTCCTAGGAACCTATGGTTTTTAGCCATGTTCAGCTCAGCTCTTAAAATTAGTTAATGTATGTTTTTATCCCAACAGCCTTAGTGCAGCTGGGTCATGGGGGTGTCCCCTTACAACCAACTGCTGCCCAGTGGGGGTGACCCAGGGTGGCAGCAGTTAATTTTAGTACAGTGTTCCAGTTAAGGTGAAGTGTCAAGTCAATTGGCTTTGGGATCTCTCTGCAAGATTGGTGGAGCAGGGGCTAGGGATTTAGCTCAGCAGCACAGTGCCTGCATGGCAAGCACAAGGTCATGAGTTCAATTTCTGGTACCAGAAAAAAACAAAAACAAAACAAGATTGGTGGAGCATATTTCTGAGTGTGTCTGGGTGGGTCATGGAAGCGTGGTCTCGGGATCTATGACTGGTCCCTTGCCCCTTCCATGCTGGCCCTGTTCCCTGGTCAAAGTGAGCTAAGCTTCTTTGCTTCTGTACACCCTTCTGCTATGATGTTTCTGCCTTGGAGCCAACGGACCATGAGTTGAATCCCCTTAAAACATGAGCTAAATTAAATCTCTTCTGCTCTAAATTAGGGTGTTGGGTGTTAGGTGTTGGTATTGGGTATCGTGTCCAGTGATGGAAATGCTGACTAATACTTACAGTGTTTCTCAAACTTGAAACCCTCATATGCATGGAGATGATGTAAGTTCTCAAGGAGAGTGGCCAGGGCTGTGGTCCAAGGCTGAGGGCAGAAGGCTAGCCATTGTCTTTTTACTTCTCCATGTAGGTATGTCACAAAATATGACACTTCATTTTCAAAACATTCTTTGAAAGCCGTTGATACTATCTCCTGTATCCCATAATCAAAATCCAAGAGAAATGCTCAGGAGCTAATCCACCTCCATACTGTATCTTGTCCCCACAGCAAAAGTCTTGTACTTCATCCTCAGTTCTTCATTTCATGCCCAGTTTCAGATATGCTGGGCCACCTGGACTGGCAAGACCATCGCTTCCACATACCTGTTTCTCAGGTGGTGTAGAGGAGTCTGTGCCAGTTCCTGGAACAAACTCAGAGGAGCCTCAGGCTATCGGATAGTGTCCCAGTATCTTTACCAATCACCAGTATTCAGAGACTGAGACGAAATTCAAGTCAGAGCAAATTTCTCCTGATTTATACATTTTCTGGACTTCATCAGGATGTTCCAAACTGGGAAGAAGTGAGTGAAAAAAAATTTCTAATATCTCCTTGCTAGGAAAAAAAAAAAAAAAAGGCACATAAGCCAGCTGAAAACAGGGAGTTGATTTCCCAGATGACGCCTTGGACTGATTCAGATGCAGCCATCCTGAAGCTCATCCAGTCCTGATTAATACCCACTCTATCTCCCTCGGTCACTCTCTTCCACACAGATGAATTAAATAATGCCTACCTGAGCCACCCATTCCTACAGGAGCACAGCCTGATTGCTCAGAAGGAGTCTATTACAGTGAGCAGGGAAAGCTATCATAATAAATTGCCACTTTTAACCCTACCCACCCGCAACACATCCTCCTCTTTCCCACTGCCGCCTCCCAGCACCCCTTTGCCTGCATGGGCCAATTTAAGTGACAGAACACACCACAAGCATGCAGGTGAAAATGAACCACCCTTGCTTGTATTCAGCCTGGGTGCAACTGATGCTGCACACTGGTCTTCAGCTCAGCAGGTGCCAGTTCTCTGTCCTGACCTTTCTCATTCCCCACCCTTCTCCTTCCCTTTCTCCGCTCTGCTAACTCTTCCGGGTTGGCTACACCACATCACTGCTGGTTACTCCTCCTTAACCAGACCAACTCTGCAATGCATGTCAGTCTCTCATTGCTCTCTGCCTCCAACTTTACCAGGCATCCAGAGGAAGCAGAGCTGGAGGAAGGCTGCTTCCAAGAGAGGGAGAAAGAACCCGGAGAGGCTACATTGTCTTCTAATCACCAGCTCAATCAGAAATTTGGCAGCCTGGAAATGTCATGCATAATATATGGAGCAAGCACTTTTCAGAGTGGATTATAGGATTTTTTCTTTCTGAATAGAAAGCCAGATG
This sequence comes from Chinchilla lanigera, assembly GCF_000276665.1. Classification (NCBI taxonomy): domain Eukaryota; kingdom Metazoa; phylum Chordata; class Mammalia; order Rodentia; family Chinchillidae; genus Chinchilla; species Chinchilla lanigera. Next base: position 13,814,003 of record NW_004955447.1, read on the forward strand.
ATTTTTCACTGATGCAGCTAAATTAAATAGTCCCTTCTGTGGTCCTTCTCTGAAGGCTATTTACATATTATATTGTGTTACGTGTTTTTCTTCTTCATGGACTTCTCCCCCCCATATTTACATAACATATACTCATTCACAAAATTTTTCTTGTAATTTTGTTATGTGTCGTCCTGCCATTTTCATGTGCACACTGAAAAGTCATTCATTTTCTGTCCCAGGCTTCTGCTAATAATGTTGCTATTAAAAACCACCCTGGATTTAAAAAAAAAAAAAGGTAGGCTGAGCTTCAGATATAGGAAGCATAAAGTTTAACTGCAGCTGATAAAATAGTTGAGTGTTGTTATATCTCAGGGAGCTTGTAGTAAATGACTAAAATCACTGTGTTGGAGAAACACCTTAGATACCATTGGGTGTCCCCTGCTCTCCTGCACATAAATCTGCTGAGTTTTAAGATCACCTAGATAGAAGTCTAATAGGGAAACAGAATTGGCTTATGGTGTACAGAGAATCCGCCAACAAAGCCTCTCCTTCCTGTCTGCACAGAAGAACCTAGACCCAAGTAGTCAGCAGTACCTCCACTGCCGCTCGGCCCACCCCAGCCACTAGCACTTCCGGTCACAGCCTGTTAGTCCTGGGGTGCCTTCCCCTGCTCCCCAGAGACTGTTCTCCAGCCAGCAGGCACAGAGCTGTTATCAAACACGAATCAGAAGTTATTTTCCTCCTCAGAAGCTCTCCAGTGTTTTCCCATCACCAAACCCACAGCCTTTCCAGTGAGTCAAATGCCCCAGCCGCCTCTCTGACATCATCCCCTTCCTGTCCCCACTGGGGCCGCTGTGTTCCAGCCACACTGCTCCTTAAGCACAGCCAAAACAAGATTCTGGACCTCGACAGGCACAGTTCCTGGATAGAGGGTCCTTTCCTCACATCATTTCACGGTTCACACCCCAATCTCCTTCAAATCCCTGTTCAGATGTCACCTGCTCCCAAGAAGCCTTCCCTACACCCCTAGGAACACAGCCATCTCACACACACCCCTGCTGCTTCCTCCCTTCTCCCAGCTCCACTTCGGGCATAAAGCTGATGTCCCGGAGCACCTGTGTATCTCTGCTGACTTAGGCGGCACTGCCTCCCTAGGTGCAGTGTCAGAGCCAGGTGTTCCCCTTTCACTTCTGCTCTCCCAGGGGCTGGATGGGGCAGGAGGCCCTCCATGTAGCCCTGCAGCCCAGTCCCAGCTCTCTGTACAGAAAGATCTAGGAAAGAAAAGTAAAGAAGATCCATTTTCCCCTCCATGGTTTATACAATACCAGATTGGGAATATTTGATGTTTACTACAAGGACAGCCAGGGTCTCATTTGGGCCACTTTGAAATATTAAAGGACAAAATAGAACTTCCTCAGAAGAGGGTCAAATATACTAGCAGCGAACTATCTCTTTATGAAGTTCCCTTAGGGTGGTGATGTTGTTTATGGGAAGATGTTAGATATTTTGTGCTTTTGAAAATTGCAAAATCTTTGTCAGAGCCTGAGCAAGGTACTGCTCGCCTTTCACATCAAGTCAGCTGCAGAAATGATTCCTAAGGCCTTAGAAAGGCTGTAGGGGAGTAATATTTAAAGTTTTAAAAATATATTACAATAGAAGACATATTGCCATTACTTCTCCTCCCAGTGCCCCCTCTTACTTTGAATACTCTTCTCCCATCATTCCTGCCACTTTCTGAAGCAGTTCTGGAAGTCCTCTTTCATCAGTGTCTTTGTGATCAAAGATACAGTGCATGCTGCTGTCAGGTGCCATCCAATGAAAAGGCAGGCTTGTAAAAAAAAATTACAGTGTATTCTTATTCATTTTATTCATTGAATCTGACACCATGTAACTTCTGGCTCTTCCCCAAAGTCAAAATGATTGTGAAAGTTAACTGTTTTTTAATAGTTTCAGGACATCGAGGCAACCAAGATAGCACAACCAAAGGATTTTCAGGGGGATTAAGGGCAATGTGTCTGTTAAATTTAAGCACTCACTATATTTTCTACCAGACCTTTTACTCCGAAGGTGTTGCCTGAACCCAAGTCCTGACTCAGTCACTTACATGCTTTGATGATTCATTTTATGTATCAACTTGTCTAGTTGATACATAGGATACCCAGACATTCCATCAAACTTTGTTCTGAGTGTGTCTGTGGAGGAGGTTTGGACCATGACTGACTTTTGAAGCAGAGCACTGAGGAGAGCAGGTTCCTTTCCCTAGCAGAGATGGGCCTCATCCACATCATCAGCTGAAGGCCTGAATACAGCGCAAGTCTGTCCTGCCCACAAATAAGAGGAAACTCCTCCCACCTGACTCCCTAGTAACTGAGACGTGGATTTTTTTTCAACCTTTGGAGTAAATCTATACTTTCAGCTCTCCTGGTTCTCAGGCCCTTGGACTCAGACTAGACTCAGCTTACCAACTGTAGATCTTTGGACTTGTTAGTTTCCAGCACCAAGGAAGCCAATTACTGATTTTATCTGTCAGTCTATCTTTCTATCTATCCATCCATCTATTGCTTTTGCTTCGCTGTCGAACACAGACTAATACACATGCTTAACTACTTATCACCTCTCCCTGTCCATGTGTTCCCTGTTCCAGTGGGAACACTGTATCTATCTGAGAACACTGTTGAGAGGCATAAACATGTTCCCACCGATCAGCCATTTAAGTAGCCTCTGGCATATATAATAGTTACGTCAGTGGCAGCTATGGGAGTAATTCTGCCAACCATGAGATTTTTGGTAACAGAATGTTTGCATAAGCAGTTTGTCCTAGGTGAAGTATAGCAACTTATTATATCTTAATATACCTTAATTTACCCTACTCCAGGACCTTGGAAGATATGATGAGCTACATGTCCATTAACAAAATAATCTCACACATCTTTCCCTAAATATCTGCAAAAAAACGAAACCCCCCCCCCCATATAATCAGTTAGCCTTTGTAAAGTGAAGGCACAAGTATTGGAAGTTCTGGTATAAAAAGTTGTTCCAAGCAACAAAGGAGTTTCTGGTTGCTATTCAAGTTCACTTTCCCGGCAGGGCAGCAGGAAGACAGGACATCACCATAGCCAAATTCAAACAAAGTACAAACAGGTGACTTTCAGACCCACATTTTAATCCATGGAACTCACACAACCAGCCACCAGGCAAATCTCCCTTCTGACGCCCTTGGTCTCTGACACCTCGAAGCCGCTAGAATCTCACGTTCACACTGAGCAAAGATTCGTCTCACATCACTTCAGCCTCCTCAGGCCAGTCTGCAGCTTACAGTTTAATTAAATCCTGTGGAGCTGCATTTTTGAAGGAGCTATTATCTTTAAGTGATTCTGGTTTATGAGTGTCTAGGAAAGGGGGGGAGCAGAGCAAGAGGTGACAGAATGAGGGAGAAAGAGAACAAATCAGGCATCTTTGATCCAAGTTGATTAGTTATGCATCTTGCCAGTGAAAATTGAAAGACACAAGGTAAATGTGAATTACCCACAGCAAGCTCCGGTGTGTGGTCGCTGCTCTGTCTCCCTTACCTGTGTCCATGGAGTGCTGCAGTGCTGACACTGCATCATGGTTTTCAAAAGGCAGTTTTGGACATCGTGTGAAACAACAGTCCTTCGCCCTTCCCATTTACATTTAGATGCTGCCGAAATAAGTTATGGCAGCAAATACAAGTTGAGTTTATAGTTTCGGTCAAAATTTCTCCTTCTCTTATGATGTTTGTTATTCATGACATACAATGCCATTGCATGGTGAGAAAATCTAAAAGAATAATATTTTTCCTTGCTCAGTTTGCCTTAGATCTGGTTAAAGCAGTGATATAGCTTTTTTAAAAAAATTAGAATTAATGATTCTTTCACCTTAAAAAGGCCATTTGGGATGAAGAAATATTTGAGTTGGGGAGAGCGTTCAGGAATGGTCAAAGCCGGTGAACGGGGCTCCTTCCCAGACGTTCTTATTCCTGCAGTACACAAACAAGGGACCAGCACCTTTCCATGCAAATAGAATGGCCCCGGGCTTTTCTTCGCAATATTTATGATCAAATTATATTTTTAATGTCTTTGGAACTCCGGAAACAATTGGAACTACATGATTAGCTGACAGTGCTTTGTTTTTAGTACACACAATAAATCTAGCTGTAAATTTCATTTCAATATTGTCTCCTCTAAGGTTGTTAGCGACTTGATCTTTAAATTTCTCCATTTGGTGCGAATCTAATTCATCGAATGTTAATTGCCTGCCACGGGCTGGACACTGTGGGGGGTGAATATCAGGAGGACACAGTCCCTGTGCTTAATGGCCTTGCAGTTTAGTGAGAAGAAGGGACTGTCAGACAGAGTGAGGACACCAACTGAAAGGAAGTGTAGGCGGAGGTAGGGCCAGGATGAAGCCTCTACCCAGCCCGGTGCAGTTCCAGAGGTTTCCACCCGCCCTGTCGCATCGCTGCCCTGCAGACGCACCCGTTCCTTCTCTCCACCCTGACTCATTGTCACCGACTGCACCGCGAACCTTGGTGATTTCCCTGTCGTCCCGGAGCTCCTTGCAATATCTCAGCCTGTCAGATTCACTGCCTTCTCAGGTGCAATGATCTGACCTCCCGCCTCGTCCTTCGCTACAGCGCCACCTCGATCGGGACTGCACTGCTTCCTTCGGCTCCAGTTCAAGCATCCTGCTCGCTGAGCTCCATCTGCTGTCCTCCGACTCGCTCCCCAGTACGACTCTGACGATCCATTACGCCTGCCCATGTTTCTCTGACGCCCCTCACTCTCCTCCGGATCCCACAGTCCATCGTCTGACTCACTGCATTGCAAGGGCCCTAACCTCCCTTCCCCAGTGCTGATTAGCTGTAAACCCCACTCTGAACCTGCAGCTGAATTGCAGGCACCGAAGCCACTGGACAGACGTACCCGGAATCATGCTGACTGGCCTCGCTCCAAATCAAGGACTCCAAACTCCAAGTGGAAGTCTCTCGCTTCTTAGAACACATATGACATTTCCCTAACCATTTCCAGACCCTCTTCCCGGAGGCACATTCTAATCTTCTTTTCTTGCCTAAACCTCTAGCACCTCTTCTGCCACCCTTTCTCTCAGCCATGACCTGGCTTCTTACTTGCTGAGTAAATGCAGGCAGTCAGATGAGTTTCCACAGCTCCCTGCCTAGATGTAGAATTCTCAACAACTTCTCCTTCCTGCCTGCTGAAAGGATGCATCTTCACACTCCTATCAGAGGCCGGTTCCTCCACAGTGCCTCCCTTCTGCCCAGGGTCTCCTCCCGTCGAAACTTGCAGTGGCAAATTCCTCTCGGCCAGTTCTCTCTTGACCTGGACTTTTGTTCTCAACATTCTTTCTTAATCTCCTCTCTAACAATGGTCGTCTCTCGGTGCTCACAGGACCTCTTTTAGCAGCAGTGTGCTTCAGAGCTACTAATTCCATCCTCCTTAAAATACTTCTCTGGCCTCCAGGATAAGAATCCAACTATAAACTGGCAACTTCAGAATTGATACCTCCAGCCATGACCTCTTCCCAGATCCTGGCCTTGTATCACCAACTGCCAACAGCCCCTGCCACTTGGAAGGCTAATCGAGTGCTGATAAAGAGGTCATCTGAGAACTTACAGGTGACCAAAGCTATAATGGAGATTAAGAAAGAACGATGTGAACAAACATCTCGGTTCATAGAGAACTGGCAGGGAGGCAGGTGACGCTGCAGGTTTCTGTGACAGAGAGACCCTGAGCAGAAGGAGGCACAGTGGAGGGACCGGCCTCTGACAGGAGAGTGAACATGCATCCTTTCAGCAGGAGGGAAGGAAGAAGGAAGAATTCTTGGGTACACACTTAGACAGCCCAAACAACATATGAAGTACAAAAATATGCTTAATTTTTCTCCTCTAATCTGTTTCTTCTAAAGGCAGTCCCCTCTCCAAAAAGCACCAATTCCACTTTCTCAGTTGCTCATATCCAAAACCTTGAAATCATCTCTGACCCTCTTGCTCTAAACTTCCGTATCCAATCCCACAGCAAATCCTGTTGGCACCACGTGCGGCGCACTGCCCCACCCAGCCACTTCCTGCCCCACCGCAGCCACTTCCTGCCCCACCCAGCCACTTCCTGCCCCACCCAGCCACTTCCTGCCCCACCGCAGCCGTGACCTTTCTCCAAGCCAGCATCTTCTTGCCCCTGGATTCTTGCAATAACCCTTATTTGTTGCTTTTTTTTTTATTTTAAAGAGAGTAGTACATGAGAAACAAACAAGCAAAAAAAAAAAAAAAAAAAAAGTAGCAGCACACCAGTATCACGAACATAAACAAATCAAAGCAAGAACATTCAAAGTGATTCAGGGTCTCAAGACAAATTAATACAAATCAACAGTGGTTGTTACATTGCATATCGCTATCCTCAACTACATTGCTCAGATTATCAGATGTAAGAATGAAAAATTGCTCAAAACATTAAAGAGAATAAGAAAATAATTCTTCAGTAAAACATTAGAGATAATACAGAGTTTCACTAGACAAGATGGTAGGGGTTCACCATTGTAATTCCATTGCATATTGTTACCTTCAGATCAGTTGCTCAGACCACCAGACACAAGCATGCAAAATCGATCAGAACATAAAAATTGTGAGCATTAACTGTTCATTTCAATACGCCATCAGACAACAGCAATACAGTCATCACAGCTATTCATATATATATGTATTTGTTTTGCCTTCTTTCTTTTTTCTTCTTTCTCTCATCCCTGTCATTCCCTCCTTTGAGCAATTTCTTTCCCTTTCCTATCGTCTACTGCACATATTGAGTTTTACCTAGTCTTTCAGGTTCCTACACCAAGGAGATAGTACGATGTTTACACATGTGGGTTCGATTTATTTCACTTATGAGTATGGTCTCTAGTTGCATCCATTTACCTACAAAAGCCTCAAGTTTATCTTTTTTTAATAGCTAAGTAATAGTCCAGTGTATAAAAATACCACAACTTTTTTATCCATTCCTCAGTGGATGGGCATCTGGGTTGTTTCCAAGATTTAGCTATAACAAATTATGCTGCTCTAAACGTGGGTGCACATATACCGCTGTGGTATGATGTCTTTAATTTTTCTGGGAAAATACCCAGAAGGGGAACAGCTGGGTTAAATGGGACTTCTAATCCTAGTTTTGTGAGGAATCTCCAAATTGATTTCCACAGTGGTCTCACTACACTCCCACCAGCAGTGGAGTAAGGTTCCTTCCTCCCCACAGCCTCTCCCGTATTTGTTATTGGTTAATTTCTTGATGATAGCCATTGTTTCTGGGGTGAGATGGAATCTCGGTGTTGTTTTAATTTGCATTTCTCAAATGACTCATGACGCTGAACATTTTTTCATGTATTTATTCACCATTAGTATCTCTTCCTTAGAGAAGTGTGTATTCATCTCAGATGCCCATTTTTGGATTGGGTCTTTGAATTTGGGAGATCTGATTTTTTTAAAATTCTTTATATGTCCTAGATAGAAGTCCTTTGTCTGAGGGCATTTGGCTAAAATTTTTTCCCAATTCATGGGTTTTCTTTTTACTTTATTGGTGATGTCTTTAGATGTGCAACAACTTTTCATTAAGATGAGATCCCAGTTGTTGATTCTTTGAAGTATTTCCCGTGCAGTTTGGTTTTTATTCATGATCTCTCTGCCTACCCTAATGTCATCAAGATTTTTACCTACTTTCTCTTCCAACAAATTTAGTGTTTCTGTTTTAATATTTAGATCTTTGATCCATTTTGACTTTAATTTAGTGCATGGTGAAAGACATGGGTCCAGTTTTAGTCTTCGGCATGTGGAAAGCCAGTTTTTCCAGCACCATTTATTGAAGAGGCTATCTTCTTTCCATTGAACATGTTCGGCCCCTTTGTAGAAGATAAAATGACTGAGTGTGTTTGTAGTTGTATCTGTACCTTCTAATCTGTTCCATTGATCTTCAGGTCTGTTTTTGTGCCAGTACCATGCTGATTTTATCACAGTTGCTTTGTAATATAATTTTAAGTCAGGAATTGTGATGCCTCCTGCCTTTTCTTTGTTTCCCAAGATTGCTTTCACTATTCTAGGCCTCGCTTGCAGGAACCTTTAATAAGACTCCTCGCTTTCATCCTCAGCCCTGTACATCTCTCTCCACAGAGCCAGAGTAATTGTCTTAGTGTTAGTCACTTAGTGCCGCTTATGGTCTGAATGCCCAGATCCCCTCAAAATACAGACATTGAAACCTAATCACCGGGGCAGCAGTATCACAAGGTGGGGCTTTCAGGAGGGCCCCATCCTCCTGAATGAGACTCCCAGTGGTGTCTGTATGAAAGAGGCCATGGGAGCTTGTTCGCCCCTCCCACTATGTGAGCACACAGCAGAGGCCTCCGTGAGGCAGAGAGCAAATCCTCGGCACAGAGCAGATTTGCTGATGCCGAGGTCTTGAATTTCCCAGCCTCTAAAACTATCAGAAATACATTTCTTCTGTGTATAAATTGAGCAATTCAAGTATTTATAACAGCAGCCATGGCAGACTAAGACATGTTATTTCTCTACTCAAGATATTCCAGGAGATCCACACCTCTTGCAGAACAAAGCCGACACTTGCTCAAGGCTGACACACCTGCAGGAACCAGCCCTCCAGCCTCCCCTAAACCACCTCCCGCTTCTCTGCCCTGGCCCACCTGCTCAACCACACCTGTTGTCTTTGCCAACCCCGGAACTTGCCAAGCGCAGTCTTGCTTCAGAAGGTTTGCCCCTGCCTTTGCTATGGCCTGGACATTCTTTTCCCAGATATCTAGAAGCCTCACTCTCTCCCATAAGTAGGTCTCTACTTGAATTTCTGACATCCATGGCATCCGTGTCAAATGTCCCCAAATATACTATGTCATTCCCCACCTTGTCACACTCTGCCACCTTATGTGAGGCACTGCCCATCTTCACTCTTGTCATCATCTAAAATGTGCATATTTATGTGTTTGCCTCACATACTGCTGAGGACCTTGAGAATGAGGACTTTACTTTGCCCTTTATTTTGTCACCATTGTGCCCAGGGTCCAGAAGGATGTCTGCATGTTGCTGGTACAAAATAAATATGTATTCGGTCAATGCAGAAACTTCTGCCATGCTTCTGTTTTAGTGTCCCCTGAACTTATTAACAGTAGGGCTGGAGGATAAGCCCTTCCCTGTGAGTCTCATCAACTCCCTCCACTCTCTGACTCAGGGATACACAAACTCTGATCGGGTAACACTAACTTTCATTTGCAACTCTGTAGCCTCCTAACTGGTCTTTCTCTCCTTAGTCACCAATGTCTTCTGCTCAGGGAATATATTCCGCTCCCAGTCCACCTTCTGCAGCCTCTCTCCCGTGCCTTGTTCTGTGTTCCCTTCCATGCCTGTGTCTGTCTGAAATCGCAAATACATTCACCCATCCCCACCACCTCTGCTGCCACCAGACACAAAACACACCATGGACTCCGCCTCTTGAGACGAGGGACTTCGACATAGCCAGAGTTATATGCCCACCTCCTAAAAGATGCCTGCTACAAAGCTGATTCTCCATGTATATTTGCAGAATAAAGAAATTTTCCATCATGAAGCCCAGGTGACCTCTCTAAAATAGATCTGACTGTATAATTTTCCAGATTAACATGCTCCATAGATGCCTTATTGCGTTTCCAGGTAATGTTTTGTTCCTCAGCAAATTTCTAAGACTTTCCATGAACTGCTCTTGCTTATTTCTCCGGTTTCTCATTGAACTACACTTCCCTCCCTCTCAAGGAGCTCTTCTATCCTGATAGATTTTGTACCTGATTTTTCCCTCTGCCTAAAAAGCATTCCTAAGGCAGCCTGGTTAATTCCAACTTGTTCCTCAGGATTCGGGTCAGACAATGTCTCCTCTAAGCATCAGAGGCCCTCCTAGGTGCAGCACACAGCAGAGTCACGAGGCTACAGTGGGCACTGTGTTAGACACCAGGTGACACCGCAGCCCTGGGTTAGACAACAGGCTACAGCTGTCAACACAACTGAGCTCTGTACTAGTAGCAGAATGAGATCTAAACTCCCAAACCTCATTAAAGCATTGCTCATGCAGAATATTATTACCATTGTAATATTTATTGTTACTCCCACTATAGCTATGCTTCTCTTATGCAATGGCTTTCATTACCCAGAATTGCCTGCAAACTCAGAGGTAAGCAAACAAGGTCATTGAGTAGCCAAATTGGTATCGAGAAGCTGATAGACCTCAGTTATAATCCAGCCCCCAGGCCCTCACTCACAACGTGGTTATAGTACAGTGCAGTCCCATTTAAAACATGTTTCTAACAACCGTGGTGACCTGGTTCCTCAGCCCCAAGATGATAGAATCAACAAACAGCAGCTCTTTCAGTAATTCTTACTATACACAGACACTGAGCAAGACTGTGGGAAATGTAAGAAAGTACGTAAGAAGTCCCCACTCCACTCATCGCTGGCCCCCACTTGAGAAAGGCACCCCTAAGGTGAAGAGGAGACATCAGTAGAGCCATCCGAAGCAAGAATATCATGACAGTCAGAAATGAAAACGGACTTTTTCAACTAGGCAAGATACAGACAAAAACATCAAGAACGGACAACTTAAACATAGCAGTTTAGAGCTCCTGATTGAAAAGATAAAACATGAACAACTTCCAAGCTAGAACAACGGGAAGGGTATACCCCTGAGAGCTGAGGGATGAGTTTGCATCTAGGTCTCTGCCAACGTGCAGAGTCTCAAGAAAGCAACACCAGCTGCCTGGGCCTCGGGCTCTGCCTGACCACTGTGAGAAACTATGTGGCTGGGGATTTAGCTCAGCGGCACAGCACCTGCCTGGCAAGGGCAAGGTCGTGAGTTCGATTCCAGGTACCAGGAAAAAAAAAAAAAGAAGAGACACTAAATCAAGTGAACTTTGCCAAAGCCCATCATCTCCAAGATGCTAAGACTCTGTGCTCAAAGTTCTGACCTTGAGCTACTAAGATAAAGCTGAAATATATTCACTATAGTCTGATTTAAAGGGCAGGCAGTGTGAGCATCATATATTTTACAAGGCTTTGTAAAACAAAATGAGAATTTTTTTTTTAAAGTTTGCCGCTCAGCAGGATAAGTTTCAGTTATCTGAAAAAATCCACTTATGTGGAGCATCTCCATCCCATTAGTGCTAGATGAGTGAGAATTTCGCTGTGCTATTTAAAACTCCCCAGCAGGGGCTGACCAAAATAGTATGAGGCCAAAGAAGCGAGAGAAACCTGAGAATTCTTCTTCTCCTGCAGTTCCTATAAAAAGGACCAGTCAAGAGGATGAGTCTGTAATTCCCAAAGAGCACAAAAGTGATGCAAACGCTCCCCCCATGAGGAAGAGAAGCACCGTGGGGGCCTATCAGAGCTCCCAAAGGCTCTGCCAGTCACTTCTACCTCGATCCCATGTCTTCCCATTCCCCTGGGAGCCAGGTCCAGCACACTCTGAGGAGCTGGGACGGCGCCAGCTCACAGAGCTGCCACCAGAAAGTTACTGGTGGCCAGTACGGGTCTCTAGGCAGGCATCTAGCCAAATCATTTCAGTGTTTTAAACCTGAAACACATGTTTCCCTTTCTAGGAAGGATCACCCATGAGAAGCACAGGTGGGCAGTGGGCGAAGGGCCTGCTGCGGTGGCCCTGTGTGCATGGACGGAGGCGGGCATGCTGAGGGAGGGAGGTGCTCACACCAAGGCCCAGCAAGGCAGAGGAGGGCCCGAGCCGCACCAAGCTCTTGCTGTCTCTTCCTCCCTCGTTAAGCTCATGGTCTCAGGTCCCTGCCCTCTGCCAACTGCAGTGTTCAACCCAGAAACTTAGTGGGAACCTAACTAGACAGGATCTCTGCCTTCATCCTTCATATAGATTAAAAAAATTGTTTACTCTGTAAAATTACAGACGTCTCATGAGCTGCTGAGAATGAGTTATAGATTAAAAAAATTGCAAGCGGACAAGGGGTTGACCTAGTTGTTGGGACAAGGGGAAGCGGAGAAACCTGTCTCAGACTGATGACACTTGAACTAAGAACCCAAGATTGAGTTGCTGTTAACTTCCAGTCCCTTGTTCACGGCAGCCCATCAATGATTTACCATCATGTCACAGATCACACAGCTAAATGACAAGGAAAACATAAAGTCCCCGCGATTACCTGGTGAGGTTTCGGGGCTACTAATTTTACTCAGCATCTTTTAGAGATTTTTGTTCTATTAAAACCAATATAGATTTCTTATGGCAAAAAAGTCATTACTTGAGGTTTTCTTCACTTTTTAAAGAAAAAGGCCAATCTTCTAGACAATTCTAGTCTTCTATAGAGTTGTTTCAAGCCATTTCTAAAACAGCGCTTCATTTTCACCTGTCATTACGGCTACTTCAGTAGAAAAGTATAAGACATTGTCAGTGTGTCATTAACAAGTAACACTCCGGATCTGACTTGGGATTAGTTTTTTATTACTGAGTTTCGAGAAGCGTGATAGACATGTGTTCAGTTATGGGAGTAGCAGCAGTATAGTAGCAATGGTTTTCGTCTTACAGTCTTATAGCCCTTGCAGTCTGCTGAGTGGTAATTGTCATAGCCATAATCGCAGCGGTAGCTTGCTGCTGCTGTACCATTTGCAGTAGTAAGTACTAGTAGTACCAGTTAAGTCCTGGTGGTCATTTCAGGAGCCTAGTAGCTGCTGTAGCAGCAGCAGTAGTAATTAAGAGCTGTTTGCTACTGGGTTCTGAAGTGCTATAGACCCTTTCCAGGGATGCTTTCCAGAGTCTTGATGTCCTCAACAAAGAATTGGACAAGACATGCAAAAAAGGTAGCAAGGTTCTTACATCAATTAAAGGTAGGAAAAAAGGGAGCTCTGTAGAGTGAGAGAGTTCACAGGGGCCATGAGGTTAATGGCCAACATATTTTACATCCCCCCTTCTTCAAGCTGACATCAGATCTAGATCATTCTATCAAAAACCTGCTTGATCTCTTGCCTGAAGAATTGAAGATAACACTTTCTGACTGGTCCCCAGTACAGGGTTTGGGAACTATTTGTTTCCTTGCTTGTTTCTTTGTTTTGTTTTTTGTTTTCTGTACCAGTGTTCTGGATCTCTCTGATTGACAGGTCACACCCACTTGCCTGGCTGGCTGGCCATGTCCTAATCTGCTAAACTTTACATTTACCAGTTGAGTGAGATCGGACATGTTATTTAAGGTGCTTACATCAGTAAAATGAGAATAATAAAAATATCAACCTCTTCAGATTATTATGAGAAATAAATGAAATATGTATGAAGGAAGGTCCTGGCACAAAATATGCCTTCTTGAAATCCTGACTATTTTTTAAAATATTTTCATTATTGCTATATTAGTATTATCAAGTATTATCACCCATGTCTACAAATGAAAAATAAGCTGGAATTGTAGAAAAGCAAGTCAAAGGAAGTTCAGGGGCTGAGGATCAGTGAGTAATAAAACTTTTTTTCCTTCAGTCTGAATCAAACTTGCAATCATGAACATGTTCATTAAAGAAGAAATTTCACACAGGGGGGGTTGTCATCACAATTTCCTTTAATGTTCTCCTTCTTTTATGTACAGTACTAACAAAAGCCAAGCTTACTTGTGTTATTTTTTAAGAAAACAGTTACATCACTCCCAGTGGGGAATGGGGAACTTGGTGTCTTCAGGCATCTAGATCTACCACGATTTACCTACTCCTGACTCCTTCACCTCTCTGGACTAGACTCCCAGAAAACAAATTACTCGTTCCATTCTTCCAGAGAAAAGCAAATCATCCTTAGTGTTTAATTCTCATATAGACCCCAAGATGCCAATGAAAGCCTTAGAACTGCTGTACTTTACGATTGTCTACATCCTAATGTAAGAGCCTTTTCCTCTTCAAAGTCTAGCTGGAACCCTATGTTCTGAAGAACCTGGGTAGCTGGGCACTTAATCTTCTTAGGCAGGAGTGCAATAGCCTGTTTGCAGACCCGGTAGGAAGTAAAACAAATATTTTGCCCTAAAGACAAACTTAGCATTTAGTTCGTCTGCATGCAAATAATTTAATCCTTTCTTTTCTTTTTCTTAGCTGCTCAAAGGCAAATGCATTCTCTTTGGAGATTAGGCAGAATGTGATGACTTAATTCACATTTACTTACACGCCTGGCTTAGCATTCTTGTGCCTGTGCTTTTGAACATTTCTCCTAGAAGCAACTGCTGTCATTTTTCCTGAGGGAAGTGCCTCTGAGTCCACTCATTAGAGCAGGGCCCCAAAGTGCTGAGAAGTATGCAGGTGAATGGCTGGGTTTACTGGTTCAAACCCCAATCAAGGAGGCAGCCACAGAGGTCACTGCTAGCGCCAGCTCTTTTGGGTAATGTGAATCACAGCCCAGTGGCTTGTCGAAATTTCCTTGATGGATGAAGATAAACTTAAGGCATGGGTCTGGGATCAGAAGGCATTCAGCGTTCTGCTATACTAGGGTCACGGTATCCGAAAGTTTGTGTGTAGTAGTTAGTTCTGCTTCTCTGTCTAGTCATTGAAGCCTGTCCCCCAAAAGTTAGGAATACAGTACGGTGTGTCCCCCTTTTTCTTTTTTCCTTAACTTTTTAAACTCACCTATATTGAGCACTTACTAGGAGCCTTGCAAGCCCTTTGAATGCAATAATAATAATGTCTAACACTTATCGAGTGCTACTATGTGTCAGACACTGTTCTAAATAGTTTGAATGTAGCAACCATTTCATGCTCACAACAGCCCAGCAGCAGGAAGTGTGGTTATCCTTTTACACAGGTAGAACTAGAGCCCAGGAGCTAAGGTCCTTAAATAAGGTAACACAGCTAGGAAGTGCAATCTACACAATTTGTGAAAATGAGAAGAGATTATCCACGAAGCTCATTTTAAAATTGGTAGTGGACTGATGGGATAAGCAGGAACTTTTACGCCATTACAGGGGCAGGAGTGTAGCTTTATAAGCATCATCTGAAACTTAATGGTAAAATAGGAGGTAATAGAGCTCTCATGATCAACATGGGGGGTTAAAGTACTATTTGGGGATAAGTAGGACTAGCGTTGCCCCTGACTTTGGAATCTTATCTCACAGGTGGTCACAGGTATGAGCACAGTCCTTTAGTGCTCAGATCTGAGTCTGGAGTCAGAGAATGGGAAATATAGATTGATTATGGAACCTTGGACCTACACTTCCTGTCTCAGTTTTCCCATGTGATAATACAACTGTCATAACTTCCGCATGGAATTGCTGTCCAAGCTCAAGAAGAGACACTATGAGGAAAAGTTTTATAACTTTAAGAATGCTATGCAAATGTGCTGTTGTTTTTGTGGCACTGAAGTGTGCTTGTTCTTCACAAAACAGGGTTTATTGCCGGTGATTCCGGAGGAAAGACTTTAGTTACTCAGGCATGTTGCTGCTATCATCTTTCAGACACCATAGCTTGATTTTACTGTGAGTTCTTTACTTTGTCCTTGACCCAAAGATCTCCAGCAATTTTCACTTCTGATATTCCAAAGAAATATTTAATCTGATGACCTACACAAGGCCCTAGGGACCTCTGCATCATTAAGGGGGCTTTGAGGGTCTGTCTGTCATGGAAAGTAAATCCACCACTGGTGATTGGAGTGACTCAGCTGAAGACCCCTGGGAATAAGGAAGAGAAATTTTTCTTCTAAACTTTCCATGGCTCAAAAAATACAGATATTCAAAAAATAATACTCGATTTAAAGTTTGAGATAACACAGATGGTCCTATAAAGTAACATACTGGGCACTTATAAAGCATTCTACAGAAGGTTACGCAAATCTGAATCTGCTCTTGGGATCGTTAGAAAGCGGAATCACTCAGAGGCCAAACCATGGTTCTCCCTCACATCAAAATTATTCTGCACCTATAAACTTACACATCAAAGTTATAGGCAAAAGCTTGGAAAGTCTCAGAAAAGTAATAGAAAAGCAGAGTAAATACCAGCACCTGCTAAAATCTTTGGTTCACACCTCTATTCTCCCACCGACTTCCTCCCCTAAGCAGTGAGCCAGAAAGCTGCATGAGGCACGGAAAGAGCCTGCTTCCGAGGCCAGCGTGCACAGGGGCAAATCCCCGTTCTAAGCTAACAGGCAAGCATTGCTAGCCTGAGCCTCCTCACCTCTGAATTTGGGGTTGTATTAGTCACCTTCTGACACTGGGACAAATGCCTGACACCACACGTTACAGGAGGAAAGGTTTACTTTGGCTCACGGTTTCACGGTCAGCTGGCTCCAAGGCAGAACAGCACGGTGGAGGGCTGGGCTCAGGACACTGCTCAGCCCATGGCATCCAGGAGGTAAAGCAAGGGAGGAGACGTGTTGGAGACAAGCATGCTCCCCTTCAGGTCACACACCCCCATGACCTGCCTCTTCTAAGCAGGCCTGACCTCCTGACCCCACGCGCAGCAATGGACACATCAGTGGACTAATCCACAGCTGAGCACAGCAGCCCCCATGTTTCATCACCTTCCAAAGCCCCACCTCTGAGACCTGGGGGCACATTTTAGAGCTAAACCATAACAAGGCCAATAAACCCCCTCAAAGCTTTGTTCAGAAAATTAAGATAACCCAAGTAAAAGTATCTGACCTGAGGTTGTCAGTGAACAGAGATTTATTGAACTCTCCTCTTATTACCAGCCCCACTCCTACCTTGCATGTATTTCAGAACACCCCTGTGGTCCTGGTGGCTTGGTATCCCACTGGCATCCAGCACTGGTTATTAAAAGTAGGGCTTGACTTTCTATTTAAATTCCTTCCAAAATCAAATAACAAAGCTCTGTAGTGCTGTCATTTGGATATGTATAAAACATATACATACTCTCCATCATGCCTGGGTTTGGACATTTAAGGAGACAGTAATTGCCTGGAAGGTCCTGCTTGCTTTCCTATAAGCCACCTTTCAAGTTTGATTTATTCTATTTTTTCTCAGAAGCCACATCTAAATCTAACCTTCACAAATTTTCCCAACACATGTGAATCCATTTATAACTCCCGACAGAATCATCCTCTTTCATATGCCATAAATGTAGAGATTTCTAGGGCAATAACAGTAATAACATTATAATTAGTTTTTCTACTACTTTCATCTGATTTTCAAAAATTTTTGGACATAATTAACCTTTGTTTCAGACTTAATGTTTCTGCTGTTCTATTGTGGTTGTTCCTATTTGTTTCTATTTGTTACATTTTAATATCAAGACCCGCAGTCACACACAATTATAACAGTCACATGCCAAAGCAAATGGATGAGGACAGCCAAGAAAAAATCTTGATAAAGAAGAAGAAAGCAGCCGGGTGTGGTGGTGCACTCCTGTAATACCAGCACTCAGGAGGCTGAGGCAGGAGGATCATTGTGAGTTCGAGACCAGCCTGGGCTAAAAAGTGAGCTCAAGGCCAGCCTGAACTGCATAGTGAGACCTTGTCTTT
>NW_004955447.1:13831573-13833289 GCF_000276665.1 Chinchilla lanigera
AGAAGAAGAAGAAGAAGAAGAAGAAGAAGAAGAAGAAGAAGAAGAAGAAGAAGAAGAAGAAGAAGAAGAAGAAGAAGAAGAAGAAGAAGAAGAAGAATGAGACAGGCAAACATTACCAGATATTATAAAATGCCAGAAGGCACAAAAAAATTGAAATCTCTCAACAACCTCACTGAAATTTCTGCTGTTCTTACAGAAAATGAGAGCCCAATAAGTACCTTTCTTCCCCAACATAATTAAGATATTATTGACAAAGAAAAAGGTACATGCTTATCTTGTACATTGCCATGTGATGTTTCAATATATGTCCACACTGTGAAATAATTAAAACAAGCTGGCTAACACAGCCTCCGGTACATATTTACATTTGTTTATTGTGGAAACTTTTAACATCTACTCAGTGATCAGTTTTCACATATGCAGTACCTTACTATTAACTATCACCACCGTGGGGTATGAGAGATCTCCAGAGCTCATTCACCCTGTCTACCTGAGCCCTCGTAGCTTTGACCATCTCTCCGTGCTTTCTCCATCTCTCCCCCGGTAACCACCACTCTAACTTCTATTTCTGTGAGCTCAACTCTTTTCGATTTAAGCATAGGTAAGATCATTCATATCTGTCCTTCTGGGACTGGCTTACTTCATTAGCATCATGTCCTCCAGGTTCATTCATGTCATCACAAGTGACAGGATATCCTTCTTTTTAAGGGCCAATAGTGGTCCTGTCCAATCTTTTTAAACACTGAATAATATGCATATATCACAACTGCTTTCTGCATTCATCCATTACTGGATGCTGTGTTGATTCTCTACCTTGGCTACTGTGAGTAAATCCTGCAGTGAGTATGGAGCACAGACATCTCTCCAACACACTGATTCATGTCCTACAGGTGTGTACACAGCGATGGACATCTTCGTTAGAATGATCAGGCAAACGAGTTGCTCTGCTTAAGGGGATGCAGCACTTTGCTTTAGATTAAATGTGACTATTGTCCCTTGCAAGCACAGATGGAAAAGAAGAGAGAAGACATAAAAATTTCTTCTAATTGAGACAAAACATCATTATCTGCACCATTAGATATATGTGGCAATAAAGGATCTGAAGTCCAATTATCATTCCTGTTAAATATTCTTCTCACTGACTCTCATCCCACAGAATCAAGGGCACTTGGATATTTTAACACGCGTGGATTAATTCTTGGAGTATTCATGAACATGATTTGCCACACAGCTCCACTTCTAAGTAGCGTTATATGTGGTCAGGTTGTGGTTTGCACTTCCTGGGTGAGTAAGGCCCTGTGACGCTCTGGACCTTGAGTTACAGTGGAAGTGATATGTGCCACTTCCCAGCTGAACATTTAATTGCCAACATAATGAGGTGCTTAAGAATCCTTTTCTTTTGGAATTTAGTAAGCTCCGGCATTCAAGGTGACAGAAACTACATCATGCTATGTTGCTATGTCATTCTGATGAGAACAGGCTTTGCCACCATGGTGAGACTTACAGCTTTCTCTTTTGAACTCTGGTTTAAAATATCCCCTGTACACTATAAGCTTTCTGACAAAAAGAATCAGATCCAATTCACTTTTTAAAATGTATTTATTTCCTTAAATCAAACATACATGTGCAAGCACCGCATTGTTTCACTAGTGTAAATCTTGAAAGAGTTAATTCAAACTCGGAGGTATGATAGACACTGTGAAACGATAGGAAACC
>NW_004955447.1:13833389-13960123 GCF_000276665.1 Chinchilla lanigera
TTAACATGGTTGTTCTTCTGTCTTCTATTTCTATGCTGAAAGAAACTGTCAATGAGTCTTTGGTTGACCAGTATTGCATGTTTATATCTGTTTTCATGAGAAGCCACTTTGAAGATATCAATATGTAATACATCAACCATTGTTAATTCCCTACCACTTTGTTTGTAACTCTGCATTGTCTGTACTGTGCTTGTGATATGTTGTAAAATGTATGTCTGTTAATGTTTCCCTCCTTTTATCTTTAAGATAAAATAAAATAAAATAAAATGTATTTATTTCTTAGTAGTATGTGTTTGTCACACATAATGATCACATTCACCTTGGAGAATCTGTATCTATGCATAATATATCTTAATTTTTCCCCATTCCTCTCTCCTCCCTTTAACCCTTCTTTCCCTCCTCACTTACAAAAGCTCCACTTCCACAGCACTTATAGACAGCAGAAGCTCAAGACTATTTGCTGAATGAGAATATATTTACAGCAGATTCCAGCCATACAGAGGAATTACACATATTTGCATGCTCTGAGAATACATACTCTGGTCTTATTAAACTATTATTTCTATATTCTATAGTCATTGAAATTCTCATTCTATTTCAACCAACTATCTTTACCTTGGGCAGAAAATATGTGAGGTTTCCAGCACAACAAAGACAAAGAAAAAAGACAAATCCTATCGTGTAGTTGAGGAGAACTCATACACTAAGGTAGACAGAGATTCTGCAAACTATTTCCAGGTTACTGAATGGTCTAAATTCCATCCAGCTACTTGTGCTGCTGGTAACTGCTATGGATTGGGTAAATGTTTTCTAAAGGTCCATGTGTTAAGTCCTGGATCACAGCTTCTACTGCTGTTGTGAGGTGATGGAACTGTGAAGAGGGAGACCCAGTGGAGGGAGTCAGATCACTGGAGCGTGTGCCCTCGAAGAGCACATGAGGATCCCAGCCCCACCCCTCCTTATACCTCCCAGACATGGGTTAAACAGCTCCCTCTGCCAAACATCCCCACCATAATTTACTGGCTCATCACATACCCAGAGCCAGCAGAACAACTGACTATGCACTAAAGCCTCTAACACTGTGACCCAAGATAAACCTTTCTTCTTTTAAAGTTCATTATCTCAGGTATTTTGCAACAGTAATGGAAAGCTAACACAGTAGTGCATATGCATTTTAACAAAGAGTAGTAAGCTAGCTGGCCAAAACAAGAATAATATATAACAACCTGGATGAAAAACATCTTTCCAACAGATATTGGCTCATTTTTCTCTAGGGATTGTTTTCATTTGGACCAGTGTTATTTCTTTACTGTATGAAATGAAACTTCTAAACATGGATATTATTTTAAAATAAATACATCTTTGTATCCTAGTGTATTTGCATTCATTATTTTATAATCTTTATAGCTCTAACATCTTCTCAGAACTACATCTCTTCTAAATCTGCTAAATATATTCCTTGTTTTTTATCTAACCACTAGGTTAAAATATCTTCAGTGAAGATAGCCTTTTTCAAGTAATTTGTTAATGTATTTGATTAACTATCTCACCCTTTCTTGTTATAATAAGAACAGATGCCGGAGTCTTTTATTTACTCAAATATTTTGTAATAATTGCAGTACAGTTAGCCAACATTTAGAAACAAAGTCTCCCAAAAGACTCTTCTGCTTTTATTTTTCTATCATTTTAATTATTTATGATCCTTTCCATGATCAGTATTTATTACATTTAGTTCATAAATAATTATATGATGAAAACCAGATTTGAAAACTAACATTCAAATCTATGATTCTTCAAAGTTCTCTTAAACATATCCTGTAATGATAGTTAAACAGGTGACTGAAATAATTCTATGTCCATATTCTCCCTTTTTGTGCATCTATCTGTGAGCAAATAGATACTCCTTCATGAGGCCCCTTCCCTTCGCTTCCTCTGAGAAAGTAGGAAATTATGTTCCTTTTCGATAGCAGAGTTTTCACTTTAACTTAGTTATATAAGAGTGTTAAGAACCTTTTCTTCCCCTGCATTTTGAAATTTTAATTAAAATGTTTCAGCTGATCTGTCTGCTAATGATTATTTGGACAATGATGCAGAGAATCCTTTTTCTCAAAGGAACGAACACCTTCTAAGCCAAGAACAGCTTTGGGCCAGATGTTACTGTTGTTCCTTCTCACCATTAATCACCAAACATTGCAGTAGGACCCACTACGGGTATTATTCAAACAGAGACTCAATTAAATTCCAAGGCAGTCCATTTAATCTTCATCAGCTCAAACAATGGCAACTTCATTTTTCTCAACCAAATGTTGAGACAGAGAGGAGAAACTTCAGAGATTTTCATTTCATTCAATATTGTTATAAAATAACTAGATTTACAGTTTGACTTTGGACAAAGGAGAGCCACAGCGCTCCGCTGGAAGGCAATGCCACGAGGAAGATGGAGCACCCTGCACACGCAAGCATAGTTGTAGGAATTCGGTGATAAAAAAGAAAAGGTCTCATTTGCTTCCTTAAATGCTGTAATAAATTAAGAAAGAAGTAAGATATTCTGTTCAGATTCTGCAGTGCAAAGATGAATGGGGGGCAGGGAAGGAGGCATAGAACTAGAAGAGGAGGAGGAGTGAGGAGCAACTTTACCTCTTTCATTATTCACTCATCTAAACCTAGAGAGAAATAGCTCCGCAGAGGGTTCCACCTGGGAGAAGCCTATGGACATGATGAATGTGGTATCTATAATTAAGCACAGTATCAACCTACTAGAGACCTTTCTTGCTGCGGTCATGACATTGACATATTTTTCAAGGTAGGTATACATAGAGAATGTGCTAACAAGATACCTTTACCTATTAGTTTGAATCATGACTGCTTACTCTAAGGATCTTAACTGGGATAATAAAATCTTATTTGTGAACTCTTTCCTCATCATCTCTGCTTAATTAGGGAAAGAGAGGAAGAGGGAGAGAGAGCATCTTGAATTAATAGCTGATTGGTCTGTATATACATGTGGGTTGTGTGAGTAGCCCTGAAGTAGGGACAATTTGATGGGAAAGAACTCCTTACTTAGGGAGTCGATGATAACTCTAGGAGTAAGAGTCTGAACTGAATTGAACTGAGTTGCTGGACACCAAGCCAGGCTCAGAGGATCAGAAACTGACTGTTGTATTACCATTGTCTAGCACATAACAGACAATGACAATACTGACTAAATCAATGAATGGCAGAATAGCAATCCTACAAGAAGAAAAGCATGGAGAAAGTCACTGAGACAAGAAAGAGCAGAGCATATGTAAAGAATGGTGAGTAAGCTGAGACCACAGAACTGTAATTAGATTATTGCAAGGTAGAATCAAAAGCATTGATTAGGATCCTATCATAAAGGCCTACAAAACCAATTTAAGCCAATTTAAGAGATGCATAAGTGGATTTTGCCAAGAGAAACAGAACCAGATATGTGACTTATAATGGTGATTTTGGAC
Source organism: Chinchilla lanigera (assembly GCF_000276665.1). NCBI lineage: Eukaryota > Metazoa > Chordata > Mammalia > Rodentia > Chinchillidae > Chinchilla > Chinchilla lanigera. The sequence goes on from NW_004955447.1 coordinate 13,836,866, forward strand.
ATGGCTACACACTGGATTCATTTGGGGAGCTATAAAAAAGTATCAGTGCCAGTGTCCAATCTCATGAAATTCTGATTTCATTGGTATGGAGCATAATTTGGACATAAGGAATTTTAAAAACACCAGGTGATTCAGATATCCAGCAAAGTGTAAGATCCACAACCTTGAGAAATCATTCTGGAATCTGCATTCTTATTCAATAGGAGAGCCCCTCAATGATGTTAGAGAAATAGCTTAGGGAACTCTCTTCATGAAATCATCTCGTGACAGTCCAGCGTTGGGCAAATTCAACTGTGGGAGGGTTGGTCTCTTCTGGAAAAAAAAATGTTGCCTGGGTCAAATGTCAGACTGAGCCAGCTAGTTGGACTTGGAGAACAAGGAGAAAGAACTAGAACATGATTCTGGGCTCAGCTGGGCCAGCAACAGAGATGACACTGGGACAAGGTAACCAATTAACAGACGGGGGACACAAGAAGAGGAGCAGCGGGGAGGAGAAAAGCAGGGTGGGAACAGAGCCAATCCCTAGTCCATTCAGCCCCCGCCTTCTTCCCACACCCTGGATCTACCACTTCTAACCGAAGCCGATCTTGGCACCAACTCTTGGGACCGCCGTGCACAGACAGGCCCAGTGCAGAATTCTTCCCAGTAGGACTGCAGCTCTGCTCAGCTGTCACCAGCCCCTGAACACAGCAGGAGTGAGAAGCACAGAAAAGGAGTGAGGATCCAATCACCAGGAGCCCATAGATCACTGTCCCCACCTTGACTCCGCGCAGTGCATCCCTGCAGGAGGGGAGCCGGCAATGTGCTCATGTGGAGTTGAATGAGCTGTGAGCTTCTGCTTCTTAATTCCTCACCTGATAACAAGCTTCCAGTCCCCAGATCTCACGCTGCCAGCACACCTCTGTGCACCCCGCTGGCATGCTTTGTTGTTTATTACTCTTTTTAAAGGAATAATTACCAGTGCACACACCCATGTGAAAGGTATTTATAGTTTATTCTTTCTCTCCCAAAATGGAATGATTAAAGATGTATTAAAAAAAAAAAAAAAAAAAGCTTATCTCTCCCCTTCACAGTAAAAGCTTGTTGAGAAAAGTTGCGGTTCTGTAAAAGTAAGGTTTGCTCCCCTTGTGTCTGTAAACAGAAAGTGAAAATGATGTGGCAGAGAAGATACCATTCAGCATAATGATTTCAGGACAGAATACACCATCACACATCTGAACAACCTCCAGAATGGCCAGCTTTAGCAAAACTGCAGGCTGGTCTGCCTCTTCGCTGCCTGGAGAAGCGGAAACAAACAAAGCACCAGGCACTTGAAACCCTGTAAGAGCCCTAAGTTGAAAAGGGACACCTTGACACACTTTCTCTTGAAGATGAGTGATTTACTATTACAATGCTGATCACTAGCAACCTGGGGACTCTCTCTCCATCCACAAATTATTTGTGGTTTCTCTCTGGGGGGCGTAGGAGTGACTCCTGATTCTCTCCCTTTTTTCCACAGGGAATAGCCATGTCCAGCCTGTAGCCTCGGAGAATAAGGAAAGATGGGACCCTACATAGGGCTAGAGTAAGGGACATGGGCCCTTGTAGAGGGTAGGAGACAAGAAGTCTATGACTATGAAAAGAGACACTTTGTGGTTTCCCTTCTGAAGAGACAGCCTTGAACTGGCTCCCAAGCTGCTCCCCTTACTTGCTTTGTGGTGTGAACACCCTGAAATGTCCCTAAACTGTATGTTGTAATCACCAGGCTCACTGTATGACCTGTACCCTCAGCAAGGAGCCCATGAGCCAATGAGGTGCAGACCTTCTGGGTGGGTGGAGACAGCCCCTATCTCATAAAGAAAGGACCACTGCCCTACGTCCAGTGGTCATCCAGCTCTGGACCCCCCACTCCTCCAACTGGCTTTGGACCACTTCTGCAATACCTTTACTTTGGCTGTGCTGCAATAAATCTACTTTTGCTCCACACCATGACTGTTGTCTTCTCTTCCTCTTTCAGAGAGAGAGAGACAAGCCCAGGGAAGTTCAAGGGTGGGCTGGTGACCCCAGACTACTGAACAACATGAGAACTGAGTCTACCTTCCTGTTATATGTCTTTCCCCTGAAATTCCCTCCTCATTCAAGTTTTTAAAAACTGGCATGATTCTCTTATAAAGCACTGAGCTCTGGGTTCAAAACCTAGTTCTGCTACTTATTAGCTTGGTACCCTTAGGAAAGTACTGAACTTCTCCATACTTTAATTTTGTCATTTATAAAATAGATTAATAACAATGTCTACTATAGGATAGCTGTGAGGAGTAAGTCCCCTAACACAGGTGTGTGCTATGCCAATATCACAATTTTTCTAAGAAGCAATATAGCTTAGTGAGTGTGATCATTAATCAGGAGACATCAACTTAAATGGATTAAGACACACTTAGATTAGTGAAGCACAGTTCTGGGTGTGTCTGTGGGTGATTCACATGTCAGCCAGCAAACCAAGGAGGAAGACCCGCCCCAGATATGTGTGGCACCGATCAGCTGCCTTGTAGCCTGGATGGAATGAAAAAGGGAAAGAAAACGGAAGTCCATTTCTGAAGAGCTCAGTCTTCATCATCCCCTTTGGAAAGGGTCTCCAGTTCCTTCAGCTTCTAACCCAGACTCACACAGGTGACTCTGCAGAGAGCTTCCAGGCCTTCAGCCTTGGACTGCTGCTGCATCCCTCACCCCTCCTGTTCTGCAGCTTCCATTTTCCTGGGCTGAGCAGGTACTGAATCCTCCAGCTGTCCAGCATGTAGACAGCTTCTGATCCTGTCAGCCTACCTAATAGATCCCCTTGCACAATTATGCATGTATTTTCTACTGCTCCTGTTCCTCTAGAGAACCCTAACCACTACAGTGAGCAAGAGCATAACCTCCATGGCCAGCTGACTTGGGCTCAAATTCTGGCTCCACCACTTCTCAGCTGTGTGATTTAGGATAACTTACTTGAGGACGGAGATGAGAAGAAGAGAAGGTGGAGGGGCTCTACTATACTTCAGAACCTCACTTTTTCACCTCTAAAATAAAATAGAAGAATAAAATAATTCCTACTCTGTTATTATAAAGCTTTGATATTAGGTTTGTAGACATGCACGTCAAGAGACTAAGGCCCTCTGCCTCCGTCCCACTCTGACCCTCATCCCCTCTGGAGTCTGGCCAAGGGAGGGATGCACAAGCAGTCTGGTCAGCTGTGACGCTAAATGCCTTTGTGTAAGCAGCTGAGGGGCCCAGACACCTGCTAGGTAAAAGCTGAATTGAACGACATGGGGAATGAATCCTACTCCACATCACCCGAAGGAAGCTCCTTCTACCTAAGTCAAAAAGGCTCCCTGTCCTCCTGTCCAGTGAGCCAGGGCCTCTGACCAACTTACCAACAACAGAGACAAAGTGCAAGAGGTTAGGAAGGGTCAGTACAAGCTGGTTCATGAGGAGGCAGTGCCTTTCATCACCCCATGGTGCCAGAGTGCACTCCTGCCCCTAACAGAGTGAACAGGTTTCCCGCTAATAAGTTCAAGTTCAAATTCCCTTGAACTTGGCATGGGGCTAACCATGGAGATGGGTAGAAGGACTCTCAGTGGTTCTTCTTTCATGGAGTTATGTTTTGTATCTAGACATTCCCACAAACCACACGTGATCAGAGGCAGGGCTTTGGGGGAAGTGACTATATCACAGATTCATCCATGGATGACCTTATACCTAAATGTGCTGTTAGGAGGTGGGGTCTGGCCGGAAGAGGTGGGCCACTGGAGACATGGTCTAGAAGGTTCTGTCTTCCTCCCCAACTCCTCCTTTTGCGCTCGGCTTCCTGGCTGCCATAGGAGCAGCTTTTTCCACTGGGCTCTTCCGCCATGGCTTCCTGCCAACTACGGACTGGAACCTCTAGAGAATGAGGGCACAAGAAACCCCTCCCTCTTTAAGTTGTGAGGGTCTCAGGGATTTTGTCTCAGCCATGAGAAAGCGACTAAGACATGGGGCAAGGTGGGAACAAGAGTGTGAAGCAGCAACAGTCTCCTTCCTGTTTGGCAGATCCCATGCACCATTTGGAGCAAACTTATGCTATACAATCACTTGTTTTGTACTCTAACATCTAAATTCAACTAAGTACCCTGTATTGTTATGTGTTTCTGGCGGGGCAACACTAGACATGTTGAATAAGTATCCGCACACTTATTTCTTATTGGTCACAGGTACTTTTCATACAAAATGTATACCCTCCTTTTTCACATTGTTTTCTTCAGAGCAGGAACATAGCTTTAAATGAATCTAACATCATCACCTTTGACACTATTTCTTTTATTTTAAAGAGAAAAAAATAACAAAATAACAGCAACAAAGACAAAAAATAACACAATGAAAACAATACAGGATTTCAAAACAAGGTGATACAGTGGTGTTATATTTCATATTGTTATCTTCAATGAAGTTACTCAGATTACCAGATTAAAGAGAATAAAAAGTAATAAAACAATTAGAAATGATACAGAGCTTCACTAAACAAGATGGTAGGAATTCAACAATGGTTCTTATATTGCATATTGTTGTCTTAAAATTAGTTGTTCAGATTACCAGATTTAAGCAAGAAAAACATTTAAGCATTAACTATTCCCTTCAATAAACCAGTGGACATCACCAGTACAATTATCCCAGCTATTCTTGTATATACATATATATTTTTGCCTTTCTTTCTTTCTTTTCTCCTTTCCTTCATCTCAGTTGTTCTTTCTTTGAGCAATTTCTTTCCCTTTCACAATACCTATTGTGCCTTTTGGGTTTTATTTACTCTTTCAGGTTCTTACACTAGGGAGACAATATAATGTTTACATGTGCGGGTCTGATTTATTTCATTTATGACTATGGTCTCTAATTGTACCCATTTACCTATAAAAACCTCAAGTTTATCTTTTTTTGTAGCTGAGTAATACTTCACTGTATAAAAATACCATATCTTTTTTATCCATTCCTCTGTTGATGGGCATTCTGGTTGTTTCTAAGATTTAGCTATGACAAATTGCACTGCTATAAACATGGGTGCACATATATGGCCCTGTAGATTTTTAGAACACCAGCACAAAGAGTGCTTTCAAAGCTTGCCTTATTTCATAGCTTTCACTAATTAGACATAATAGGTAAATGTCTTAGATTTCAGATTAGGTGATGCAATACATTTCAAACATTTAGTGCCTGTAGTTGCTATCCAAAGTTGCTATGGACTTCTCAAGTCCTGGTAGTTCCCTACAAGATAAGCCTCACTTCAGACACCAGTCACAAGCTCCAGGGTTGCCAGGCCACCCAACACTTTGCCAACTGTTGACAAATTCAAGAGTCCCCACAATTCCCACAGCTTGTGTAGTTTGCTAGAATGACTTAGAGAACACAGGAAAGTATTACCCTTACTATATCAGTCAGAGTTCTCTCCTCAAGACAAAACCAATAGAATATATACATGTCTATAAATATAGATTAAATGAGAGGGGTTTATTAGGAAAACTGGCTCACACAATTACAGAAGCTGAGAAGCTCTGTGACAGCATCAGGAAAGCCAGTAACATGGCTAAGCCCAACTCCAAAGGCCTCAGAACCAGAAAAATTTGTGGTATAATTTACAGTCTAAGGATGAAGGCCTGAAAAGATGGAGACCTCTGATAAAAGTCCTGGGGTCCCATAATGACACCCAGAAATAATACTTTTCCAGTTCTCTATGCATTCCTTAACCCAGTCAGAATAATACAAGTGAGCACAGGCTAAATGAAAAGGTAAGTCCCAAAGGCAAAGCTTCTTTGGCCTCAGGCTCTGTCCTCTCTGTGCACTGATGTTTGATTAACAAGCAGAGAATCACTGGCCTTGAAATTGTACTTGACCTCCAGCCTCTCTCGCTTCCTCAAGGTCATGGTTGCTGGGCCACCATCAGCCACATGGCCCAAAGCCCAGGCCCTTCGGTCACACGCCTTGGTCTTCAGGCATGGCCAAACCCCCTGCTGAGATTAGGAACTACCAGCTAGTCAAGTGTGATGCCAGGGGTCCACAATCAGTATCAATGCTTCTCTTATCAACTGGAAAACTCCAAGAGTCAAAACCTCCCTGGCAAGAACCCAAGAGAAATACCAGGTAAATGTGTTACTACACAACAGATGAGAAGCTTATCAATGACTTTTTAAATTGCATTTCATTCAACTACTCTGGATAAGACAAACTCAGGAAAGGTACCATAATCACATTAAGTAGTAGAAATACTGACCATTACAGCATATGGATCTCCACTTTTTAATGTTAATAAGAATAACACAACAGCAACAGCAATTTATTGAACATTTAGTATATGTCAAATGCTTTGCCTCATTGAAATACACACCAACTCAGTTCACAGGAGAAAATGATGAGAATCAGGGAGGTAAAGTGCTAAACTAAACAAGAGGACCAACAAAGTTGGGCCAAATAAGCTTACTACCTGGTTTTTATTTGGCCTAAAAGCTAAGAATGAATCAAAAGAAGACTGTTGTGAGACATATAAAAATGATATAAAATTTCAAGTACACAAAGTGCTCTAACCCAAATGTTCATGCCCCCCTGAATTCATTTGTTGAAGCCTAATCACCCCACTAATGGTGTTAGGAGATAAGGCTTGCAAGAAGTAATCAGGTCATGTGAGTGGACCCCCCAAAATGGGATTGGTTTCCTTACAGAAGAGCCAGCTACATACTTCCACCATGTGGGACACATCAACCAAGCACTACCTGTGAACTAGGAAATGGGCCTTCACCATATCCTGAAGCTGCTGGTGAGTTTATCTTGGACTTTGAGGCCTCCAGAACCATAAGAAATAAATTCCTGTCACTTATAAGCCACCCAGTTTATATCATTTTGTTATAGCAGTCTACACAGACTAAGACATAAAGTTTCATTGGAACACAATTACAGCCTTTTGTTTATGTAGAGCATATAGCTGCTTTCAGCACAGGGGCACAACTGAATGGCTGCAACAGTGGTCCACAAAGCCTGTAATGTTTACTACCTGGCCCTTTACAGAAAGCCTGCTGAACCTTAGCAGAAGGTCCCATGGCTGGTTAGTGGCAGAAGCAGTAAATTTGGGTTCCTCCAGGTTGAAAGTGTATGATGGGGACAAATCTTTCTGTTTTACATCTACTGTGTGCTCAGGATGACCACAGCCATGTTCAATCATTTCATTTCCATCCCCCACATTACCAACATGTGTCAATGAAAGAAACGAACTCGTGGGCCTTAAGCCACTTACCAAGGCTATGGAGCTGGCCCTGTGCAGCTCTATGTCCATTCGTATGCCTACTCTCAAACTCCTGTCGACTCCAGCACAGAACATTCCTAGCCATAATGTTTCATCCCACCTAAAAGCAAATAAACAAAAAGCCTGCACCAAAATACTCCAGTCTTGCTCTTTCTGACAAAGGATGACCAGGAAAATCTAGACTGGAGTTCAGGCCTAAGGAAATGGTAGAGGGTCAGTTTGGCCACGTTGTCACTGTCACTGCTGTAACTGTGTGTCCCAAGGGTCTATGACCAGACTCTCTACTTCCTTATTCCCGGAGCCAAGCTATAGCATCTCCAACTGTCACACGCTGGGAAAGAACCAGGGAGTAAAACCAGTGTGATTGAAGGACTGAAGCTAAGCACCTGGGTTCACAACAGAAAAGGCAGGGAAAACATTTATGAATATTTGAAAGATCGTACATCAAAGGAGGAAGGAAATGAGAAACTGCTTGGTGTTAACCAAAGAAAACTTCTATGAAAAAGGTAACATCAGGAAGCATAAGCTACACAGAAGCACAGGGAGGTAAAGAAGCACACCCAGCCCCCAGCAAGCTTTCTCTGCCCCTTTGAGAAGGGGCCAAACACATCAGACTTGCCAACCAGCTCAGGAAGTGGGCCGTGCATTTCCAATTGGGTTTACCTCATTTGCTCTGTTACAGTGCAGGTTCTTTTCTTGAAAACTTTACAGCGAAAGGGAGGATAACAGATTGGGAAAGACTGCTTCTGATGCTGTGGAATGAATGAGAGTCTTGGCGAGAGTTAACTCAGCAGGCGGCCTTCAGGATGCAAGCTCGTGGCCTGCTGACACACTCCTTGCTCACACGCAGTATCTTTGGTCTCCTGCAGGGCCACTATCAGCTGCGAAGTGAGGAGAGGGAGGAACGGTTGTATTCACACAGGACAACAGATGCTCTGATGGTGTAGGAGACACAGAAGACACGATGACCAGAGTGACATTTTTGCACACCGGGCTCCCTTAGACTAGATTTGGATTCACAACGATGCTACAGATAGGCACGGGGAGATCTACTCTAGAGACCCGGGAGAGCATGACTGAGATGAGGAATGTGCTCTGTCCCCAGCCTCTGCTGGGACCCAGCTCTGACCTGGTGCTGCAGAACCTGAGGCTTTGGTAGTATACAGAGATATCACCCTCCACAAGGACGCTAGTATCCTCGTGATGTCAGGGCCAGCATCAGTGCGTCTCCAAAGGGCCTGCAGCACCAGATGTGCACAGGCAGAGAGTGACACTGGAGAGGAAGAAGATGATGGATAGAACTTGATTCTGCTGACTTCCTTCAGCTGATTACCATTCTGTAAAGTCTCCTGGGAATACAGGAGAAGACACATTTGGAATGAGAGGGACCTACAACCCTGGTGTTTTCAGATTGGGGTACTATTGAGCTAGTAAATAAGAAGACTATACATCCACTGAATCAACTATAAGCATTTTGCAGGTTTATTCTCCTGTTAATTTCCCTTGCTCCTAACTGCACAGTTAGAGAAACTGCTTCCTGGCAGAGGCTGCCAGGCACTTTTCTGACCCAGTCTTGTCCTCTTGTTTCAGCTCCAGTCTTTTCTAAGACCATATGTGGATGTTGCTTACCTGTATGAGAGCCTTGCTTGTCATCTCTCTGTCTTCAGTCATACAAGGTCTCTGTCTTCAGCTGATGCTGTGTATCTTAAGCACAACAGGTTTGTCAACTGCTGTTATTCAGAGTGACTTATTCCTGGTTTGTTTCTGCAGTACATGGGGTGGCCCTCCTGTGTGTATTCACCATAGAATAGGCCTGTTTAAGGGGGAATCTGGGGTTTTTATTCTATGGGGTTCTTTTTCTTTTGCAAGATGCTTCTCTCCGTTTTCTGCTTTCTGTCTCCTCTGTATGTCTCATTCTGCTCTGCAGGGGTTTTATGTGCCATGCTGCAAAATCCAATATAGATTTCTGAAGGAAAGAAAAACAGGTCCAAGTTGTCTGTTATGGGAAAAAGAAAATGTTCCCCACTGCAGAGAAGTCAGAGGCATCTGGAATCATCCTGTCAAAGCAATCTGGGGTTGGCCAGCTCCACACCAATATTTATATCTGACCCCATACTCTGAGTCATCAAACCGTTAACATTACAAAACACAAATTTTAAAATTTTGAGTTTGAAACTATGTTTAAAAATCTAAAATAATATAATAGGTATCATTTATTAAGTAGTTACTTTTGCATTTTTTATTTTTAATTGAATAATAATTATATATATTTATGAGATACAGTATGATGTTTCGATGCATGTTTATAATATATAGTGATCACTTTGAGATATTGCCATTTCCATCACCTCAAACACGTACCCTTTCTTTGTGTTGAGAGCCTCCAAAATCCTCTTTATTAGCTATTTTGAAATATACAATTAGGGCCAGGGATTTAGCTCGGTGGCACAGTGCCTGCCTGGCAAGCACAAGGTCCTGAGTTTGATTCCCGATATCAAAAAAAAAAAAAAGAAATATACAATTAACTGTGGTGAACCGTAGGTACACTACCACGCTACGGAACCTAGAAGTTATTCCTCTTACGCGACTACACCCCTTTACCCCCAACTATCCATTGCCCACCTCCCCTAGCCCCATCTTTCTCAGCCTCTGGTAACCTCAGCTCTATGTCTGCCTCTGTGATACCTACTTTCTCAAGCAGCTACTTTCTTCTAGAAGCATTTTTTTATTTCACTGCATCTTCGCAATAAATACAAATTAGCCATGATCCTCATTTTATAGACGAAAAATAAGAAGCTCAGAAAGTTTAAGAAACTAGCAAGCTTCTTAGAGTCAAGCTGGAGGCAAGGTCAAGCTAGTGCTGAGAATCCAAGCTGAGGTGGACAATCCAAAATCCGTCTCCTGTCTCTGGGCCACGTTGCCCAGCATGGCAGTAATAGCATGATACATTTGTCCACTTTCCGAAATGCATGTCTCCAAAGAAGTTTTCCATCTTGTACTATCTGGGCACCATCATGAAGGTGCTACGGCAATCGTTAGTGTTAAATATATGATCAAATATTAAATACTATATTTTTAATCTTTCCATGATAAAGAGGAATGGTATTTGAATTTAACTTGTATTTCTGTGGTAGCTAATTAAATTTGGCTTTTTCTCACTTATAATCATTAATTTTATGGCTTAATAAATTACCTATTCATGTCCTTTGTTCTTTTTGTCTGTTGTAATTTAAGTTTTTATGATAGATTTTAAAGATTTCTATAAGTGAAGCCATTAACTATTTAACTATCATATTCATTATAAACACTTGATCACAATTTAATATTTAACTTTTAATTTTGGTGATGGTGATCATTTATGTGCAAAAGTACAGGATACCTTCACAACTGGATCAAAGTCTTTAGGTTTAGCTTTCCATATGATGTTCCTTTCATTTGCACCCAGTTTTCTTAAGGAGTACCAGATCCAACTGGGATTGTGCTGCATGGATGGATTTATAAGCTAAAATACCGATGTGTTAATTTACAATGAAGACTGCACCCAGCAGTCACCCACAGAGGCAATTTGAGAAGTACCAATAACATCGCCTCACTGTGTTATATCTTACAGTCTATGTTTTATCTGGATCTACAGAACTTAGCAATATTATTCCTTTCTGACAGAGAAAGAAGCTCAGAAATGGCTCAGAGTTATAGAGGTTGTCCATGGCATAGTCAAAAATGAGCATTTCAGTCTTCTCTTTACTATATTTGGTTAAAAAGAAAATCCGTAAAAATGTACATTTTGATAAGATCATAGTTCTTAATTGCACCAAGCATGAAAAAACAGCACAACCATCTTACTATGCCAAACATATATATCATCTAGAATGTTAAAAAATGAGGAAAACAGATGTAAAATTGTCTAGGAAAATGGACAACTTTATGATTTGTTTTTCATCGTCTCCCTGCTTGCTTTAACATAATACGTAACATATCCCATGACAGCTCATAAAGTGTACCACTGCCACCAAATCACGAGCTTTTATGGAGACGGTAATGAACACAAGATACCTTAGTAGGAGTTATAAAAATGTAGACATTGCTAACGTTAAAAAAAAGTAGATGTACTTTGTAAACCAAAAATATTCAAATGCCTTAAGATATGGGGATTTTGGAACCAAAACCACTGCATAAATATCTGCAGCTTTTCTCATACTCTATTTCTCCAGGATTTATAGCTATTGGCCATGTTTAATACTCTGGCCCTGGCTTGTTTAAAAATAGTTTGCAATTGCTTGTGTGGAAGCCTCAATGGATTTTAAAGGGGGTAGGTGTTGTCATTACTTGAGAAATCTGAGCAGGCAAATAGGAAATATACCCCCAAACATCAAGTGTCTTCCACTCTTTTTGCTTTGTGTTCCCACAACTCTGGGTGCCCTTGTAAAAACAAGTTTTGCTCATGTAAAAGAGAAAGTGTCCTCTCTTTCCTCATCCACATTTCAGGGATTAAGACATTACAGTCTCCTCTGAGTAGTTCCAGAGCTGCAGAAGCCCCTTGGCATCTCAAATATTAATATGAATCACACCAATGTGACTTAAATAGCCTTTTTAGAATCTAATCTATAATACTATGCTTATTTACTGTTCCCTGACAGATAGCAGACCTAATTGAAAAAGAGTTTCTCCAAATATTAAGTATTCCGCACAGTCAAGCAAAGATAAGAAGCAAGTATTAAGGGATTAAGGGCAAACAGAAAATGAAGATGAGGATAGGACAGGGAAAATTAAAATCGAAAGGAAGTGCAACTTTGAGAAATGGCATTTGTGAGGGACAAATGAAATTATCTAAACTTAACTCCATCAATCACAGAACACAATTTCTGCAGTGTTTAAAACATAAGGATATGTTCTCCTTCTTGCTTGTGACAGGTTTCGCCCAAGTGTTTCTCCTCCTGAATGCACTGATTTCAGTGCCATTTACCAGCATACTGCGTAGTTCACAGCCATGTGAACGAAGGCACCTCCTCCTCCTACGAAGGACCAGTGCCCATGGCACCGCGTTCCACAGTGGAAAGAAAAGAAAGCAGAACCCAAACCACAAATGGTGCTTACATTTCAGTTCCTTACTCCCTGTTCACCACTGATGGAAACGTCTTCAAAAAGCACTGATTTCTGGAAGGCTCTCTCCCTCGTTTTCAGAAGAAAACATATTTCCAATTCTTGTGAAGCCCTTACAAAGAACCCCCTGACGCCCTCCATTCGCAAGCCCACTCTGCCCAAATGGGGGCCCTTGCACTTGAGACAGCTCAGTGCGCCCGTTTCTGAGAACAGCACGGAAATAGCAGGCACATTGTCGGGTGGACATGGCAACATCCCGGCCTCAGGAGAGATGTTAAGAGCTGTTGAGCTGTGGTTTGCTGCTCAAGAAAGAAGACAGCTTGGTAAGCCACCAGCACACTCTGCTTCCTTTAGACTGAATTGTGCCCCTATTCATGCGTGAAAGCCCTAATCCTCCAACGTGACTATATTTGGAGTCATAAAAGTGGGCTGTTTTTCAATAGGACATGTGCCTTTAAACGAAAAGGAGAGATGGCAGCGTTTCTTCTCCCCTCCTCTCTATGCACACACAGAGAAAAGGTCGTGTGAGAAAGCAACAAGAAGACAGCCAGCTGCAAGCCAGAAAGAGGCCTTCCTAGATGCTGCATTGCCCGGCACGTTGATACTGAACGTGTTGCCTCCAGAACCTGCTGTGCGAGCCACCTAGTCGTGACTGTTAGTCCACTCTGCAGCACGGTGACGCAGTACCCGAGGTAAATCGGTTTCAAGAAGGAAAGATATCTTCTGGTTCATGCTTTCGCAGGTTTCGGTCTGGGATCACTTGACCCCGTTGCTTTGGGCCTGTGGTGGAGAAAGTCTTCATCTCCTGAAAACTGAGCAGCAAAAGGAAAGAGGAAGAGACCAGCATCCGGGTATCCGCTCAGGGACACACCCCCGCTTACCTAACTCCTCTCCGCCGAAGATCCCACCGCCTCCCAGGAGTGCCGCAGGCTGACACCCAAGCCTCTAACACGTGGGTCTTTGGAGGATGAGTCCAAACCACAGCGGTGGTTTTCACTACCGAGGCCCTAGAACAGCGGTGGTGAGGCTATGGCACAGGTGCACAGCTGGCGCCCAGAAGCCTGTCTGTGTACACCAGCAAGTACGCAGCTTTTCCAGGCGGGTGCATCAGGTTATCACAATAACCTGAAACATCAACATCACCAGTACTGTGATTATACAGGGGAGTTTTGAAGCTCAGAAACCTAAAGGTCTTGCCCCAAGTTGCACAGATACCAGTAGTAAAAAGCAGAGAGCTCGCATCCGGAGTTTGACTCCATCTTCAAATTCTTTGCTTTGTGCTTTGCTGTGCCTCCTGACCTTCCTTGACTTAGAATGTTATTGGCAGAAGAAATCACCGTTTCCCTGATCGGCTAAAACAAAACTAGAAATGTTCTGTTACTTAGAAGTAAAAGCACATTGCTTCCCCATTACATAAATAAGTTAGTTTGAAAAATGTTTCTAATATCCTTTGATAAATGGGTGAAAGACTGGAAAATCATCCAAGAATCCTCATTTCTGCCTCTATATAACTGCCTCAGTCAGTCAGACGGTCACTCGATGGGTGAAAGCTTCCAATTTCTACCCTTCAGTCTGGTGTTTCTCTGTGCTGAAACAATGTTTTACCTCATTCCCATCATTCCCATCAGTATGCAGTATATAAAAAACTATACCACTTTCCATCTTTAAAATAGTCCCTTGACCTCCAGTGTTCCCCCCACAAATTTTCGTCCAAGTCTCTATTTCCCTCAACAGCAAATCTCCTCCAAAACATTCTAAATGTCCTTTTTCCCTTTTCCTGAACCTGCTACAATCAGGATTTAAGTCCCCAACTCCCCTGCAACCGCCTTGTCAAAGCAAACAGCCATTTCCATGACGTGAAGTCCACCGGCCCCCTCCCGATCCGTAGTATTCAGCACACTTTCTCACCGAAGCACTCACTTCCCAGCTCCACCTCACCTCTGCCCGCTCTCCTCCCTCACTGCCTGCTCATGAGTCTCCTTCGCCAGTTCCTCACATCTTCCTAACACCCAAACACTGGCACAACCCAGGGTTCGGGCCTTGACCTTCTTGTCCACCAGCACTTCGTGGGAGAGCACATCCAGGCCCACGTCTAAGCACATCCAGTTCTACTGTCTCCTACATTTCTCTCTCTACACTTCTTTTCTCCTTGAACAACAGACTACTTGCTCGAAAACTGTTTGGCATCTCCATTTGAAATCTTTCAGTATGGCCCAGTTCAATATATTCAAAGTGGAACTGCTGATTTGTAGCCCCCCACCACCACCACCAAACTTACTCTTCCCACACTCATCTCCTCCTCAGCAAATGTCAACTCCATCCTTCCAGTTTCTCACGAACAATCTTTTATTCCTCCCCCACTCACGTGTACTAATTTATCCGCAAAGCATATCAGTTTGACTTTGGAAATTTACCCAAGATTCTGCAACTTCTTGTCTCTTCCACTGCCACTCTTTTGTTAAAATGATCTGAACTGTTAAAAAAGACCATTGTGAGATTATCCCATTTGTTCTAATAACCTCCTGATATATCTCTCTGTTTCTACTCTTGCAACTTATGCTCAATGCTGCTCCCAGAGAAAAATATAAGTCGGGTTATGCCCGTGTTCTTAAGTGTCACTCCTGGCTTCAGTCTCACTCAGAGAAAAGGCCAAAACCTCACAGCCCTCAGGGCTGGACACACCGTGCACTCGCTGCCGCTTCAAGCCGCCTCCTAAAGCTCGCGAGCGCACAGCACTCCAGGCCTGCTGTTCTCTTGCTCTTCTTGAAGCATCAAAGCACATTTCACCTCGGGGCCTTGCAACATGCTGCTCCCTCCCCTGGGTGGTCCTTCCCCAAGTGTCAGCTCCACCGGTCCGTTCCGCCCTGTAGATCGCTGCTCGATGTCACCTAATGAGAGAGTCCACCCCCACCCCAAACCCACACTCTCTCCTCGTACCTCGCTTCCGTGTTCTCCGCTGCCCTCGCCACACAGACATGATTTATAGTGGATTACTCACTTTCATTACACTTGCTCACAGGTTATGTGATCGTGGAGACTTTGTTTTTGTAAATCCGTGGTCTAAAAATTGCCATAAAATAGGTGTCTTATTGGATCAATGAATGTACCCAGTTCTCACCCAGTGAGAATGAACTAATTATTTTTGTTCAGCATTTCTTAGCAGACAACCGTGGAAATATAGCATATCCTTCTATCATTAATACCATACCATCAATGTTATGCATTCTGATGCTGTTGATGATGATGATAAAATGTGTTGAATACCCATGATAACCTGAAATTCCCTGTAACTGTAAACTGTCTCTAATTTTGACACAACTCTGCAGGCATCATCATACAAGTTTTACAGATAAAGGAACTGGAGCTTCGAAAACCTAAGGGTCTTTTTCACATTGTCGCATCTAGTGAGTGTCACAGTTGGGATCCACATCCAGCTACGTCAGGCTCCGTGCTCTGTAAATTTTTTGTTGTGGTTATATTATTTTGTTTTGTTTGTTTGTTTTTTGTTTTTGTCTTTTTTGAGACAGGGTATCACTACTAGTCCATGCTGCCATTAAACTTAATAATGTTGTACAAGCTGGCCTTGAAATTTTAATCCTACTGCCTCAGCCTCCCAAATGCTGGGAGTACAGGCATGCACCACCACTCCCAGCAGTTGTCTGAAATTTTAAAGATTCCTGTCCTATCACTCACTATAGCCTACCCATCTGACTTGATTCCTTAGTGTTTCCTATAAAAGGGTTATTGAAAACCAAACATAAATAATGACCTTATATAAATAGCAGCACTGCTAATAATTTGTCATAAAGGAAGATTATTTACAGAATGTAAGTAGGTTTTGAGGTAATTTAACCCAACTTCAATATTATACTGAAGATTGAGATCTTAATTTGCCTAAAGTTGGTTTGTTGAAGGAAAGGGGTTGAGGGACATGGTCAGAAGCAGTGTCTGAGAAGATGGATCACCTGGTTCAAAGCCAGGTCCCTCTCCTGTGTGCAATCTGGAACAAGATTCTTTTTTTTTTTTTTTTTTTTTTTGGTTTTTCTCCGGTACCGGGAACCGAACTCACGACCTTGCGCTTGCCAGGCAGGCGCGTTTGCCGCTGAGCTAAATCCCCAGCCCCCTGGAACAAGATTCTTAACCTCTTGCCCTTTGATAGTTTCACCTTGGAATGATCCAGAGTTCTTTCATAAATTAGGACTGTCCAGGTATATAATCATATATAGACATGAGGCTGTCTTGGTTACTTTTTCCTCATTGCTGAGACAAAATTGCATTCACACCTGTAATCCCAGCATTGGACCATGAATCAATCAAAAACTAAGAGCCTGGCCCATGACTGCATGAGACTTTGGGGGAACATCTAGACACAAACCATAACATTCTTCCCCTGCCCCTCAAAGACTCATGTACATCCTCTTATGCAAAAGTTGTTTTAGTATATCTCTAATATTTGCCAAAGTCCTAACAGTTTCAGGATTGCTGAAAAGTCCAAGTCCCAAGTCTCCTCCAAGATGTAAGGCAAACTCTTATCTGTGAGCTCCTATACAAATGAAAAGTTAAACACTTCTAACATTCAATGGTATAAGATAAACATTACCATTCCCAACGGTACAAAAAGGGGGATACAAAGCATTGGGACAAAAGCAAGTCCAAAATCCAGCAGGGCAAACATTAAGTCCTGTAATTCCATATTCAACATCCAAGGCAATCTGTGACAAATTGTGAGCTCCACCTCTACGGCATTTCTGTTGGTTGTAACTGCAGGCTTCTCTCTTGGGCCCCTTCTGCTCCCTCTTTGCACTTTTCCTCAGACAATCCACAGGCCTGGCTTCTCCGAACTTCTGGGGTCTCCACTGCACCTTTGGCTTCACCCTCACAGCTTCCCATATTGTCCTCTCAGGAGCACATTGCCTGGCCTCTCACATCTTCTGAAATCTGGGTAGAAGCCTGTTCAACCTCCAAAGTCTTGCATTCTGCATGCACCTAAAACCAGTGCCACAAGAATGATGCCAAGGTCCACTGCCAGCTAGAGCAGTAGCCAGGCTTTCTTCTCTCTTGGTTGTAGGGGTCAGGTGTCTGGATCACTGAGAACTCTGAACCTGATTCTGAAGAACAAATTCTCTATGCCACTGCCATTCTGGAACATGGTGCAGCTACCACCATTATGGAACCTGGTGCAGCCGCCATCATTCTGGAACATAGTGTGGCTGCTGCCATTCTGGAATACGGTGCTCTGTAGCTTTCTTCTCAAAGCGAAGCCTTTAATTTTTTTTTTTTTTTTTTCAGGCTGCAAAGGGTGGAGACTTGCTACTTCTTGTGATGCCCTCAGGACATTTTTTCTATTCTCCTGTTCCTTCTCAGCAATCCAGATCTCCTCAGCTGTATCTTTACAGTACACAGCTTTACTGGAGCATTTTTCCTGGCCAAACTCACAGCATTTTAAGTCATCCTGCTGGGCTCTTTGTTCTTGAGTCTCAACATAAATCTGGTTAAAGCCCCCCAACAATAGCCATGCCACAGCCCTGACATTTGACTGCCTGAACTTTCTTTTGCCAGATTAATCAGTCTGCTGCCCTTAATCTCAGTCTCAGGCAAAGTCTCTGGACAAGCAAAATGCAGACAAAATTTCTGCCAAGCCATAACACACATCGTCTGGAGTCCAACACCCAATTCAGTCCTTCTCACCAGCAGAAACCTCCCAAAACTGGTCTTTACTGGCAGGATTTCTAGCAGCCTTCTGGTCTTCTTAGCTCTGACCAGACTCTCCCACACAGAACAGCCTAAGACTTTCCAGCTCTACTCTTTCAGGCGACATCTCTGAACCTTTCCAAACTCTCCCCACAAGCTATTCCCAAAGGCTCTTGAACCACAGGGTCAGGCACAGTCACAGCAATGACCCCACTTCTCAGGTACCAAATTCTGTCTCAGTTACTTCTGTGTTGTTGCTGAGGCTAAATACCCGATGCCCAGAATTAAGGAAGGAAAAGTTTATTTAGCCCACAGTTTGTGAAGGTTTCAGTCCATACTTGGCTGGCTCCAAGGTAGGGTGGCACATGGCAGAGGGGCAACAGTTCATGACAGCAGAAAACAGCAAAAGCAGCAAGAGCAAAAGGGAGGAGCAGCAACAAGGGAACCTCTTTCCCTCTTTTATATTTTATGAAAGCTGCCTACTCAGGGCAGATGTACCGCTCATGCCCATAATCCCAGCATTGGATCATGAATCAATCATAAACTCTAGAAGCCCACCCTATGACTGCATGAGGCTTTAAGGGGACATCCAGGCACAAACCACAACAGTAACTATCACCTTGCATCACTATGACTTTTATTTTGAAATAAAACCATTATAGCATTGTGAGGCCTCGAGTCCTCTAACACACAGTCCAATATACTTTACTAATCCCTCTTTGCCTCAAAAAAAACAGATATCAATCTCCACAGGAAGGTGCCTACTGCAGAGCCAGTGTTCAACCCTGAAATCTAGCTTTCCAATTTTCTTCACAACTATGACTTAGCACAGTGTGACTCCAAATGACAACAGAGAAGTCTCTGTTACTTCCCAGTGTTGGTGCGGCACTGACTTTAACTGCTGCGTTCTGAGAGTGAGATGAGACGATGGAAGAAGGGAAAGTGGAGGCCTCTGAAAGGGTGGGATAAAAAAATGAAAAATAAAAAGTTGGGATAAACGCTGCAACACTCAATTGTGAATGCACTGAATCCCGACACATTTGAAAACATGAATATAGATGCTCAACACTTGTCAAATTCCCCCAGAAACAGTACAAACTGTGCTCAGGAGGGAAGAGGAAATGGCTTTGGCTCTACTTATTAATACTTTTTAGAGCTGAGCACAAAACACCTCCCCACACAGTGAACACAAGCACTTTCTCACACAGTCCACAGGACAGGAAGTTTAAAAAGACAATGGGACCAACAAAGTGATTTGAGGAACTAAGGAAATTTGTCTGTGGCCTGCCCAGAGCCATTCATGGTCCTCTCATCCTAAGGACGAAGCTTGCACACCCCGTGGCACTGACCCTCTTTGGGATGATGCCTCTGTCCACAAGCTGCCCGCTCCTCCTCTTTGTCTCTCTGTTCGGTCACTGTCAGTCTCCAGGCCTGGGTATGATGTGCCCTCTGCCTCGATGTCGTGTCTTGTTTCTTTGCAATACTGGGAATTGAACTAAGTGTTTTTGTACTGAACAATACACCACCCTTTTTACCTATTTTGACACAGGACCTCACTAAATTGCCAACTGGCCCAGGTGATCCCCCGCCTCAGCCGCTCAGAGTGCCGGGATTATAGTCATGCACCACCACACCTGGCTACTCATGTTCATTTTGATAGAAAAGGACCCTTGAAGAAAATAGAAATGAGAATACAGGTGGTTCAAGCTCTAGAACAAGCAAGATAAGCTTTCTGAGACAAAGGGATGTTTTGACAATCAAGCCATTTAGTGCAGTATGGCACCTATGATTTTTTTAAAAATATACAAAAGTAGAAATTGATGGCCGCCATGCAAAGTACAGAGTATTTCAAATAAAAGAACACTTAAATCACATTGTTAAATTGATCCAATTACAGAAACATGTGCTTTGCCAGTACATTATATCAGGGACCTCATTCTCTTATCCTCTTCTTCATGGCTGTGAGAAATACAGGCCTGAACAGAGCCTGCCATTTTACCCTCTACCTGTAACCTGCTAGAAGGTGCTTGAAATGATCTAACTTGTAGGGTTCACTTAGGACCTGGGATGTGAAGGGCACATCCTAGTTGTAAATTATAGAAATGACACTCACAGTTCCTTTATGAATTGGTTTTGATCAAATGTTAATATACTTAGTAATAAACTTTTGAAAGAGTTTAAATCTTTTTTAATCTCTACATGCATTCATGCATACACATGCTCTGAAAGGAACCACGCAAAATTAATATTTTTATGACAGCAAGGTTTTAGATTTTGTTTAAATCCCCTAATCTTCCTTGTCATAGTAAAGTTATCTCTGTACTACAAGCCACGGACCTACATCCTGCCATACCTTGGCTACCTAATTTGGAACAAGCCACTCAGGCAGTCTTAGTTTTATTTAGAAAATTGAGATCATAATTCTGGTTGCACAAAATTGATATGAAGATTCAACATTATATTTTTTGAAAGTGCTCCATATCATGTAAAGCATGATATGCAAGTGCATTGTTATTATGATAATAGTGCTAACATGCAAGTATTCTCTTCTCTAATCCCCCTCCCTAGAGAGAGGCCTTCCCCAACCTCCCTATCTAAGATGGCACCACCCCGATACCTCAAAGCCAGTCATCCTGGGCCGTTACCAGTGTTTTCTCATACCACTGCCCACTGTCTGAAATTTGCAATGGATTTAGACCCTAGGTTTTGCTCTACTGGTGAAATATGGGCTTCATAAGGGCAGGAAGCACCTAAAAAAGCAGCCAGCAGTAAGTGGGCCCTCAGAAGATGTCTATGGGAGGAAGGGAAGGAGAAAAACAGGGGGCTGGCCCACGCTGATGCTTCTTCTCCTGCTCACCAAGACTAGCACGGGTGGACAACATGGAGAAGTACAGTCGATAAACTGGAAGGAATTATGTGGGCAGCTCTGATGAGTGATGTATTTATCCCCAACATTCAGAATTCAATACTAAATCTGAGAGAAAACCACACAGTCTGTTTAATGGAAACAAGTTCAGTGCTCTCTCCTGTAATGCAAAGCTATTCTCTTAACAAAATAGAGTGCGTTGTAAACACCATTCTTAAGTTGCTGCTTTGTACATCGTCTGATCCTGATACTCTTTTCCACTGGCCTAAGTGTTTGTGTTTGCTCATTCCTCTCCAGCGGATCCTAAAATCCAAATCACTGCAGTAATTCATTTTTTATTGTTCTCTTGCTCGACTTCAGCACATGTACAGTAGTAGTGTTCACTCTTCGGGGGGATAATGGCATTTTGGAGATTTTACTGTAGTCATTACTCTTGCTTCTTTATTAAGAGACTTGACTTTAATCTTCTGCTTTAGCTATGTGGTTTATCTTATGAATATTAATATACAACCCAAAGGGATATATTCAGTGAATATGAATTAGAGGTAGCTTTTTTATATTGAAGAAAGAGAAAGCCATTTTCTGGTATGCACATCTCTTCCAGGGTGTACGAGTTCTAATTTAATCAGCATGCAGTCATCATGTACACCACCAGCTCTCCAGGCCACAAAGTAATTGAAATGATTCGAGCTTGTTTAATAAAGTAATTTCAATTATAGCAAGAGTTGAGTCAGAAAATGTCAGCTGTACGAAGTTTGTGCTGCTGGAATTGGCAATAGGGCACCAAAAGCTCATAGAAGAAGTGTGATTGTGGGAATGAGTTGTGCATTTCTAGGCTTTGAAATACCTCTGCTCCCATCTGATGAGCTTCTCTTGTGTGATTTGTTAGTCAAGGAAACCAAATGTAATTATGTCCTGAAAAGTGGCGTATGGAAATTTACATAAAGCCAAGAATTTTGAGCAGAAAAGATCAGAAAGCTCATCCTCTCTCTTCTAAACATAACCATCAGCCAACCCTTCGCCACAGTCTCCACCACCACTGCCCCAAAGCCAAGGCATCACTGATGTCAGGAGCCCTTGATGATAGGATACAGCACTACATCATTTTCTGCACACAGAAAAGGTAATGCTACCAGTTTTTGTTATAAAATAGGACTGCATTAAATACACAGTTAAAGCAATTTTTCCATCATCAGATAATACAAAACATTCTCAGCAATTCTCAATATACTTCTATCGGTCTTTCATAAGTCATAAACTCTAACTTGTTTTCCATTCACTGTATTTTCTTTTGTCTTTCCTGTAACTTTTTAAATCCTTCTACCCAGTACTTCTGCCATGCTTTAGCCAATTAATAGCCTAAATAGTTTCATTACCCACAAGATCTTTAATCCTCAAAGTACCATCTTTTTATTCTTCTTTTCCCTTACTTTGATTGAGTGGTTTTTCCTACATAGGTTGCTTAATTACTAACATTCCAGTATCTGAAGCTATTTCTTACCCATAACTGTTAATAGATCAACAATACAAACACCTGCTTGCAATTTGTTATCTCATATGACCCAGAAGGCCCTATTAAATCTTTTTGGTTTAAATTAATTTATTCTCTTTAAATGATTCATCTCTCACCTTGATCACATTTAGTTTAAGAGAATTTGATCAACATAGACAACAGTCTATTCTAAAGGTGAGGTTGTGGTGGTCTCCAAAGATTATAGGATGCTTGTTGATTTCATTATAAGAATGTCCTTTTGGTCTAGTTCTGAGAATCAACATCCATGGATAACAGGAACTGTGACTGTGCTAAATGAAGACCATGTCTCCTCCAAAAACACACCTCCACTCAGTTCCTCTTTACTAATCAACTCTAGCGGAGTCACAGCCCAGCCAAACTTCAGTGTCACAGTGAGGTCATGCATCGAGGTAAGTAGTGTCCAGTGGCTTTTTGAATGTAGATGCAGTCTTATAGTGTGGTCATGTAACAGCTTACCAGTGAGTGGGAGAATTAAAAATAGTCTGACCAAATTGTTGACCAAAGAAAAATTCTCCCTGAAGTTGAATATCAGGGGAATTGTGCTCTGGTAGGTATTGATAACAAACTGTCCTCACCTCAAACTTTAGAAAAAAAGAAGTGAGAAATTAAAGGTTCAGGATTCACAAATGAAATTCCTATGAATTTGAGCCATTTGTTCTTTCCTGTGAAAACCTTCCAAATACATATTGGAAAATAATAGGGTTACATAAGCTAATATATAAATATTTACTTTCTGCACAACTTTTAGTTTAACCATTCTTTCTAAAGTCCTACTCTGTATCCCCTCATTGATCTGCTAGGAACCCTCAGTTGAAGACTATAAAGAATAAAAATTTCCCAGTTTGTGTACTTCCTTTCCTTTATAATCCTCAGAGGAGTGTGTAATGCAAGATCATTATGAGTCCAGCTTTATAGATGAGGAACTTGAGGCTCAGAGAGGGTAAATGGGATAACCAAGGTCAGGCAGCCATTGAGTTTGAAAGAACCCAGTCCTCTTAAATTGTAATTTGCCATATTACCCAGAAGGCTATGCTGCTGTTTTAGTAAGGGAATTGTGCTCTTATAAGTATCAACATCAAACTTGCCCTACTTAGCACCTTAGAAAGAAGAGAAATGAGAAATTAAAGGTTCAGATTCTCTTTTAAAATGAAATGCTTATGACAATGCTATTCCTTGCTGAAATATTCTAATATTTGTATCATTTCAGGAGAAATCATGCTATATGTAGAGGGTTTCTGATGTGCTGAAATAATGATACCAAGTCCTTACAAAATAGCAGTATCTACTTCTGCTCTTTTTATGGTTGTGAGAGTTTTTTTTAACATGACATGAAAAGTTTCTAAAGAGTAGTAGATGATTGCAGAATAGAAATTCAGACAAACTGCTAAAATTGTGAACAGATAAACTACATACAAATAGTCTTTTCACTTCCAATCTTTCCAAGAAAAAAATGCAACTAAATTAAAGTTTACAAGTTGTTTCATTTATGATTCAATCATGCCCACAGTTTTCTCACGTGTGTAAATGTGTATATTGCCAGTTTTCATGGGGCAACTGGAGAAAGATAAAGAAGAGAACAGTGTCACTCACAGAGGTGCCCTGATATTTGTCAGCCTGTCCAGTCTTCCGTCTGGCTTCTCCAAGTTCTCCCAGATGAAGATGTGAGGTCCACCTTAACCAGCATTGTCTGGAAGATGTTTGTGTCTGCTCTGTTTTGTTTTGTTTTGTTTTTAACCAATGCCTGACACAAATACCAAAGGCCATCCAACTTCCCACAAAAAAGAATGAAGCATCCTATCCCACAGGGAATGGGATAACCATAAATGGGAGGCCTGACCTCAGGGGCTCTGGGCAGGAGCCTCCACGGTTTTTCTGTTGTCTCAGGACAGACTTCAAGGCCAGGTGGTCCTCACCGACTCTGGCTGGCAGACTATGGGACTTGCCTGCTTATTACACTTGTAATTACCAGGGTCGCATAGTTATTGCTAAAGGAAATTTCCTAGCATTTGCCCCTTTAAGAAAAGAGACCTTCATCGAAACCATTTCTTCTTATGCAATCCACTGCAAAATCCACTAATTTCCTCTTTCCATTCATCTTCTGGAAATCCTATATCCAAGACAAATGGGATTTAGCATAGCATGTTTTCAGTGATACCACAATGAGCAAGACTATTTTAAGAATTCTATTCATCAGTTCTCCATAAATATTATGATACCAGCACTTAGGCATTCTAAAGTGACTTTCCTAAGCAGATCCCAAGCTCTTTAGCAATATGAATGCATTAAACCTCCTAATTCCATTGCAAAACAAGCTAAGAAGCTAGAGCTGATTTCTGTAATGTAAAAGCATGGGAAGTCACATGGGAATGGTGCATCTCTTAAAAGAAAAGAAAGGGGTGGGAGATTAGAGCAACAGCAAATTGATTTGAGTGGTAGCACCATCTTGTTCATTTCCAAGTCCTGTTTACCAGGAAGCACTGAGCAACACTAAAGGATTTGCTTGCTTATCATTCTGTTATTTAAGAGTTGTTTATTAAGTGGCTATGGAGTGCTGGGCTCTGGTTTAGACACAGAGGATATAATGAAGAAAAGACCTTCTTGATTTGGAATGTGCAATACAGTAGAGCAGAACCACCTGTTTAGATGATAAAACACCACATAATAAGTAGAACAGAAGTGTATCTGTGGTGGGGAAAGAGCATGTAAGGGGAAGTTGATAACTTTGTGCAAAGAATTGGAAAGACTTTTAAGAAAAGATTGCCCTGAGCTGCAATATCCAACACAGAAGGTTTAGTGCGAACTGGAGAGTACTGAGGGCTCTCTTTCTAAAGGGAAGATATCCTTCATGAGAGTAATGAAAGCATTGTGACAAATTCTTGTGTTTCCCTGAAGACAGACTGAAAAATTTATGTATGAGCCAGGGGATAATGGCCCTTCTTGCCTCCATCTGCTACTTGAAGTGTAGCGTTGTGAGGGTCAGGCCAGTAAGTCACAGAAAAGTACTTCTTTTGATAAAGATGTGACCGTCCTTATTTCTCTGTTTCTCCTGATCTCACAGCTGCTTACAAAACAGAACTGTAGTTAGAGCAGGAGAAATAGCTAGTCCTGCCCTGTGAGGCTGAGTACTTTTACCCAAACTCAGAGGCAGTTAAAGCCAAGCCCAACGCCCAGAGAAACCAGTCAGATTTCACTCTCATCCACAGAGCACCTCCAGCCCCACACGTCACTCTATTTCCCAGCATATATCCAAAAGTTAACCATACATGCACTCATGACAACTGCATGACCTGCTTAAGAGCAGTGTCTCAAGCTAGAACAGGTTTGATTGTAGGAAAAGAGTCCAAAATCATGGCTTACAGCAACAAAGTTTATTTTTCTCTCACACAAAGCCTGATGAGGGTGGTAGAGGCTCTCAGCTCGCCCTGTTCATGACTCAGAGCTCCAGATTCACATCATGTTACTATCTGCTCAACGTTTGGTTCCCAGGGTGCCACATCAGGGTGCAAGAGAATGGGAGTAGCACATTCCCAGCCACTGGCCAGACTGGTCCCACGACCCTGGCCAACTGCACTGGAGGCTGGGAAATATAAGGCCTCATGGGAATACCTGATAAGTACAAACCTTGTTGGTTTGTCTGTTTGTTTTTGCAGAATCTCCAAAACTAGCACAGTGTGTGTCACAGAACACAGAATATGTAGTCAATAAAAGAATAGCAAATAAATGGAAGGAAAACCCAATATGTTCCATGTGCTATTTCAGCACTTTCTGGATAAGAAATAATTCCTGCATTCAAGGATATGTACATCTAATTTTAAAATTAACCACAAATACAAACCCAAAATGAGTAAAATTAACCATGCACAGTAAGATAGATTTAAAAACACATCAATGCATTTCCAGTGAGGACAGTGAGGGGTTGGGTACCTCGGGTCGTGCCTCTCCCACCACCACAAGAAAGAGCAGAAAAGTGTAAAAACTCATCAGACTTCAAAAATTAGTGTAGAATATTAAATTCACCAATCACATCTGTAACCCCAGTATGCTAGAGGCTGAGGCAGACAGATGGCCATGAGTTTGAGGCTAATCTGGGCTACATAATTAGTTCAAGGTGAGAGAAAGTACCTGCAGTACAAACACAAGACTTTGTCTCAAAAAAAAAAAAAAAGTTGAATGTGGTGGCGTTTGTAATCCAGGAGGATTGCCATGATTTCACTATGTAGCCAAGTTCAGCCTGGGCTACATAATGAGCTCAAGGTCAGCCTGAACTACCTAGTGAGACCCTGTTTCAAAAGAAAGACAAAAAAAGTCTTGGAGGAGCACCAAGATGGTAGAGTGGTAAGCAACAGAGAAAAGGCCTCTCTGAGAGTTGTCCAGATACCAATATAGCAACTCAAAGAAGACAAGAAAGATGGAAGCAGGTTGCCTGGACCCAGGAAGGACCTGAAACACAAATTGAAGTCCATGGAGAGAATGTAGAGAGAAACTTCAATGAAGAAAAAGGTAGCTAGCAGCACCTTCTCCCTGAGACATGACTCACTAAGCAAGTGGAGGGATTGAAACCTGCGGACACACAGTGACTGCTGGCAACCCCAAAGGCCTCTACAGAGAAAAGCAGCAGGGGATGTGAAGGACTACACTAGCTGGGGTGAGTGCTGAGAGCTCAGTCATCCCATAGGAGAGAGTGATGGGCTGGGAGCCATCTTGGAGAGGGGCTGGCTGAGCTCAGAATTTAGAGGAGCTGCTGGCTCCATCTAGGTGCTCCTAGCTGGGCTCAGTCCCATGAAAGGTGCAATGACAGCTGCAAGTCGAATGAGCCTGGTCTTGGCCAGAAGGTTTGGCTCAGAGATTATCCACTACCCTGAAAAAAAGCTACTACTGGCTTGCTGGGATAAATCAACATGGATCTGGACTCTGTCCCCATGCACTGTCTACCAGTGGCAGCAGAGATAAACTTAGAAGTGGACTATTTCTTTTTTTTTCCCCTCTCTCATTTATTTTTTTTGCTGTTGTTGTGGTTTTGGTTTTGGTTTTTCTCCTTCATTGTTTGATCTTGTTTTTCTGTGAGTATGGGCATGTTTCTAGCCTCTTTGTGGTTGTTGTTCTGTTCTGTTCTTCTTTTTATCTCTTCCTGTTCTCTTTCCCTCCACTCTTCTGAAACAGTTTCCCCAAATTAGTGGAATCCCCCTTGTTCTCCAGCCTTACTTCTAATCTATTCTTCTACTTCTCTGTTTTCTCATTAACCCCTGTTAAATTTTAATTCCTGAGGGTAAAATTGACATATTAAGGATTTATATACTGCATATAATTTTCTGGTTTGTTTTAGATTTTATTATATAACCACAAATCTAGTTCATAAGGTTAAAGGTGGCAAATTAATGTTTACCTCAGTTTGTCATTTTCTAGGCTTTGTTTGATGGTATTGTTATTGATGATGGTACCACATTAGCCAACAGTGACATGATTATACTAAACAGCTACTCTTCCTGGTATTCCAAGACTGAGATTGACTAAAGGTCATAGAAAATACTGCAGTAGAGTGCCAAAGACCCAAGGGCTGGGCCAAGCAAGTAGAAACTTCTCATCACCAACAAAAATTGAAGAGGTAGTATCTTGCAACAGACCCCAAATCCAAAAATGAACTACTACTGGAAAACACCTCAGAGAAGTAGTCATTTCCTAAAAGTTCTAAATACTAGCAATAAAGCAATCCACCATAGGCAGTTTACAAACATCACCTTAGGAATTAGAGAAAGAAAGAAGAAAGAAAGAAAGAAAGAAAGAAAGAAAGAAAGAAAGAAAGAAAGAAAGAAAGAAAGAAAGAGAAAAAGAAAGGAAGAAAGAGAAAAAGAGAGAGAGAGAAAGAGAGAAAAAGAGAAAGAAAGAAGAAAAAAGAGAGAAGAAAGAAAAAGAGAGAGAGAAAGAGAGAGAGAAAGAAAGAAAAAGAAAGAAAAAGAAAGAAAGAAAGAAAGAAAGAAAAAAAAGAGAGAGATAAAGAGAGAAAAAAGAAAGAAGAAAGAAGAAAAAGAGAGAAGAAAGAAAAAGAGAGAAAGAGAGAAAGAAAGAGAGAGAGAGAAAGAAAGAGAAAGAAAGAAAGAAAGAAAGAAAGAAAGAAAGAAAGAAAGAAAGAAAGAAGAAAGAAGAAAGAAGAAAGAAGAAAGAAGAAAGAAAGAGAACTTAAACAAGATGCAAGCCCAAACATCCAGTTCACCAAAGGCAAACTCAGGGGGCAGTGAGATGGGACAATCTGAAAGCCACCCACCTGGCTGCTCTGAGGTGGTAACAACAAAGCAATATAATGAGGCTCTAGAAAAAAATCACATTAGAAATAATTTCTCAGATAACTGCAGAGATGGTGTCCACAGTGAAAACCACCTTATCTTTGACAAAGCTGCCAAACACATTCACTGGAAGAAAAATAGCCTCTTTAATAAATGCTGCTGGAAATACTGGCTTTGTACATGCCAAAGATTAAAACTGGGCCCATATCTCCCACCATACACTAAACTAAATTCAAAAAGGATCAAAGATCTAAATATTAAAACAGAAACATTAAATCTGCTGGGAGATAGAATGGGTAAAACTATTGAAGACGCTGGTATAGGTAAAGACTTTATGAATAAAACCCTGATTGCACAGGAACTAAAGAATCAACAACTGGGATCTCATCTAATTTAAAAGTTTTTTTACCACAAAGGAAACCACCAACAAAGTGAAGAGATAACCCACAATGTAGGAAAAAAACGTTCACCACCTATTCTTCAGACAAAGGATTACTATCAAGAACATATAAATCAGACCTCCCAAATTTAAAGACCCAATCCAAAAATGGACATCTGAGAGGAATACACATTGCTCAGATGAAGAAATACAAATGGTAAATAAATATATGAAAAAATATTTAACATCACTGGTCATTTGAGACATGCAAGTTAAAACACTGAGATTCCATTTCACCCAAAAAAGAATAGCCATCATAAAGAAATCAACCAATAACAAATGCTGGTGGGGCTGTGGAAAAAAGGGAACCCTTCTCCACTTCTGGTGGGAGTGTAGACTGGTGCAACCACGGTGGAAATCACTGTGGAGTTTCCTCAAAAAACTAGGATTAGAGGTCCCACCTGACCCAGCTATTCCTCCGCTGGGTATTTTCCCAGAAAAATTAAAAACATCATACCACAGTGATATACATGCACCCATATTTATAAAAGCACAACTTGTCATAGCTAGATCTTGGAAACAACCCAAATGCCCATTAACTGAAGAATGGATAAAAAGATGTGGTCTTTTTATATAGTGGAGTACTGCTCAGCCATAAAGAATAAACTGGAGACTTTTATAGGTAAACGGATGCAACTCAAGACCATACTCATAAGTGAAATAAACCAGATGCACATGTATAAAATCGTATTGTCTCCCTAGTGTGAGGTGAAAAGGTAAATAAGATCCAAAATGTATAATAGATATTGTAAAATGGGAAGAAACTGTTCAAAAGGAAAGAAAAAGAAGAAAAGAAAGAAGGGAAAAAGCAATATTTTTGTTAATATTGCTTAGACAATTAAATGCCTATACCTTATACTCTGACTAACTAATTTAAAGATAACAATACACAATGTATTAACCATTGTTACTCTCCTATTACCTTGTTTGGAAATTTTGTTGTTTTTTTTTTCTTTAAAATAAAATTTTAAAAAAGAACAAGTCATGATATAGGGTGATTATGAAATCCAGTCTTCCATTTATATCCTCGACTTAGAACATTTCTCTCAGAAGATTCAAAGTCACTTGTCTTGGGGTATTGTTTTACTCTAATGACAAGTAAAAAGTAAAATAACACAAAATGATAAAATATCACCTTAAAGGTTTTTGGAAATCTAGTTGCAAGTATGAGGGCAATGTCTAGAAACCATTTCTAACATTTTTCCCTCTGGAGAAGAGAAGTGTCTCTAGAGCTGAGACTTCCTGCTTCATATTCACATGTGGCAGATCCAAGCAAGGCAATGACCCGACCACCACTCATCCTGCTACTGTGTGTCCTCACTCTGCAGAACAGCAAGCAAGAGCCAAGGGACCAGAAGGACGTTCTTCACAGGAGTTCCACAGAACTTTAACACATGGACCATGTGAAAAGTATTCACTTCCTAGCTGAATGCTGGCTTTTTTTTTTTTTTTTCACAAGATACTATTAACCTAAGTGTGGGAAATTAAAAACAGCCATAATATTTTATAGCAACATTTTAGCCTGATCTCTGGTTCAAAGACTTGCAGGTACAGGTGTATAAACCGCTAGGATATTTCCAAAAAGCAAGTTAGCAATATAAGCAAGCGGTCTTTAAAATGTTCATATAACAATTAATTGCCTTTCTAAACATCAACCCTAAGGTAGTGGTGACAAAGTTTTCGTTGTGAGGATATCATGCATGATGAATATTATCATTCAGAAAAACCAAAGAAAACCTAAATGTCCAATACTGATGAAATGCCTAAGCAAAATATTACATCCATATGTGGGAATATTACACAACTATTAAAACATAGTATCACAAATATGACAGACATTCTCTATCAAGATTTTAAATGATTATTCTTTGAGCCAACATTTTCACCTATGTCTCTGCCACTCAGAAAAGCTTTGACAACTATGCATGACCATGATTTCACATTTAGAGATGTTTATTGCAACATTTTTATATCATCTATTATTGGAAAACCTGGATAAAGATTTATCTAAGTAAAAGAAAACTTAAAATGCTAAAAGAAAGCTCAAAATTTACTAAATTATGTTCTTTAAATGTTAGCTGTTTATCAATTTATAAATCAATAACTTGCATTTATAAGCTTTTAATTTGAAGCATCTGCATATTTTAATGTCTCATCATGAGCATGTATTGTTTTGTTTTTTTTTTAATTTTAAAAATAAAAGGAGGAAAACACTGACAGACAACCTTTTACAAAATAGCAAAAGAACAGTACAGACAATACGGAGTTACAAACAAAGAGGTAGGAAATTAACAAGAGCATGTATTGTTTTAAACTTAAATTTTTCCTTTAAGAACTTAATAAAAATAGAGATATAAAAAGAAATGGTTATAGATAAGTACAAGAAGAAGAATGCTTCTACCAAAATGTTAAATTGAAAACTGAGAAATATAACATGATACACACAATATTATGCAAACTATACAAAAATTATCATAGTTAAAAAGGTGAGAGAAATAAATATGTCACACCCCTAAAAGTACTTCCCTTTCGGTGTAGAACCGTTTATGGGAGGGTTATGGCGGCAAAGCTCTTCAGCCTTATATTTCTATGTTCTTTTTGCATTTTCTACAAAGCAAATGTTACACATCAGACAATGGGAGAATGCTCTAGAAATGAGAAATAAATCAGAAAGAGTCCTTGCTACAGCCTGGGAAAGCGTCCCCAGATACCCAAAGGCTTGGCCGCCTGCCCATGGTGCTATCAGGAGATGGAAGTGCCTTTAGGAGGATGGCTAGCGGGTCTCTTCAGGTCACTGCGCGTGTGCTGCTGAAGGGCACTGTGGAACCCTGGCCCCTTCCTTCCTCTTTTCCTTCTGCATCTCAGCCACAAGGTGAGCAGTTCTGTCTCACACTCCCAGCTGTGACAGCCCGCCTCACTGCAGGCCAGAAAGCAACAGGCCCAACTGGTCCTGGCCCAAAGCTCCAACACTGTGAGCCAAAGTAACCCTTTCTCTGTAACAGTCGGTTACCTTAGGCATCTGTTATAGGTCAGAAAGCTGACTAACACAGTCAGGATGGACACCATATTTTGCCAGTAGACATTCTTTACTAACAGAACTTCCTTGTACTCAATGCTCCACCTTCTATTCCTATTTTCATGTGAATAAATAAGACCACCTCTCCTGGTAACTGCAGGCGCAACGAGAACGTCATGACACTCACTTTTTCTCTGGTCCCTTCTAGTGCACTAAGGAAAGCTGTTTCTCTCACTGACATGTGGCTTGTGACTACCTCAGTGTCTAGAGCATGGAGGGAGAGGTACAAGGGCTTTGCTGGGGCTAGCTCAATAAGGGGCATGCTCCTTCCTCCTTGTTTTCTTTTTTTTATTTTTATCAACATGTTTGCAGTACGTAACGATCACAGTCATCATGGGCCCTGAGTGGCCAAGTAGGGAGTCTGGCTACGCTGAGGCCAGCACCCTGCGGCAGGGTCCAGGCCACATGGAGAGACATAGCTAGGCAAGTCCGTCAGCAGTCTCAGCTGAGTCAAGCCTTCCACCCACTCCAACCCACCCATTACCAAGCATGTGAGGAAGGAGCAATGACCCCAGTCCCAGCCACTTTGAGTTGTTCCAGGTGAGACCCAGACCCAGCCAAGTCTCTGCTTATTATGCGATAGAGATGAGTCACCCACTCTGTGTCCTGACATGGAACCCATGAGTCAATAAAATCATGGTGGCTTCTAATTTGGGGATGATTATTGTGCAGCAGTAGATAAGGAAATCATCCCTTCTCCCAGTACATACATAAATCCATGATCTTTTAACAGTCAATAACATGTTCCTAAATACATAGAAATAAATTTTCAATATTTTTGCTCTTGTTGCCAGTGATATGTACCTGAGTCCCTTTGAAATTACACAGTCCTAGTCTGGGCATGGTGGCCTGTAATCCCAACACTAGGGAGGCTGAGGCAGGAGAATTGCTGCAAGTTTGAGGGCAGCCTGGGGTACAAAATAAGTTCACTGCCAGCCTGAACTGTATAGGGAAACCATCTCAAAAAGCCAAAAAAATTACACATTCCTTTACTCCTCGCCTTAATGATTCATTGCATGATTGGATCATTTTAATAGTTGTTTTGAAGATTAGGCATTTTGCTAGAGATAAAAATATTAACCTTCTTCCAGCTATTGGACGTAGTTGGCACATCATAACACCAAGCATGTATAAAATATCTTCAACAGTTTTTAATCCAGTATTGACTTGAAACCTCCTAATTTTTCAGTCTACTGGCTATTAATATCTTTTCATTTGAAAGTGGAAAGTTAAGTGCAGAGAAATCAAGAAACTTGTCTAAGGCTGCATACCTTAGTGGCAAAGTGAGGCCTCAGCTCAACAGTCTGCAGCCGAAACCTCCGCTTAAAGCACTGCACTGAGTTCTCCCTCCTCCGCCTGCTTAGAACAACAGCAAGATAAAGCTCTGGAAAGAGACCTCTAAGAGCTGACGGAGGACATGGCCAGGAATCTCACTCACTGCTCTGCGTCCTAAAAGATAGGCCGTGTTTCTACATCACTGTTAGTGTCTGTGCATGTGTGTGTGTGTGTGTGTGTAACAAAAAAGACAAAAAATGATCCAGAGATCTTAAACTGCATGAATCAAATAAAATAAAGAAAATGTAAAAAGCAAAGGTGGACTGGAGCCCTTCTACAGTAAGTCCAAGTAAATGACCAAGAATTTGCAGACCAGGGGCAGCTGTGATGGTTAATCTGGATGCAGAGATTAGTAATGGATGTGTCTGGGTGGGTCACAGGGGCATGACCTTGGGGCTCTATCTGGTCCCTGGGCCTTTCTTCTCTGTCACTCATCTCTGGCTTTCTCCTTTATTCACTCTGAGGTGAACAGCTTCCCTCTGCCATGCCCTTTAGCCATAATGTTTACACCCTGGAACCAGCTGACCATGGATTGAACTCCCTGAAACCCTGAGTCAAATTACTTCTCTCTTCCTTTAAGTTACAAGAGTCAGGTATTTTGTCCCAATGACAAAAACAAATAATACAGCATCTGATGTTAAATCAGTTCCAGAATATTTATTTAAATTTATATAGAAGGAAGAAAAACAAAGAAAGGAAAGAAAGTGGGGGTGGAGGAACAAAGAAAAGAAGGCAGGAATAAAGGAAGGGAGGGGAGGAGAGGGGAAGGGAGACAGTCAGGGAGCTTGGTACAGAAGCAAGGAATGATTGAAGAGATCCAGACCACTGTGTGTGAGGGCCAAAGAAAAATATTTTAAAATGGTGAAAATATATGAAGAATTATTAATCTGCTTTGGGGATTATAAAGGGCTTCCAGGAGGAGGTACAAATAAGAGATATCTACCATTGAATAATTTCAGTCATGAACATATTTCCACTCACTGAATTTCAGTAAGCAGAAATGTCCTGCAAAGATGGGCAAAAAAGAAATGTGTTTGTACACAAACAGTAAACATACTGAGACAGAAATGAGGAAAACCACACCTTTCACAATAGCATCCAAAAAAAATGAAATACTTAGCAATCAATCTAACAAAGGAAGTAAAAGATTTATATATGCAAAATTAGAGTACTCTGAAAAGGAGATTGAACAGAGCATCAAAAAATGGAAAGATATCCTCTGCTCATGGATAGGAAGGGCCAACATAATGAAAATGGCCTCACTTCCAAAATTGTTGTACAGATTTAATGCAATCCCAATCAAAATACGATTAACATACCTCACAGAAGAGAGAAAATATTCCTAAAATTCATCTGGAACCAGAAGACATCTAGAATAACAAAGGAAATCCTGGGCAACAAATACAAGTCAGGAGGCGTCACAATCCCTAACTTGAAATTGTACTACAAAGCTATTGTGATAAAATCAGCATGGTACTGGCAAAAAAAAAAAAAAAATAGACCTGAAGAACAGTGGAACAGATTTTAAAATGCAGATACAATTACAAATACACTCAGCTGCCTTATCTTTGATGAAGGGGCCAAATATGTTCACTGGAAGAAAGACGGCCTCTTTGATAAATGGTTCTGAAAAAAATTAGCTCTCTACATGCTGAGGACTAAAACTAGACCTATATCACCATGGTGATATCAAAATGGATCAAAGATTTAAATATTAAAGCGGGAACACTAAGTGTCCTGGAAGAGAAAGTAGGTAAAAATCTTGAAGACATAGGCATAGAAATGCAAACTGCATGGGAAAAACTTCAAAGAATCAACAACTGGGATCTCATACTATTAAAAAGCTTTTGTACTTCAAAAGAAATCACCAGTAGAGTGAAAAGAAAACTCACAGAGTGGGAAAACATTTTAGCCAACTGTCCCTCAGAGAAAGGACTTATATCTAGAATATATAAAGAACTGAAAAAACTCAGACCCCCTAAATTCAAAGACCCAGTCCAAAAATGGGCATCTGAGATGAATATGCACGTTGCAGATGAAGAAATACATGAAAAAATGTTCAACATCACTGGTCACTCAAGAGATGTAAATTAAAACAACACTGAGATTTCATCTCACCTTTTTTTTCCAGTACCATGCTGATTTTATCACAATAGCTTTGTAGTACAATTTCAAGTCAGGGATTGGGATGCCTCTTGACTTGCATTTGTTGCCCAGGATTTCCTTTGTTATTCTAGATGTCTTCTGGTTCCAGATGAATTTTAGGAATATTTTCTCTCTTCTGTGAGGTATGTTAATTGTATTTTGATTGGGATTGCATTAAATCTGTATAACAATTTTGGAAGTAAGGACGTTTTCATCAGTAAGAATGGCTATCATCAAGAAATCAACCAACAACAAATGCTGGAGAGGCTGTGGGGGAGAAAGGAATTCCTCTCCACTCTTGGTGGCAATGTAGACTGGTGCAACCACTTTGGAAATCAGTCTGGAGATTCCTCAAAAAATTAGGAATAGAGGTCCCATCTAACCCAGCATTTCTCTTCCGAGTGTTTTCCCAGAATTAAAAACATCATACCACAATGATATATGTGTACCCATGTTCACAACAGCACAATTTGTCATAGCAAAATTTTGGAAACAATCTACATGCCCATCAACTGAGGAGTGTATAAGAAAAATGTGTTTTTATACAATGGAACATCACTCAGCTATAAAGAAAGGTAAACTCAAGGCTTTTATAGGTAAATGGATGCAACTAGAGACCATACTCATAAGTGAATACATCAGACCCTCATGTGTAAACACCATATTGTCTCCCTACTAAAGTAGGAACCTGAAAAAGTAAATAAAACCAAAAGGTACAAGAGATATTGTGAAAGGGAAAGAAACTGCTTAATAGGAAGGAAAAACTGGGATGAGAGAAAGGAGAAAAGAAAGAAAGAAGGGAGGGAAATATATATACACACATACACACACAAGATAGCTAAGATAATTGTACTACTAATTTCTTTTGGTTTACTGAAAGGAACAGTTAATGTTTAATTGTTTAATCAATCTTGCATACCTATATCTGGTAATCTGAGCAACTACTTTGAAGATAACAATAAGTAATACAACAACCATTGTTGATTTTCTATCATCTTGTTTTAAAATTCTGTATTGTTTTTATAGTTTTTGTGTTGTTTTGTTTTTGTCTTTGGGATTTTTTTGGGGTTTGGGGGGGTTTTGTTTGTTTTTGTTTGTCTTTTTGAGACAAGGTCTCCCTATGCAGTTCAGGCTGGCCTTGAGCTCATTTTGTAGCCCAGGCTGCTGGAACACACAACAACCCTGCAGCCTCAGCCTCCCAAGTGCTAGGATTACAGGCGTGCGCCACCATACCAGGCTGTTATTTTGTTTTTGTTCTTTTCTCTTTAAAATAAAAAAAAGAACTGTGCTTGACAAACTTTTCAAGACTAAGTAGAGAGACTGGTTATTTAATAATCTGTGACCCAATTATATCTAAATCTATTTCAGATCCTCTGTGCAGTGAAAGAATTACCATGACAAACAAGAAGGAAGGAGGCAGAATGCATTAACATTTAAAATACAATCTCAACCATGAATAATATTGACTTTTCAGGAGGAAGAAGTTAATCATTTAAAGAAACATAAAAAGTTTGAGGAAATAAAACTGCTACTTACCTTGATTTGATCCTTGCACATTGTATACATGTGTGGAATTATCACTATACCCCATGAATATGTACAAATAGTACGTGTAAACTCAAAAAATAAAAAGAAACATGAAAAGTCAAACAAAAAAAAAAAAAAAACTAAACCAAAAATCTTGTGCCTAAAATACAAAAACACAGAATTTTATAGAAAAATAATAGTAGTCATACAAAAATGTCTATTTTTGTTTAAAAAAAAAAGTGTTGTTAGGTAGAAGAAATACCAACTTTAAATATTCTTCAGCAGTAATGAGGGAAAAATGTTCTGGGAATCTCCCTCTTAAAGGGTTATTGATTTAAGACAAAGGGCTCAGTACAAGTACAATCCACCCCAAACATGCAACCGTGCACTAAATATTTAGTGGGCATCATGTGCATTTAGCCCTGGAACACCTAACAGTGACTCATTTAAATCCGCCTTGAACATTTCTTAAGAAGTCAAAGCATCGGTTCTAAGAATGGCTTGGTTTGGCAGGGCCCCTTCTTGTGTCAAATACTGAATATGTTTCTGCCGTAGGAGAAATAGTCACCCTGGTCCTCTTAGTACTGTTTTACCCACCTCACTCAAAAGTTGTAGGGAGGCTAATCCAACAGCATAAAGGATACTAGTCTCAGAGGAAAGATTCTATGAACAGAGCCCTCCAATGAGAACATAGGTCAACCACCTACATACTACAAAGCTATGCTAGTCATATGGCCGCGTAATATTTTACCTGCTCAGTAAAATAATTAACGTTTCAACTTCAGCTATATTTCCCAGGTGAGGGAAGAAAGAGCCCCAGAAAGGTTTACCAGAGGTAACAACCTCAGACTGCGCTCCTTCTAGTGGTTGTTTCAGTACCTCTCTTCTTATCTGTGGTCTGCTTTTTGTGTGAGTAGGACCTCCTGGATATATATATCAAAAACATAACACTAAAGAAAAATCTAAATCTAAATCTAAAGTTGAATAAAAAGATGGAATTTATTGGTTTAAATAAACTAAAAAGTCCAAAGACTGTGGGTCTTCAGGCATGGCTGAATCCAGGGACACACCTTAAATTGTTAGTACTTGATCATTATGCTCTTCAACTCTTGATTTTGTTTCTCTTTATGGCTCCTTTCCAGGGAGACTTTCCCCTCATCCACATATAGGACCTGCAATTATTCTGTCCACTCTCATGAGATTTTATCTTATTGGACAACCTAGGTCATGAACCAACTTTCAACATCCAGATAGTAAAGTCAGTCCGGCCAAACCAGAGAGAATGAGGGTGCAGGAGGAATGGTTCTCCCAAGAAAGACCTCAAAAACCCAGAAAATGGGTGCTGAGCAGGAAAAAAAAAATTCAGTATCTATGTCATTTTTATGGACTCCTGTGTAGGTCTGGTTTTTTATATCAAGTCTCCATCCACTTAATATCAGGTGTCTTTATTCTTGGGTCACATCTTTGCTCTGATCTATAGGATTCACTTGGGGAAAATCCCACTAAGACTACACACACAGCTGAGCGTGTTTCCCACTCTATTTTCTCTGGATTACAGAGTGAGTACACTTTAAGTGAAGGTTTTACATTTTCTGTG
Source organism: Chinchilla lanigera (assembly GCF_000276665.1). Lineage (NCBI taxonomy): Eukaryota > Metazoa > Chordata > Mammalia > Rodentia > Chinchillidae > Chinchilla > Chinchilla lanigera. Next base: position 13,875,730 of record NW_004955447.1, read on the forward strand.
CTCTCCAAACCTCTGGGAAGTGGACCTTCATCTCATATTTGCCCAGGATGGTCAGACCTGAAAAGCCATGTGGGCTGGGTCATGTGGGGAAGGTGCTGAAGGAATTAACCTTGCCCTGATGATTCTTTTGTCCATTTACCCTCTCGCTGCACTGGACAGAAATAACTCTCGCCACTCTGGAAAGGCCAGGAAGAGGCTGCTGTCTGGACTGCTCTACCTGGGTGTCCTGGCTCTCTGATGCTGAGAAAGCTGGGGGACCCCTCAGGGAAGCCTGCGTGGTCCACAGCAAAGGACCCTGAACGAGCAAGTGGCAGGGCATGACAGATCGGTGCCAGCTCCCGGAGATGTGTCATTCCCACAGCCTGCCTACCTGAGCCCTCTCAGAGGACTGTACACATTAGGTTTCTCATGGTGTGGCTTCCCCTACTTGTCATCTGCCCATCTCATGTCATTTTTGATATTTGGATTTCAACCATGCATGTAATAAAAATAAACCATGTCATAGGACAGGAAAATAGGGCAATAAGACAGAGCTAAAGCTGAGGGTTCTGGATGCCAACTCTCCTTTAAGCTTCATTCCCCAACTCTCTTTCAAATAATATAGAAGAGTTGGAGGCCACCTGTCGCACCCTCATGCCATGTATTAGAATCAGCTGGGGAACAGACACAGCGGGCAAGCAGACATCAAAGTACCCACCTAATGACGCCAGCACCAGCCCCTGGACTGTGTCTGGTCCTGCCCAGCTTGTCTTTCCTACTACATTCCGCAGAGAACAAACCTTCCCGCTGTCTAGCGTTACACTGAGATGCAGGAGAAAACGTCTCAGCGCATCCATGGAAGGAAGGAAATGATGAATGTGCCAAGCACAGGCCAGGACAGTAAAGGCAGGCCCTGGGGAAAGGCAACCGTCCTGACGTGACCCTCACCCGGAAGAAGCTGCACAACCGAAGCACAGCTCGTGCCACCTCCAAGGCAAGTGAGTCACTTGCCGTGACCTGGATGTACTCACCCTAGAAGCTCCCCTGTGTGAGGCTCCGCAGAAGGCAGGTCTTATCCCCCAGCGTGGAAGCTGAAAATGCCAGGCACTGACCTAGACTGGGCCAATCAAATGTGCATACCTGCGCCATTGACTCGAGTCAGATGATTTGAAGAAGACCGAGAGGAAAGGAGGAGGAAGAGCAAGCAAGAGGCTGCTTAGCCATCACTAAGAGGTAATGGTGGCGCCCTGTGCACAGCAGCCAGGAATGGCAGATTCCAGTGTCTTGTAACCACAGCGAGGCTAGTCCTGGGGGTGTGGACTGCTTTGGCTGTGGCTGGGCAAACATTTCCTCACCTCGCCCTGCTTTTCTCTGTGTCGGTTAAATGTGCTTCCCCACCTCATTGCTGTTGAACCTGGCCCTGTGACTTGCCTTCACAAAAGAACACTAGCCAGTGTGATGCACAGAGGCCTTCAGTGTGCCTGTGTGGTTTAGCTTGACAATTACTCTCCAGAGATTTAAGGAGAGCACACACCATCAGCTCTCCGCCTTTCCCCGGTCCCAGAAAGAACATGGAGCACACTGAAGTCCAACTCACAACGGGGCCTGAGCCCAACCTACCCACCACCCAACACAGAGTGCGCAGCCGTGCTGGCTCCTGCGGGTGCTGTAACACAGTACCACAACGTTGGCAGTTTGAAACAACATGGATTTATTTTCCAGAGATTTGGAGACTCAAAACCAGTTTCATTAAGCTCAAACCAACATACCAAAGCCATGTTCCCTTCAGAGGTCTCAGGGAGAATTATTTCCAGCTCAAGGAGCTGTGTTTCTTGGCTCAAGACACCTCCCTCTGTCTTCAAAGCCAGCAGCAGCACGGCATCTTCAAGTCTTCCACCACTGTCTCAGATCACCTTCTGCTCTGGTGTCCATCCCCCCTTCCTCCCTTGATGGGGCATTTGTGATGCACTTAGGCCAGGATGATCTCCTCATCTCAGCATCCAAAACTTAGCTCCATCTTTGCCATAGAAGGTTATGTCCCCATGTCACAAGAATCAGGACAAGCTATCTTGGAAGCCACATCAGCCAAGCTCCCCAGAGTTCAGCACCTGCAGTCCATAGGCAGACCTAGGAGAATAATGACAAATGCTCACTGTTTTAAGCCCCTAGATTTTCAGGTGATTTACTATGCAGTGTTATTGCTGCAATAGCTAATTAACACACTGCTATTTTTCTGAATCCTTCCCCTAGATTTCTGACTCCCTTTGTATCTTTCAATAAATTGCTATTGTGCTTAAATGAACTAGAATAGGCTTCTATTACTTGCAATACAAATAATCCGACTGATAAATACTAACTAAACACCTTTGCCAAACTCCAGCAGTGTCAAATGATAATGTTAAAACATAAAACTGAAATTGAATGTTTTTCTCAGTAATTGTACCATAAAGGTATGTTTGGGGAAAAAATTGACAAAACAGAGAAGTCAGCAGAGATGGGCAATTTAGATGACTGTAAGCACTTCTCTTCCAACCGGAGGAAACTAAATCAAAACCCTAACCTTCAGGTAGAGGAGATGAGAAATTAAGATATGTGTTTTAAAAAAGAGAGTGGTTGTTAAAATGATTACAATAGCATATCCTGTCCCAAAGAGGCAATGACAAGAACTCTGACCAGACTATTGAATCAAATTGGTATTTTTTTAACTTTATTTTAACTCCTCATCATTTCTATCCAGAAGAGATTCCACAGGTCAGAGAAGTGGCAATGAATTAATGTCATAAAAAAGGTGTAGAGACAGCAGGAAATTGCAGGCCATTAGTTAAGCTCTGTGGTTCTTTGCCCTCATTTTACATCTTAAACAAAGTAGAAGAGGACAGTGGATGGAAAGTGACTCTAAAATGCGCTGCCCTGTAAAGGCCAGCCAACAGAGCTTCAGGACATTTATTTGAAGTCAGGACATTAGTGCCAGGGTGAATAAAGGGAATGTAATAGGTTTACATTTTTACAAAGGGGCCTGACAGATCTATATCAAAGGAAGAATGTCCAAGAGACAGAGTAATAGGATAATAGGAAGTAGAATTAAAACTTGGCTTCCAGAGAGACAAAAAGCAATGCTAACTTGGAGTACTTCCAAGGTAATGTGGGAGTAATGTGCTGGGTTGGGAGCATGTTAGAGCCAAGATTCTTTTCACGCAGGTGGGCATAAGCAAAAGAGACTGTCCTCGCAGACTCCCAGGTCTGCCTTCCTGCAAACAAGCCTCAGGGCTCACAGTCCTCAACAGCCCTCCCTGCAAAGGTCCTGGCTCTTCCTCCTGAGTCAGCTATTTACCGAGAAAATTCTCCCAGAAGTCTGCTCACAAGTGAACTAAACTGTTCCCCCGCAAAAGTGGAGAACAGTCTGAAAAACACATGACCAAAAAAAGTGACACATACTTGAGTTTAGAGTACCAACATAGAAATACCCAAGTGTTTCCAAGCAAAAAGGTTTCACAAAGCCAGAAGTGTGAGCTAACTCCAGTCATCTGGGACATGGGTCTGAAGAGGAGTATAAAAGCGTAGTCAGGGTCCGCAAGGCCAGGGAAGATGGGTCAGGCACTTCCCAATTAGGACACAAGGCCCAAAGCACCTCAGTAGAAAACACCTGTTAAAAAACAATCTCAGGGCTGGGGATTTAGCTCAGTGGCACAGTGCCTGCCTGGCAAGCACAAGGTCGTGAGTTCAATTCCTGGTACCGGAAAAACAAAAAACAAAAAACAAAAATCTCTTACCTAACAGCAACATTGTAGCTGTGGATCCACCTCTCCCCAAAAAGCTTCCAGTAACTACTATCTACTGTCAACCTCTGTGACAGCAACAGGTTTAGATTCCACCAGTGGCCAAGACCATGGGGTATTTGTCTTTCTGTGCCTGGCGTGTTTCATTTAACATAATGAATAAGTCCTGACTTAGATGAATACTCTTTACAACAATGTGGGGTTTATTTCAAAGTACGCAGCTAGATGAGAAAATTCTGAGAGTTCTTTCCACAAAGAAGTAGTAGATGTTTAAGATGATAGATAGGCTGGGCACCCTAATTTGATCATTACACAATGTATACATGAATCAAAACATCACATTGTACCCCATAAACATGCACAACTGTGTGTCAGTCAAAAGCAAAAATTTTAAAAATTGAAATGGCCTATTAAATGGCTCCCACTTCACCATCTGACCAGATAAATTGAAGCTCTTCATTACTGGTGCTGACCTACTGACTAATGTTCCCCCTTGGCAAGCAGGTGAATCCCTGGTGTACCTTTGCACTTCTGCTCCTACCATTTGTTATGCTTACTAAGAGTCAATTATCCTGGTTCCTAAGCCCACCGCTGCCTGCATACATGTCATTCTAACTCAGTAATTTAGTTCCGTATTAAGGTAACTGATACAATATGTAGGTAAAGAGAAAGACTTACTATTTCTATAGAAACAGCTTCAATTCCTTGGAAAAATTCAATAAAGGTGAGTTGCCAAAAATATTGCTATCAAATTAGCCATGAATTACAAAAACCATAAAAGGATTAGAGAACATTAAGACTTTGTAGGAATTTTGCAGTTAGACTACTTAACAAATAGCTATACATTTCACTCAAGTTCCTTCAAAGAAAGTTGAGATCAGTGATAATACACTATGGATGTATAGAAATGCCAACTTGGACAGCCTACACAAAATGTCTGCAAATGAAGGTATATTTCATACATCAAGGTGAAACAGCCGGGCGTGGTGGGACACACCTCTAATCCCAGCACTCAGAAGGCTGAGGCAGGAGAATGACCATAAGTTCAAGGCCAACCTGGGCTAGTAAGTGAGTTCAAGACCAGCCTGCATTACACAGTGAGACCCTGCCTCAAGAAAAACAAAACAAGGGGGGTGAGTAAAATAAATATGTAAGATGTGTACTTCTTTTAATGTCCCACACTAACTCATAACAAAAATCTTTATTCAAAAAGTGAATTTTAAAATGCATATACTGAATATACTGAATCAATTTTTAATGGAAGTAGGAGAAATGTGTTGTACTAAGTAGATTTCTAACCTAGACAACTCATTCAAAGATTTTGGCCTAATTTTAAATCTCTAAAATAAGGGAGTAGACAAGATTATTTCTAAGGATGTTTGCAATTGATATATTTCACAGTGTTACTTTCCTCTCCTAAGAGCTGTTCTGTTTAGAAAACTATTGAAATATGGGGTTAAATTTAGGTGAAGAATCTGGTCTCCCAGGCAAAGGCCTTCCCTCTGGCTGTCAGTGGCCAAGCTGCTACATACAGCAAACAGAGAAGTCACCTGGGAATAAAAGACACTTGAGAAAATTAAAGGACGAACTGAAACCCACTACTCCCGGGTACGCAGTGTTAAGATTGAAAGCTCAGCCTGCTCCTAGCATTAACTAAAGCTTTCTGTCTCTTTCCCCCTACCATAGCGCCAATTAAGCACAGAGTGTCAGCTGAGAGAGGTGGATAATGGAAAATGCTGACAGATTAAGGCGGACAGCCAGAGGAGAGTGGCTTTAATCAGGTGTCTGGAAGCAAATAAATTTTTAAGGAATGAGGAGAAAAAGAAAATCACTTAGCAGAGATGAGATGAGCTGTAGGTGGAGATAGGAAATCTGGTGTGAGAGGCCTGAAGCTGGCAGAAAGCAGAATAACTCATACCAGAATCGAGGTCCTTTCCTTTAAACCCCACGCCAACCCCTCCTGGCTCCTGGCAGGTCCATCTCTGCCCGGCCAGTGTCCTGCCCTGAAGCCAGCGGCCAGGTGCAGATGTTTATCCCTGACCACTTTCCCCAGGCACGGTCCTTTCTTCTCACAGAGGAAATGCTCATTTCACAAGGGCATTTTTACAGTAAAGTCATATTTAATGCAGCGCCTTCTAAAGTCTCCTCAGCATGATAGGAAAGGCACACAGAGTAAAGGAAACATCGCCAGTGAAATTTTAAGGCCAAAGACCCTTTGAATGCTATGGTGCTTTGTGATTACACTGAGGCAGAGCAGGACTCCTCTCTGACTCCACCTTGGGGCCTTGTCCTTTAAATTTTTGCCATAGAAATTTTTAAATAAGCCAGAAGTAGAGAGAAGAGGAAAAGGAGCCTCCACATAGCCATACCCTGTTCAATAATTATCAATATACTGCAAATCTTGTCTCATCTACATGTTGCCAGATTCCCCTTTTCCTCCACTGGATTATTTTAAAGCAAATCCAGGTGGCAATTTATTTCATCCATAAGTATTATGGTATAGATCTCTAAGGCACTCCTTATTTCATAGCCAGAGGTTGTGCCACACACCTGTAATTCCAGCTATGCAGGAGGCTGAAGAAGGAGGATCACAAGTTCGAAACCAGCCTACGCAACATGTCAAGACACTGTCTCAGAGAATAAAAACAGAGAGAGAGCAATAGACTCCTACATTTCTTAACATAACCACAGTATCACTATAATACCTCCAAAAATAATAATAGCAATAATACATTAACCATAAAATATGCAGTCAGCATTCCAATTGCTCTGTGATATTTCTTAAGGCAGTGAGGGTTGGGTAATTGAGAACAGGCCAAGACACTACTGACTGATGGTAGCAAGCAGACTGGAGGCCATACACAATCGCATCACGAGCCCTGCCTAAGGCAGCAGCCGAGCCACCAGCTGACTCTCAGCGCGCTTCTCCGCCCTGCGCCTCCGGTCTGCCTGAGTGGCTTCTCTTCTTTGAGACCGTTGCACCCTGCTTATCTTGCAGCAGAATGGTTTGGCCTAAATGAACAAAAAGTCACACGAAGACTCCATTTTAATTCCCACAACACAATATCAAGACTGGATTTTGTCACCCCAAAAGGTCGGTATTAAACCGATCAGAAAACAACAACAGAACTATTTAAGAGGCCTGTCGGCTGGGGATTTGGCTCAGTGGCACAGCGCCTGCCCAGCAAGCGCAAGGTCGTGAGTTTGATTCCTGGTACCGGAAAAAAAAAAAAAAAAAAAAAAAAAGAGTAAGAACTCAACATTAGTTATAATTAAGGGGCTGGGGATTTAGCTCAGCGGCAAAAGTGCCTGCCTGGCAAGCGCAAGGTCGTGAGTTCGGTTCCCGGTACCGGAGAAAAACCAAAACTAAAAAAAAAAAAAAAACAGAGGCCTGTCACACCCATGATAGAATCTGCCACTGATTGAAGATAAAAAATGAATGATGACAAAGAAAAGGGTCTTAAATTAAACCCCAATTTACCTTGGGCAAGCTGCCTGAATTATTTGTACCTCAGTTCCCTCAAATGTTAAATGAAGTAAAAAAAAAAAAAAAAAAGTCACTATCTCACAGCCTGACCTTGAGAAGGAAAGAGGACAATGTATGAAAAACACCTAGAGAACCAAACATCCCAGATTTAGGACTCTGCTAAAACTGGAATACTACCAGGCAAACCAGGACAGATGGTCCCTGATAACAGTATCTGGTACACAGAAAGCGTCTAATAAATATTAATACCTCCCCGCGGTTGTAGCAATTAGTGTTTTCATTCCTAATCAAAGGAGGTAATAATCATTAATTTCCCAAACAACTCCAATATAGAACTGACTCTGTCTCTGACAAGGACTGCCCCAAATCTGCAAGTGCAGCCAGTGCTCCCTGCTATGGGCACCTGATTCATGGGTTCCACCAAGGAATTGGAGGGAGCAAAATATTTGCGGAAAAAATTATCTGCGCTAATGGAATTTCCTTGTGATTATTCTACAAAAATAAGTTATATGACAAATAGTATAACAATTACTTATATAACATTGGTATTGTTTGGGGCATTACAAATAATATAGCATTAATTTCAAGTAACCAAGAGGATGTGCCTAGATTATCTGCAGATTCTACTCCACTTTATGTAGGGGACTTGAGCAGCTGTAGATTTTGGAATTGTCAGGAGGTGGCTGGAATTAAGCCCCACCCATACCAAGGGACAGCTGTAATCAAATGCACTGAAAGAGACCCGGAGGCCCCACTTCAAGTGCACTTGATCTATAGTTTCCAAACCCAACTGAGAATCAGAATTTTCTGAGGAATGTCTTTAAAACGCAGATGCTTGAGCCTTTGGAATTCATATGTTTAGGTTGGAGTATGAGAATCTATATTCTTATGAAAAGTTCCCTGGCTGATTCTGATGAGTAGCCAGTTCTTGATTAATTACAAATTTTTTCTGATCCTCAAGTTTTATGATGCCAAGAATTTTCAAACTTGTCTCATTTTACTACTATATATATATATATATATATATCCAAGAAGACCAAATGTCAAAGTATTAAAGCTTCCCAAAACTTCACCTGAGCGTTTTGGGAATCTTTTACAGGGTTTGGGTTTTTTGTTGTGTTCTGTTCTGTTTTTAATTAGGCAAAGTTACAATCACATCATCTGCTCCGGAGCCTCCGGCAGACCTACCCAAGGAGACTCCATCATATTAGAGAGAATGAGAAGCCGAGCTCCTGATCCCTCTGACAGGTGACACGGCTCTGTCTTGTTCTCAAGCTGCAACAAGAGACTGGTTGTGACATGGCAGACAGAGGAGAGCGTGTCAGCAGCTGCCCTGCGGTCAGGGAGACGCAAGGTGTGACTGATCTACACCAGGTCGCCACGGCAAGCCAGAGGCAGTGCCAGAAATAGGACAGCACGTCCCGAGTGGCAGCCCAGGGTCCGTGCAGCGCAGACACAGGAGATGGCAGCCAGGCCCCAGGCCGTGGTGGAGAAGCAGATAGAGCAACTCCCATTTAAAGGTTCATAAATGCAGGGCTGGGGATTTAGCTCAGCGGCAAAGCGTCTGCCTGGCAAGCGCAAGGTCGTGAGTTCGGTTCCCGGTACCAGAGAAAAACCAAAAAATAAAAAAAAATAAAAATAAAAAAATAAAGGTTCATAAATGCTACTCCAAAAGGAAGAGGAAAACTCCCCCCTTTCATGGTCGGTCAAGCCTAAACCAAAGCAAGGGAAGGAGGAAGTGTTACTTATTTTCATGAGGTGAAAGACAGCTGTATTTACCCACTTCCTCTCAGTCCCATACAAGGGCTTGTTTTTCCAACCATTCTCCATGCTGGGTCACACACCACGCTTCTCAGAAGGCAGATTAGGCAGGGAAGGTAATGGCTGATGCCTATAGCTTTTCTAGAAAAATGATATTTTTCATTTTCTTTCTAACACCATATAATATTTGAGTTGATTAGATTTCTGAGTACATGATTCAATGCAGTCACTTCAAAGGTATTATAAAGTACTAAATGTCACTGGAGGGCCTGAAGAAAAGAAAAGATAATTTCTTTTCTCCAAAATCTTAACCCATTCCTGAGAAATAATTCCGTTTAGGCTGAAATTATATACATTTCTTTTGAAAATAATATCTCTTTCATGTCTGTATTTCTGACACGTGTGTGGGTAATTGATTCCTTAAGGGTAAGAATCAAAGCTACTATAGCACACACACCCCTTCGTAGATCCATAGCGTTCCACACTCAGGGCACTCGATGTTTTGGAATTGTTCAATTATAAAAATAAATATGTATATTAAATAATTTATATATTTAACCATGTTAAAATAAAATCTGGATTGGGTAGCATTAAAGAAAACTTCTACTTATTTACCTTTTATACCTCAAAAGTTGAATAAAATAATGATAGAATTTTTGCTAAGTGTTTCATGCTTGTGCATATTCTTAATATGCTTATAATGGACATGTGTTTCCTGCATAATCTGAAAAAAATAAATATTTACAGAGCCAGGAACTATGAATCACAGTCCACAAACACAGGTGTGGTCTCTTTTTACTGCACTGGTGAAATTTTTTTTTTCATTTTTTTATTTTAAAAATAAAAGGAGAAAAACATTAACAGACAGACAACCTTTTACAAAATAGCAAAAGAACAGTACAGACAATATGGAGTTACAAACAAAGTGGTAGGAAATTAACAATGCTTGTTGTATTACATATTGATATCTTCAAAGTGGTTTCTCATGAAAACAGATAGAGACATGCAATAGTGATCAATCAAGGACTCACTGACAGTTTCTTTCAGCAAAGAAATAGAAGACAGTAGAACAACTATGTTAACTATCCTGTATATACATACATACAAAATTTCTCCTTCTTTCCCTTCTCTTTTCCCCCACCCCAATTATCCTTTACCCTTGAGTGCTTTCCTATCATTTCACAATGTCTGTCATACCTCCTAGTTTAAATTAACTCTTTCAGGTTTTACACTAGTGAAACAATGCGGTGCTTGCACCTGTATGTCTGCTTTATTTCACTTATGAGTATGGTCTCTAGTTGTGACCATTTACCTATAAAAGCCTCGAGTTTATCTTTCTTTATAGCTGAGTCATATTCCATTATATAAAAGTACCACAATTTTCTTATCCAATCCTTGGTAGATGGACATTTGGGTTGCTTCCACAAGTGAGCAATTACAAATTGTGCTGCTATGAACATAGGTGCACATATATCTCTGTGATATGATGTTTTTAGATCTTCTGGGAAAATACCCAGCAGGGGAATAGCTGGGTTGAATGGGACCTCTAGACCTAGTTTTTGGAGGAATCTCCAAACTGATTTCCACAGTGGTTTGGACTGGTGAAAATTTCAACCTCAGCCTTTTCCCCCGTGCTACGGACACGGGTAGTGAGGGGGCCGCAGACCACACCAGTGAGACCCACGCTTACTTCTTAGAGCACAGTAGTGATCAGCCCACCCAAGCCAGGGTTGCACCTGGAAATTGAATTTGGGACCCTCAGCATAGAAAGGAAGTAGAAAAGACAAAGTGGGACCCCGGATGTGATGGGACAGGGAAGAGAAGGAAAAACACCAGACAGAGCCTCCTGGACTCCCATCCGAGGAGCAGCTCGTTCCCAAAGGAGACCGTCCTACCTGTGAGGGCCATGAACACAGGTGGTGTAACAAACCTGCCTGCTCTTTTCTATCAGTCATCTTTCTCAGTCATCTTAGGAACTCATCAGAAGACCTTCCAGGGGTTCTTGATTTCTCTGGATCCTCCCATTTCTTTCAATTCCCAGGTTCTACTTTTGTCTCATTCCTTCCTTGGAGATAGTTTGCAATGTCCTCAAGATCATGAATGCCATTCAAAGGTGTTTTCGTCAGACAGAGGAAGAATCCTACAGTCCACCGTATGAGAAAGCTTAGCTTTTTAAATATCTTCTGGAGTTTACAAATAAAGACAAAGCTATGTTCCTATGGATAACTCCTATAGATCAGCTTACATGCAGGTTAGGCAAAGTCACTGCTCTTTACCATAACTAAGACTCTGCACTAAAAAGAAGGGAAAGAAACATTCTGTCCTCCACTGTCATCCAAGAGAAAATGAAACAGGTGGGAGTTAGGTGCCTGCTTTGTTCTCAGTGCTTTATGGAAAAGAATTGCTTAGCACAATAGCATGTTCTCAAGAAGCTTAGTTCAGCAGAAAAGATAGAAAAAAATAACTAATCACACTATGAGTATTCTCCTAAAAATGCACATCGTGGTAAGAGGACAGAGTGAATGCAGTCCTCACTGCCTGAACAGATCTGAAAGACTTCATAGATGACTGATAGTTCAACCAAGCCTTCGAGTATGGGCTGGAGACGGGCACGTGAAAACTTGTGGGAGGGAGAAGCACACGTGCAAAGCGAAAGGCATGAAACTGCAGGTGTGTGCAGGAGTGTAGAGCCCTGCGCCTGTCACAAGCATGGGCCGGGGAGGGCATCACATGAAATAATCATGAGGAGATGCACAAACTGCTGCTCTACTGCTACCCTATTAAAAGCACACTCTCTCACTTGCTCTTCATTCTGTGTTTTTCTCTTAAAAACCTATGAGCTTTGTAGCCCTCCAGCTGAACTGAAGAACATCTTTCCACCCCTCCTTCGATGGATGAATTTCCACATTCACGTCCTTATGAGAGCAGGTAGAGACAGAGTCTCTCACTTTTATTTTTCCCCTCAATTTGCTGGTGATGAGACGGAGAAACGGCTCCTGCGATCGGTATTGATGCCGCCTCCTCCTTTGTATTCGGTTTCTAACAACTGCAGCCCAAACCAATCGCGGAGAGTGAGGACAGGAATAGACAAGTATCCAGTTGCACGAATGTTTGCGCTGGCTCAATACCTGATATTCCTCCTTTCTTTCTGAAATGACGGCGTTTTTGCCAAAATCAATACGCTTTGGTGAAAGGAAAAAGCTCCGCACACCTCAGTCAGGTACGAATGGCGGAGAGGGGGCGCTGGTGTTGACTGGGAAGTTCTATCAATAAAACGGGGTGTTGTTCTTATAAGACCACATTACTGTTGTTTTCTTGCACGAGTATTTTAAATTTAGGATTAGAGAAATGAGGGTTTTTTTCTTTCATTATTTTGTGTATCTCCTTCTTCAGGTATTCAGTACCTTTCCCCGGTGTCCTCATCTCTGTGTGAACTTCGGGCGGCGTTAGGGAGTAAACCCCGGAGAACGTGGCGAAAGCTATCGTACAGTGCGCTGCTTTGGCGACTCCACAGCGGATTTAACCTTGGGCCTGTAGCATTTCACCTGGCTCCCGTTTTAAACAGAATTCGCTTATGCAGTTAGGGAGCACTCTTGTTTTCCTTGCAGAGTAAACCATTCATGTGATAATTGAAATTTTCATCAAGGAAATGAAGAAGCTTTGAGAAAAAGTACCCAAAAAAAAAAAAAAAAAACCAGGAAATGGGAGGATCCATTTTTAAAAACAAACATTTTAGGAGCTGCTGCTCTAAGGCTGGCAAATAGCTACTAAACATCTCCTGGAATAAAGAACTGGGGAAAAGCTGCGGATGCGGGGGGAAAGCTTAAAAATAAGAAAGACTTTACCTGCTATAAAAATTGTTGAACACAGAATCTCCCTCCCTGCCTCCAGCTCAGCTAAAGGCATTTCCATTTTATCTATGAATGTTCCTCAAATGAAGGTAGAAGGTTTCTGGATGCTTTTTCTTCCTCGGTAGTTTGCCTTTGTATGAACTATCTCTGTGCTTATCTAAATACAAAATAACAATAGTAACAACATTAGAACACACAGGTCCTCTCAACACGCTGGCTTTCACAAACAGCATGGACATAGCAGACTGTTCAGCCAACTCTCTGGAGACACGAAGAGCCAGCAGTCCTAAAATAGGCCGGCAACTGCTACCATTACAGAACAAAGCAATAACTCAGGAAGCATTGGAGTGGCATAAAATAAAATCTTTGAAATGCAGAAAGCAGTCAATTTAATCCTGAGTGATCCCTGTAAAACTGGACAATACTGAAGTCTCAAAATAGTCCATCATAAAAGGCTTGCTTGATCCTAAAGTAGGAGTATCTTGAGCTAGGAAGTAGCCTGGAATCACAAGATCAGCAGTGCCTTCCCGTCCCTCGCTGACAGTCTGAGCCTCGCCTGCATAATGAAATAATCACCAAATATTTCAGCTCCAGGAAACCACCAGGGAGGTGATAATCCAAGCTCTCAATTTACAGGTGAGAAAACTGAGTCCCAGGGAGACTAGAAGCGTATCCCAAACCACCAGGAGCTAAATCCCCATTTATTCAGCTCTCTTTAATTAGTTACAGAGAATACAGTCAGAAAGAATACTGCCATACTCCTTGTCCCTATTTATTCATTCAAGAAGTATTTAGACTCCGCTATGTGCCAAATATAATGCTAAAAATTTATATCTCCTAGAGAAAACAGATAATACAACAAATATCAGCGTCTTCTTCCTCTCTTTTAAAATAAAATGCTGAGGGTTTCACTGCCAACATAATACACACCACTGATAGAAACTGAAAAATGCCAAAACATTGAAGTGAGAAAACACAATCACCTGCAACCAAAAGAAAACCACTTTCCACATTTGACGCATTTCTTGTACATCTTTTTCTTAAGTATTAGCATTCACTCATTCTTTGTTTTTAGCCTTTCAAACAGCGGTGATTGCCCTGCATGCACGATTATTTCCTAGCTCGGAGCATACACATTTCTTCATATTATCAAAGTCTTTGTCATCATCATTCTTCACACTTGCAAAATATTCCATGCAGTGGATATAATTAACTACCTGTTCTTATGTCCATTTTGGAGGGTGTACACATTTATAAATTATGAGCATCTTTTCAAAAAGCATTTTCAATAGTTTATAATATTTTAATTGATGAATAATTGTCACCTTATATTATCCAAAGGGATTTAAGGTAGCTGTTTCCTAAATTTCTCAAAATGAAAGTACAGGTTAGAGGTATGACTCTTCTGGAAATATGGTATACGATGTCTCCGCTTTTACTGCTGTTGGGGATGTAAGAATTGTAAATTCCCACAGTCACCTTGACACACTGGCCTGCCCACTGATATTTCTTCATTAATATTCTCAACTAAGGATTAGATCAGAGTGTGTTATCCTACTTGTGGAATCACTTGCCTTTCATGTAGTAGAAAGTGCCCACCTTCTAGGCTTGGTCAGTAAAATAACGGACACCCAGTTAAATTTGGAATTTCAGATAAACAATGGATAATTGGAATGCATTCCTACTCAGCATTTGTTGTTGGTATGGTTTGACTATTGCAGTGGTATGAAGAGGTGGGTCATTTTAGGGATTGGTTAGGTCATGTCAGCTTCTCCCTCATGGATGAAATTAGGGCCTTTATATGAAAGTGTTTGGCTTTCTTGCTCTTTGGTTCTTCTCCCAGGTGAGGACACAGAATTCCTCCCCTTTGGAGGATGGGGCAACACACACCATCTTAAAGCAGATGAGAGCAACCCTCATCAGCCACCGCCTTGATCTTTGCCTTCCCAGCCTTTGGAACCATGGGGAATAAATTTCTATTATTTATAAATTGCCAAGTCTGTGGTATTTGGTTATAGCAGTACAAAGGGGCCAAGACAGTCATTCAACTGAAATTCAGACTTTAGCCAAGTGTCCTGAATTTTGGTTTCCTAAACCTGACAACCCTACCAACTCTGCTTTGTGCTGATTATTGGACTTGGTTTAACTGTTCACATTTCTCAGCTTCTTTTGGAAAATGAAGAGGATCTTGTTCATTTCATAGGAGCAATACATCTCACAAAAAGACCCAGAAAAATACTTATCATACAGTTTTCTTTCCTTCCTACTTCCTTGCTACTTTCATATTCTCTCCTCTTCCCTTCAGCCCTAAGGATCACCTCAGTTCATCCCGATCTCCCTGTAGTAGATGCAGAACATTCAACCCAGCCATCTAGCCATATCACTCCTGAACCCTGTGCATTTGAACCTTGGCTCTAAGAAATGGTTCACTTCAAAATTTGCCTCCAGAGCAGCTGGAATATCACAATAATTCAATGTGATAGTGAATGCTCAGCAAACACAGTATGGGGTACATATGAGGAAAAGAGTTAACCCAGCTCATGGAATTCCAGACAGTCTTCTAAAGGAAGTGACATCTGAGTTAAGAATCGAAGGATGAAGATGAGTTGGTTGAGTAGGAGGAGACGGGCTGGGGCATGTAGACCACAAGGCAAAGAGAACAGCATGGGCAAAGACTCAGAGGAACCGAAATTGTCGTGGAACTGACAAAAGCAGGGGTAGGCTGGAACAAAGATTAAGAGATGGACACTGAGAGAAGGAGGCCAGATCTCCCCAGGTCTCGGACCTTGTTGGATGGCTGAACTTTATCCCAGGAACAGCAGCGTGCCATGGGCAAGTGCACACAGTTTAAAAAGCCCAGAAATGATATGATCCATTTTCTAAATCTGAGCCATCCTGCTAGTTGGTGGGAGAGGAAAAATGGAACAACTTGTCTAAAGATAAACAAATTTTGAGGGTTGTAAACATAATTCAGTCAAAAGATGACAGTCATCACACATAGACTGCACTTCCCTCCTACTTTAGTAAAGGGAAGGAAGGGAGATCTTGGGCACCTGATGTGGAGCAAAATGGAAAGAGACAGTGAGGAGATCTTAGACCATTTCAAATCCTGCCTCAGTTTAGCCTTAGGATCTTTCACTTACTTGTCGTATGAAACCCAACCCAAAATGGTTCAAGAAAAGAGTGAGAGTTAGGACTAACAACTCCAGGAGACCGAGGTACCCACAAAAACCTAACCATGGATAGTTACAGCAGATCTACTCACAACGGCCAAAGCTTGGAAGCAACTCAAATGTCCTGCAGTGGGTGATGGGATTTAGAAACTGTGATACATTCAAACGATGGAATATTACCCAGTGCTGAAAAGAAACAAGCTACAGAGCCATGAAAAGAGGTGAAGGAATCTTAAATGCATACCTCTAAGGGAAAGAAGTCAAATGTGGCTACATACTGTCTGATTCCAATTACGTAGCATGCCGGAAAAGGTAAAACAACTATGGAGGTAGGGAAAAAAAAAAAAAAAAATCAGTGGACTCAGAGTGATAATGATGTGTGGTGCTGTTTCAGAGACTGCGGCAGAGGTACAACTCTGATGAGGGCCCTTCATGCCAGTTAGCTTGTGTATTTGCGGGGTCAGGGTGTATTTGGGAAATCTTTGTTCTTTCTGCTCAGTTTTTCTGTGAACATGACACTGGTCTAAAACTGATCTGTTAATTAAATAAAAGTCCCAGGAGTAGAACTGGCTTGAAGAAAAGCTGGATGCGAGGGTTTGGCTGAGAACATAGGGCCCAGGCTTCTCTTCCTCTGCACCCCCTGGTCCTACTGCCTCTCCTTCCACAGAATGCACATGTTCGCACGATGCCTGCAGCCGCCCATCCTCTCCATCTTCCTGCCTGTAAGACCAATGGAAGTGAAGGTCTATTTTGAAACCAGTGGTCCCAGGAAATAATTCAGGGCATCTTATTCATGGCAACAACCCTGAATCAACAGGATCAGGCCTGGAACACAGGTCAGGGATCGAATCAGCTCTCCTGAAGAGAGGGTCCCCCTACAACATCTGGGAGCTACTGCAAGAAGTACAATCAACAGCTAACGGACAGTCAGAAACAATAACAGCCTACTGCGCCTTGTCCATCTTCTAATCCAGAAACCCAGAGTGGAACTGAAGAGCAAGTTTCAGTAAGAACATGTGGATAGAAAAGAATTAAAATATGCAGTCAGCTCATATCCCAAATGGCAAGGGAAGGGTGGTAGTCAAATCTTTAATAACCACTACATACAGAGACTGACAACTCCAAATGGCTGTCAGGTGATATGTCTGTCAGTGCAAATCAGCCCTGCTAAGGGAGGCTGTGCAATTTGCCAGCCGAGGTGAATGAATCTGATGCTTAGGAGTCTCCAAACCAAACAAAACAGAAAACTTTAGAGAAAAGGCTCAAAGAAGGAAAGAGGGAAACAAAGAGGGAAAGACAGAAATCACCTTGCATAACTAATCCTTTTAAATGACTTTAGAATAATCCAAACTGAAGATGAATACAGTCACAATAATTTATCCCTATCATCCATTGGTAAATTCCGTTCCTTTTTCCTTTCCTTCATTTTCCTTACCAATCTGGAAATCATACAGGCCAGACACAATTACTTAAACAAGAAACAAGATGAGAGTTGACAAAGACTGATGCCACCCTACACAGTTCTAGTTTCCCAAGCACATATTCACAGTGGAGAAATGATCCCCTGTGGTTTGTCTTTCATAGAACATGCCTGCCAAATGTTTACACATGAAATAATATCAAAATCGAATTTTGTTAAGTTAAGCCATATTTCAAAAGAAGTCCAAACACGGATCACTTGGTAAAGGCAAAATTTCACTTTGTAAAACAAATTGAAATCCTGTGTTTTGGCCACCTAATTTACAGAGGGTCAGAGTAGGGGATGAGGGTACAATGACTTCAGACAGAGGGCTAACCCGCACGCCTCCCACTGTGCTGTCAAAGAGAACGGACACCACAAGAGGAGGAAAACCTGTTTCCTGCTCTCAGGGAGCTCACAGCTCTATCAAGGACTCTAGTCCTTCCCACAGATGGAAGATTTAAGGAAGAAAAAAGAAACATAAAGGCAAGGTGGAGGCTAAGTGGTGTGATAGAGACCAGGAGGAAACGGATTTCTGTTTACGCGATGCTTCAGCAGCCTCGGATGAAAGCAGGTGATGAAGGCACAGCCAGCACCCGCTCAGAGGTCTGGACTCTAAATTACCAGCTGGGACTGTGGGCTTTAATTTCAGGCCTGCCACTGTCTCATTCATCCACCTTTGGCAAATCACCTCACCTCTCACTGCCTGCCCTGCAAAATGGGAGTAGCAGTCAAGCCCTGCTCTTCAGAGCTGGTAAAGAATAAATAATAAAGACTCAGTAAAGGATAAGGCCCTAATAAATCCCGACTAGTTAGTGGCCAGCCCTAAAGGAATGCTACACGGAGCATATGGTGTATGGGTTTAGAGACGGTTATGTATCACCAGTTTGGTTAAATTTGTCATGGGGGTGAAAGGGTCCACTTACACAGTCTGTTATTAATTACTGTGAAGGATCTTTGTGACATTGAAATGCAGATAATTCCTCGGATTAAGAGCAGACATCTGCCCCCATTGTAATATGAGAGCATAATTGTCATCAACAGAACCATGTTTTTCTTACATTGCACTGGAATAATAAAGGACTGCAATTAAATATTTTGACCAACACAGTGATTAAAGGGATATTTATGCTGCGGTGTGATTACTAAATCAACTTCAGCGCTTTCATCGTATCCCGCAAGCCATGTGGTGAAGAGGTGAGTTTGTTTTTTAGACCAATTTACTTTTGTTTTTAAAAAATAAGAACTTATCTTTAAAAATATGTTTTCAGGAAGCTATGTTCGTATTGCTCTGATGTCCAGCCTTTCCTTTATCTTTGCTGTTGGGGGTGGTGATATTAAGTACGTGTAACAGAATGTTTTCCACGTGAAGGGGTGAAGAATGGCAGTGAAAGCACACTCAGGGAGCTATCACCACTTAAAGGACCTGAGCATCATCTCATGCCCCTTCTGTGCTCCTTCTAACCCCAATCCCTCTGCCACTCTGCACTACGCAGTAGTCAATCTCTTACTTGTTTCATGGCTTCACGTATGTGTGTGCTTCTAAGAAATACTGTATGATTTCTCATGCTTTGTGACTTGGCACAAAGGGATTATATTACATGCACTCTTCTGCAACTTGAATTGGTTTCACATTTGTGTGTGTGTCTGTGTGTGTGTGTGTTTCACTCAACCTTGCGTCTTTGAGATGGGTCCTTGTCCATGCAAACAACGGTGGTTTATTCATCGTCACTGCTGTGTAGAATCCAGGCTGTGAGTATTCCTTGACATGTACATTGCTTTCAACATCATCCTTCCTGTGCCTGCCAGAGAAGATGTGTTAGAGTTTCTTTACAACACTGCTTTTTAGACAAGACCCAACCAATAGTGGGGCCGATTTAGTGAGTCTCAACCAACAGTTTAAACTTGAATGCAAGATGTCAGAATGTAATGCAAGTCACCTGGTAGCTATTGTTGTATGAAAATTTTGTGTTGTGCTTCACCTTGCTGTGCTGTTATGTTGTAAAATGTATTCTGTGCTCTCTGGCCTTCTAAGCACAGCTCTGCCAAGAACACCTAATAAACAGGGCCCAAGAGCAGAGCTCTCCAACCTGGGCTGTGCACAGGACTCACCTGCAGATCCTGGGGCAGTGCTCACTGCATTTCTAGCAAATATCCAGGTAACTCTCCCTAGGCTACTAGTTGTCTCCTGGTGAGCACAAGTGTCTAGGTTAAGGGACACACACTGGCTTATAGGCTAGACACACCATTTTTACTAAGGACACTGTTCCCAAAGTAGTTGGGCCGATTTTCAAGTTCCCACTGATTTGTGTTTCCACTAAAACAAAGTAGTACAGGTGCCCCCTTATCCACAGGGGTTACATTTCAAGACCCCCAGCGGAGGCATGAAAAAGCAGAAATTACCAAAACCTGCATATACTGTGTATTTCTCCTGTACACACACGCACTAATTTAAAGCCTTTTGCATCTTTACTAAGCACCTACCGTGCACCATGTAACGTTTGCAGTTTGAGATGCTACAGCAAAACTAGCGTGATTTTCTCCCCTTCTTCATAATTTCATGAACAGAGGATTCATTCTTACCATAGAACATAGCAACCTCAGCATATGATTTTTTTCTTTCCTTGTTAAAGCAGAGAACTTTCACCTCTTCACTTAAAGGGAGCACTTTACAGATTCTGTTTGGCATATCCAAATTGCCTGTGTTGCTACTTTTTGCTCATTAGGGTCATTATTAACTGAAATAGGGGTTACTTGAACATAAGCACTGTGATACTGCAGCCATGAATCTGATAACCAGCTGAGGTGGTTACTAAGCAGCTTACCCCTCAACACCACAGATGGAATCACCCAGTGTGGATACACTGCACGGAACAATGACTCCCGTCCACAGCGAGATGCACCTGACTTTACCATGATATTGAAAACAGTGTGTGATTTAACTCTTCCAAATTGTAGTTTGCCGTCATTTTTTCATTTAATACTTTCAGATGATGGCTAAATACTGGTAACTGAAGTAATAGAAAGTGAAGCCATGGATAAGGGAGACTATTCTGTTGACAACCCTCAACTTGCTGGCCTGAAAAACACCAAAGGATATCTCCGTGTAGTTCTAATTTACCTTTCTCTAAACACGCATGGGCAGAGCATAGTTTTGTAAGATTATTGGATACTCGTGACTTTTTTCTGCTTTTCTTTATTTTAAAGAGAAAATGAAACAAAATAACAACAACCAAGGTAAAAACAAAACAACACAAAAACTATAAAAACAATACAGAATTTCAAAACAGGGCGATAGGAAGTTAACAACTGTTGTTATATTACATATTGTCATCTTCAGTGAAGATGCTCAGATTACCAGAATGCTTAACCAAGTCTTTTGCCCATTTTTCTATTTGACTCATCTTTTTTATATTGATTTATAGGGATTTTCTATCTTTTGGACACATCCTGTGACAGTTGTGTATATTGAAAATGTTATGGTTGATATATTGTGTCAACTTGAGGAGTCTAGAAGGGTAACTAAGTGACTCAGCAGGGAGCCAGGGTCCTTACTTTGTAGTCATCCTGAGTCTGTGCAAGAGGAGGGCACTGGGACTGTGTGGGCGTGGGCAGATAGCCGGCATACAATGTAAGGGATAAAAAAAAGGCTTGCTCTCCCCTCCTTTTGCTCTTGCTGCTTTTGCTGTCTTCTGCCGCCTTGAAGTGTTGCCCCTGTGCCATGCCACCCTGCCTTGGAGCCAGCTGATTATGAAGTGAAACCTCCACAAACTGTGAGCTAAATAAACCTTTCCTTCCTTCATTTTGGTATTTTGTCTCAGCAACTAGAAAAAAGTAACTAAGACAGAAAATATATTTTCTTTGCATTCTTCTGTCATTTTCTTAAAACAAAAAGACCGCCGAGCTGTGGTCCTTTCCCTTTAACAGTAGCCTTGCCTGTGCACCCAGAGGCCACAAGGCAGAGAGGACACAGGATCTGACCCAGACGGACAGCCTGCATTCCAAGGAAAGGGCCAACTTCTCTCAGAGCCATTGACTGTGATGTCCTGTGTAATGAGGGAAACTGAGGAAGACTTCAAACGAGGTGCCCCAAGAAGCTAAGATTTTGGATAGATGTAAACACTAACATGGGCATCAGCAGAACTACACACTCCAGAGGTTGCTTTTGGAAAACCACAGAGCTGAGTGTTGGACCTTCTCCGTGGCGTGTGACCAAGGCAGTCACACCAGACCCTCCCGAATTTCACACCAAGCTGTTTCCGTCTTCACTCGGACTGTATGGGCAAGGACCTGGGTTCAAGTCCAGCACTATTTTTTTTTCCTCAGAAAAAGACACAAAGAATATCAGAAACATATACTAATAAGAAAATTCTCATTAATTTTTTTTTTAAAAAGAGACCCTACATTTTCATAGTACCAAGAGCCCCATAAATTACATAGTCAGCCCTCACTATGGACGGGGGGGTGGGCTGCATACCCTGGATTATAGGAGATGAAACAAGGTGGCCCAAAGAGAGACTTCAGAGAACAGAGCCTCTCCCAAACACCACCAGATGTGCCGCGCATCTTTTTAGAAGACATGAAATCTGTGAGGATAATTCATCAGCAAGCCATGAGGAATGGCTCCCACTCTTACCAAGAACATGTACATTCTAAAGCTACCCAAGTTTTCTACTGATCTAAAGTGCTTGTTGATAAACACTGTGAAGCAGGCTGGGAAGATGCTACATTTTATATTGATCCAAAACTCCTCTGATTCCGGGAAAATGCTGATCTCTCTCAATAACTTCGCAGGTATGGATCAAACACAGAGACAACGATGAGGAGCAGGGACACCAGGAGCAGCTAATTGGGTGCACAGCCTCTCTGTAAAGGACTGCTTTCAGGATCCTGGCTGAGCCCTTCCTTTTCTGTTCTATGGTTTTTTCATCTGTAAGCACAGCTGACCCCTCGACCTTGCTTCCAAGATGCCCTCTGGCACGCTGGATGGTCTCTGTGCCAGTAATTGGCTCACTCCTTGCTGACCTCGCTGCAGTCCCTCCTCCTCCTCTGTCTCCCCTGTATACCCATCCGGATGTCTGCGTCTTTAATGGAAGGTACAAAGCGCTTCATGCGGTGGGCAGTCTACACGGGCCTTTACCTGCAAGGTTCTGGAACTGCAATGCAGAGGGTTGAGTCTCGGTGCCCGGATCTCCTTGTCTGTATGCTGAGGATCATAAAAGAACCCCTTCACACGGCTGCTGTGGTAATAAATGAGTGTTGTGTATTGCATGTGGAAAATGATATTCAAATATTTGCTATTATTTTATAGCCCCAAGGGATAAAAATGAAAACAAGTTTCATTTTGTTTTGTTGTTTAGTTTGACCTTCTTGAACTCCTAAAGAGCCTCTCAGCTCCTCCCTCAGCCACACGCTCACACCAACCACCCTTCACACAACCACCAGTGGGATACAGATCAAATGCAGATTCGATTCACTAAGGCCACTAACTGAAACCTTTCAAAGCTCTTGTCACTGAGGATGAATTCTTAGCCCCTTGGTGCTGCAGCAGATGCTCTTGGCGACCTGGCCTCATCTTCCTCGGCAGTGCATCTCTCCCCACTGCCAGCCTGGGCCTTGACCCAGGGTATCCAACTGCTTATGGATGCTGGGAAATGCCAACATATTTGTCACTGTTCTAGCTTTGCTCTTCCTGTTTCTTCTACCGGAGTTCTTCCTGCCCCCAAACTGGATAATTCCAACTTAGCCATTAGACCTCAGTTCAGGGATCGCCTAGTGCAGAAAGCCCCTCCCTAAGCCAGCAGCCAGGCGGCTTCCCTGAGATCCCCAGTGCAATGTAAAGCTCCCAAGCATGGTACGACAATGTGATGCTGTGACCCAAGCGCTGACTCTTTGGAGATAAGACTGCCTAGGTCTGGCTGTCATTTATCTGTGACGTGGCTCTGAACAAGTCCCTTCGACTGTTGTGCCTATTTCCTGCCTGCAAAACAAAAATGATGAACGTACCTACCTTACACAGCTGTTGTAGAGAGTAAATTAATTGAAAGGCATAGCATAGTGTCTGGAGGAGAGTAAACACTGAATAACTGTTGCTACTGCATTATATTTCATTTTCTGTTGATGTGTCCCTTGGACTCCTGACCCTCAGCATTATTTCTTTTTCACTTTTGTTTACTGTCTAATACTTAGCAAAATGTCTAGCATTCTATTCATTGGTTCTCCTCTTCTTCCTGAATATGAAATTAAAATACATTTATATCCTCCATTTGCTCCCAGCCTGCAAAAAGGAAACACAGAACTGGCTTCTGTTCAGTGAAACGTGAGCATAACCTACAAGTCTATCGGCCCAGCATAAGACACCCCAAGGTTTCAAAGTCTTCCTCCATACATGACGCTGGAGGCAAGGAACTCCTATCTTTGCATACAGCTATGTCACATGGTAAAAAACACCAAATTCTTGGGTTGCCCATGGGGGGGTAAGCCGCCTCAGCAGCAAAATTTGCACTTAACTTAGGGGAACAAGAAATAAACCTGTGTTGTGCTAAACTACTGAGATTGTTGCTGCCATTATTCCCCTTGACTAATATTCTAGGTGTTCAATTAAATTCTGTTGAAGTAGATGATTAAATGAATAAGTGATTAGAGTCAAGAAATAAGTGAGAAATATTTAAATAAATTAGAGCTCATGAGCAAGGAAAAGCTAGGAATTTTTTAAAAGATGGTTTTAAGAGGTACAGAAGCCTAGATGAAAAACTATGTGAGATGTCTCTACTGCTCCTGCCTCTACCCCACTCAGAGTTTTCTTTGCCTGTTGTTCCCTGGCTGCCTATCGTCCAACAACCATTAAAAAGATTATAAACAGAGAAGAGTTTGAGGTGAAGTTTTTGCTGCTGCTGGACAAGTTTCCGACCCCTGAGGTAGATCAATATAGCATCGAGGATTCCAGGGTGAAATGAATGAGGTCCTTTAATAAGTATATATACGTGGGTTCTCCAGGGAAAAAATGCAGCCCTAGAGTTTAGGCTCTCCTATTTTCACAGGATATTGGAGATCAGAAAACTGGTAACAGACGGTGACCGCCTACTGCTCTGGAATAATATTAACTCACCTATTTGCCATAAGGTTAGAAAATTCCAGGAAGGAAAAAAAAAGACTTCTCCAAAAAGGAGAAGGGAAATGAATCTCCACTGGATCTGCGGGCATGGTTGAGTGTAACAGTCTGTGAATAAATTAAATGCTAAGTTTGTCAAGGACACAAGGGAGAAAGAGAAAAGAGACAGTGGGAAGGATGATTCATCAGGGTCCCCGAGGTCGTTCTGACATCAAAATGCCAACCTAACTTGCTTTCTTATGCTTCCCTACCCTCTCCTTTCTGGACTGTGCCAAAAGTGTGGGCATTGTCCTGCAGGAGGGCCAGCCATCGAGGACTCTACATGCTGGTCAATGCTACCAGAGCCATGTTGAACTGACAAGAAGGGCTAGAAAGACAGAAAAAACCAAAACATTTCTTAATTCTTTACTATTCTCTCTTGAGCTATTTCAGTAAAGAGTGGACATAGAGTCAGTGTCAGTGACAATTCAGTTCATCTCAACAAAAACTCACACTGGAAGCTTGTCACAGGCCTTGCATTATGCTAAATGGTAGAAATAGTACTGGCAAATTCTGGCCTCCAAAAAGTTCAGAATTCATCCATCGCACTCCAGAAAGAATGGCTATCAGGAAGAAAGCAACCAACAACAAATACTGACAGGGCTGTGGGGAAAAAGCAACCCTTCTCCACTGTTAATAGGGAAGAAATTGTTCAAAAGGAAAGAAAAACTGTGATTGGGGGGAAAGGGAAAGGAAGGAAAAAGGAAAAAATATATATACACAAGAAAATTAAGATACAGCTGGTTTCTCTTGGTTCACTGAGGGAAAAGTTTTGTGCTAGTAATTCTCTGGACAATGTTTCATGCCTATATCTTGTACTCTGGAAAACTACTGTGACTATAACAGCACACCATGTGTTGATTATTGTTACTGTCCGACTAGCCTGTTTTCAAACTCTGTTTTATTGTTATTTCTTACTTTTTTCTGTTAAAAAATTTCTTAAAACTTTGTAATTCAGCAGTAAGAATGGGAATGTATAATTAACTACAATGAAATACAACATGGTTCTGATTCTAACGTGGCTAGGGTTTTGCTGGCCAGTACAGGAAGGAGTAGGGCATCAGAAAACATTAGAAGGAGAAGACATTTCACTGATGCTTAAAGCACGCTTCCATGGACATCAGGCCGGAAGAGGAGGGTTGACTTCTAGGACAGCAGAGAAGAAAGGAGAGAAATGGCAGGCTCTGCTCAGGAAACATGCGTGGTCTGGTGGTCTACTGCGTGGGTGAGTGGGAGAAGTCAGAAGAGATGGACCTCAAAGGGCAGGCTCAACCAGTTTGTTGAGCAGAAAGCCTTGAATTCATGGTAAAGTTGGGGCTGCATCCTGACTCTTGGTTGTCAAAGGGCAAGAGCACTCTGACATCGCTCAGAGGGCGTGTGAGGGTTGGAAAAGTGATAGAGCAAAGGCAGGGAGCTGACTTACGGACTCAGGCCTGGATTGGGGGAGTGGGAATGGGGGTGAGAAGGAAGCGGGCAATATAAAAACTGTTTTGTCTGTAGAATTTGAATTCTTTGTTTGTCCAAGTGGATACAAGAGGGGTAATTTCCAAGCCTGGGAAACCGAGTGAATTTTTCCAATGTGGTACAGTTTCTTGCTCCCAAATGAGTTTATAACCTTTAGACCACCAGCTATGGAAGCACACATTAGTCTTGCCTTCTCTTGTGGGGAGAGAATTGCATCTGTGTCCTGCCCTTTGCTACAGAAATGTGAGTGCACACAAAATTTATTCAAGTCTGGCTTGTGTGCCGTTTTCCCATGCGTTTGTGAACCAAGGGGTTAAGAAAGAAAAAAAAAAAAAAAGCAAAGAAATTCAACAACAAAATCTTGGTTTTTAAAGCTCTGGGATTCTAAACCAACTGTTGCCATGGTTTCAGGAGTCTGACATCAACATTTCAAGGTAATCCCAAGATCTAGATATCGCTACCAAGTTCAGGTAACAAGGAACAATGAACGTGCCATACCCCACTAGTGACAGAAGTCTGTTCAGGCTGTGCAAGTGCTTCAGATTGGCATTCAGCTTGATCACTGATGCCGTATTCCTAATTATAGCATGACACCATGCAGAAGCGAGGCTTTTTAAAAGGCTGGCAAATGGCATTATTTTAATAAGTCATTAGGAAATTGCTTTTTGAAGATGCAATGAAAGTACAAGTTTCTCAATTAGGGGAATTATGTGGAATTGATGAGATATTTGAGCGCGCATGATCTGCAACTAGCAGTCCATCTGAAGCGGACCAAGCCATTGGGAAGGCTGGCTAATGAGCTCCAGGGTGATCTGATTCATTGCGGATGAAAAATGATGATGGAGGCTATAAAGGGAAGGTGTTACAAGACTGCTCCTCTCCCAGCTGCACCCATCAAAATCTAGTTGACCTTCACCTTGTCTTTAGAGCTAAAATAAAGCCATCAAGACAGAGCAGTCTTTAGAGGATTAACCAACCCTACTTAATGATATATACTAGCACAAAACATAAGTGGTTATTAATTAATTGGACAACCCAATAATATTGATATTGTGTTTGAAGGTATTTGTAAGTTTGAAACAGAAGCAAGCTGCGAGAGGGCAACAAATCTCTGAATAAAATATCTTGTAGCCCTTTCCATGCAGCCATGGGAATATTTTTGTTTAAAACTCCCACCCACAGTAACTGCTACCCAAGTTTTGGAAAGCACTCTGTAGACGCTGCATTCATGTGCACCACCCTGTGTGCAGGTAATGGTGTGTGTGTGAAGGGATAGGGGAGAGAAAGAGCACATATTTATTACTTCATTTTCAGATTTGTCAGAGTATTGATACCATAACTCAGATTAGCAGCTGTACAATATGGAAACGTGTAGGAATGCTCCTTAGCCATTTTGGAAACTTCCTGTGAGAAACTGCATTTCTTTAAGGTTCTAGTAACTCACCATTCTCAGAAATGGATTTGTACATTTAAGAGGCCAACACAGCCCTCTTCTTTGGAAGTTTGCAGGGAAATTGGTAGCCCTGTTTGAGCTCTTCAGGGAAAAACAGGCCCGGGATTTGCAGTGATTCAGCAGGTTTGGAGATGCTCACTCAGCCCTAATGTTCAAATACTTCTTTAAAATCTCTTCATGGATCTTTGCTTTTGACTTTTGAAAGACTTTAAGTTCGACAGATATGTTTTAAGGATTGCCAGTTTATCTTCTGCGGCCAAGATTAGTTGAAGTCAAGAGGGAACATCAGTAAGAAACCAGGGTCAGATGAACAGCTCAGAGTAGAAAGAGTTTATACAGTATATGCATACAAATAAATGTATATACAGTATGTGTATATATACACACAGCATTATTCTGAGGACTACCTATAAGGACAAAGTCTAGTGACATTAACAGAAAATTATAAATGGTTCAGGGCCTGGAAAACAAACTTTTACTCCCTGAAATTTCAGGACAAATTTTACATTATCTACTTGAGTTGCCAAAGACGTCAAGATTGGCTCTATTCTATAGAGAATTAAACTATGAAATAAGATTCTTAAAAATAAAAAGACATTAATGCTGCCTAGCTGTTCTGTTATGTTTGACACAATTTGTAGTCTGAAGACACTGAAACTTTGGTCTTACATCTGAGCAAAATTCCTGGAATGGCTCGGTTGTCCCCAGCATGAAGGAGAACAGACACATTTTTCAAAAGAAGCAGCTGACTTGCTAAAGTTCTGACATATCACAAACATTTTGATTTTGTGATCAGACTGGATGGTGATTTACTTATCCCCTGACTTGACTGTCAGGTAATTCCTAAGTTTACTTCTCAGCCAAGAACTATTTCAACTCTTCAGAGCAATAGAAGGCAAGGAGAAAGGAAACACAAAGATATTATAAAGCTATAGCGGTGGCTAAAAAAGCAGGAAAAACAAATGGAAATCATTTAATTTGCATTGTACCTGTGAGAGAAGAAACCAAGGCCCCATTTTACATCTGCATCTCACAGGTCTATTTTGAGAGTTCAAAGATCTCCCCAAGGTACCTCATTATTCTTCTCAAACAGCTTTTATTTCCAGAGAATTCAACTGTGAAATATATAGAAATTATTTCTGAAACTAAGAGCAAAGTTTAAATCTGCTTTACCCTTGAGTGTTTCATTATAGTCTTCTGGAATCTACTGCCCCAAAGTGGTGTACAACGGAGATATGCCAGCATGGAGGTTGCTATAGTGGTTACAACCCTGGGTTTAAAATGCACTTGTGTCTAAGAAACAGAATCCTTTACCTGTCTCATGCCATCAACCTTCCCAAGGAGCTGACCAGTGTGGTTATTGCTTTGGCGCCCTGGAACATTCCAAGAGTCACTAAGATGAAGTACTGTGTTTGGCTGAGGGATCCACTTAGGAAAACAGCAGCAGGATCAGTCCCGACGGCCCCTGACCATGCCTCTCAGGGTCTCACCAGAGGCCATCTGCGCCCTTTCAGGCAATGCACCATCAGTTTATATCATAGTATCAAACCAGTTACCCCAACACAACAGCTACCTTCACCTGGCATCTGGTGTTATGCCCTTCAGTAATGGTAATATGTGGAACTGACTCATTTAACAAGTATTTCTTAAATATTACCTACATGCCAGTCAACATATTAAGCACTGGGAATCCAAAACAGAATGAGACCCAGGAGCTGAGTTTTGCTAAGGAGACAGAAATGAAAATAAACATAATACTTGAAAGGGCAGGAAGAGAAGCAGCAGAGTTTAGGAGCCTAGTGAAAGACACAGTAAATATGCATTAACCATGACTTCATTCTTATATTCCTCTACTCCTTTTCCCAGATTGGTAGTGGGAACACAAAGGCACTTGCAGAATGTGTGTTCAGATGGGTGGATGGATGCATGCATGCATGGGTGAGTAGAGGGATGGATGGGTGGATTGGAAGAGTGAATGAGTTAATAAATTTAAAATGAATTAACAACTCAAGGAAAAAAAGCTGACACAGCATATGTTCTTACTTTAGATTGAGGAGATCTGGCCTAGGTAGCTGGAAAGTACAGCTGAACTTATGGCCGTATCTGAACATTCAGAAAGGCTGAATAGAATACTACAGATGATCAGATAAAATGAAGGCCATCAGTTGTTTCTCTGGGAGTATACAGACCCAGCAAACTTCAGTTCATTCACTTACTTATTTGTGCTCAAGCTCAGCTCAGCCCAGCCATCAATTTCTGAGCCATAACTTTTCCAGCTCTAAATCCCACATACAGTTTAGGCCAGGGCCTCCGTTAGGCTCCCAGAATCACATGCTCTTGCTTCATCACTCTGGTGTCAGCTTGTTATTATAAGCAAGAATTGGTGTGATTTATTTTTAGGCTCATTCCTGCCTCCACTAGTAGGATATAAGACCAACAGGAAGAGTAGGGGCACCATCTGTTTTTGCTTCCCAGAGACAGCTCCCACAACTAAGGTGGTGCTTGGCACATAGAAGGTGCTAAATAAATATTTGTTGCCTGAGTAATGAGAAACACACCTGTCTCAGCTTCTGAAATACTGTGACTGTGCAAGAAGCAAGGCTTTTAAGAGTCCTGTGTTTGCTTTTCAGAAAAAAAGGAATCTTTTAATATTCACATGCAGACATTGAAGAAATAGGTCTTTCTTTTAAGAAACATGCACATGACTTCACCTGAGTCACATGGATCTTGATCACTCAGACAACCTCAGCTGGGGAGTGACCAATGTCACCATTGTGGTTCTAGGGAACCAGTAAATAGCATTCATTGCTCTTTCTCCTAGTTCAGCACCAATGGATAAGTAAAGGTGATGCACTGATAACTATGGACCAGGCACCTGTTAAAAGGGGTTTCTCTCCATCTGTCACCCAGATTATTTGTGAACCTTTCCTGTCCCTTATGTGCACATAAGACCTTGGGAAAGCCCAGCTATATGAAGGTTGGGATCTGTGGGACATATACACCTGCAACAAAGGTTCTTCTCATTTTACCTAAAATAATGCAGGTAGTGAGGGAACATATCCAAGAGCTAAGGGTGTTTCTGCCTTTGAGAATCATGGACCAGTTGGGTAAACATCAACACACTTACAGTGACTCCTCAGTTCACAAACTTAATTCTCCGCATGACTCTCATTGCAAACCGAATTGGACAAGAACAAAATCAAATTCAGTGGTATAGTTCAATGCTGACCTTATGGGGAAATGTGACTCTGTTCCCAGCCAATAGTTTGTGACCAGAATCATAGCAAGAATTAAGTTCATAGACCAAGGTACCACCGTATAGGGGAGCACCTCCATACTCCACTGTCACAGATGGATCAACTAGACAAAT
Source organism: Chinchilla lanigera (assembly GCF_000276665.1). NCBI lineage: Eukaryota > Metazoa > Chordata > Mammalia > Rodentia > Chinchillidae > Chinchilla > Chinchilla lanigera. Next base: position 13,906,653 of record NW_004955447.1, read on the forward strand.
ATATTAACAAAGAAATATCAGTGTTGACCAAAGCTTTGAGCAAATGGACTCAGTAGATATCTACAGAGTGTTCACCAAACAATAAAAGAATACACATTCTCCTCAGCAGCACATGGAAATTTCTAGCCACATACTGGCCAAAAAGCATGTTTAAGTAAATGCGGAAGAATTCAAATTATCCCTTGTATATCACTAGATCATACCACAGTGAAACTAGAAACCAATACCAAAAAAATTATGCAAATACATGGAAATTAAATAATACATTCTTGAATAATCAATAAGTCACAGAAGAAATCAAGGAAGAAATTAGTTCTTAGAATCAAATGATAGCCGGGCATGATGGCACCTATCTATAACCCTAGCACTCTGGATGCTGAGGAGGGAGGATTGCTGCAAATTCAAGGCCAGTTGGGGCTACATAGTGAGTTTTAGGGCAGCCTGAAGTACACAGTGTGATCCTGTCTTGAAAACAGAAAAAATAGAATCAAATGATATTGCCAGTACAATATACCAGAATTTATGAGACACAATGAAAGCAGTCCTAAGAGAAAGTTTATAGCTGTGAATGCCTACATCAGAAAAACAGAGAGAGCCAAATAAATAACTTAATGATGCACCTTAAGGTCCTGAAAAAACAAGAATAATCCAAATCCAAAGCTAGTACAAGGGAGGAAATTATGCAGATCAGAGAAGAAATTAACGAAATTGAGACTAAAAATTTAAAAGAATCAATGAATCTAATAGCTGGTTCTTTAAAAGAATAAACAAAATAGACAACCCTTAGCCAACCTTACCAAAGTGAAAGAAAGAAGGAAAGAAAGAAAGAAAGAAAGAAAGAAAGAAAGAAAGAAAGAAAGAAAGAAAGAAAGAGGAAGTGAGAGAGGAAGAGAGAGGGCAAGGAGGGAGATATGTACAAGAAAGGAAGAAGTCAAATTATTCTTATTTGCAGATGACATGACTCTTTACATATAAAAGCCCAAAAATTCTACCAAAAGACTCCTAGAATTAAGAGCCAAATTCAGCAACTTGGAAGCATACAAAATCAACACACAAAAATCAATAGCATTTCTGTACACCATCAATGAACTCACTGAGAAGGAAATGAAGAAAACATTAGAAAAATAAAATACTTAGGAATTAACCCACCCAAGGAAGTTGAGTTTGCTCCTTTACAATGAAAACAACAGAACTCTGAAAAGGAGATCAAAGAGAACATCAATAAGGGAAAGATACCCTCTGTTCCTGGATAGGCAGAACCAATATAGCAAAAACAGCCATACTCTCAAAACTGATATACAGATTGAATGCAATCCAAATCAAAATTCCAACAGCATTCCTTGCAGAACTAGAGAAAAGAATCCTAAAATTCATATGGACCCAGGAGAGACCCAGAACAGCAAGAGCAATCCTGGGCAACAAGAGCAAAGTGGGAGGCATCATAGTCCCAGATTTCAAGTTGTATTACAAAGCTACAGTGATTAAAAGAAACCAGCATGACATTGGCACAAAAACAGACATACGGATAAATGGAACAGAACAGAGAACACATAAGCAACCCAGGTACATTCGGCTATCTGAGCCTTGACAAAGGGGCCAAAAATGTACATTGAAGAGAAAGACCGCCTCTTTAGCAAACAGTGCTGAGAAAACTGGTTATCTACATGCAGAAGATTGAATCTAGACCCGTATCTCCTAACATGCACTAAACCAAAAGAAAAATGAATCAAGGATCTAAATGTTAAAACAGAAACACTTAATCTGTCAGAAGATAAAATAGCTAAAACACTTGAAGAAATAGGTGTAGGCAAGAACTTTCCGAACAGACCCACAATTGCACAGAATTCTTATACCAGAAATAACACCACGAATCAACAAATAGGAGTACATAAAATAACACCAAGAATCAACAAATAGGAGTACATAAAATTAATAGGTTTCTCCATAGCAAAGAAAACAACCAACACAGTGAAAAGACAACCTACAGAATGGGAAAGAAATTTTAGTAGTTATTCCTCAGACAGAGGACTAATATCTAGAATACGAACTCCAAAAAATGAAGATGTCCAAAATAAGACACAATCAAAAAATGGGCAATTTAAATGAATAGACACTTCTCAGAAAAAGTACAAGTGGCCAATAAATATAAGAAAAAATATGCAATATCTCAGCCCACTAGAGAAATACAAATTAAAACAACACTGAGGTTCCATCTTGCTCCATAAAGAATGGCCATCAGTAAATCAAATAACAACAAATGCTAGTGAGACTACAGGGAGAGTAGAACCCTTACATTGCTGGTGGGAATCTAAACTAGTACACCCATTAGGGAATTCAGTAAAAACCTAAAACTAGATATTCCATTTGACCCCGCTATTTCTCTTCTGGATATCTTCCCTAAAGAGTTAGAGACATCATATTTCAGTGATACATGCACACCCATGTTTATAGCAGCACAATCTATAATAGCTAAATCTTGGAAGTGGTCTGTATGCCTACCCACAAATGAACAGATCAATAAAATATAGTATTTATACACAATGAAGTCCTACTCTGCCATTAAGAAGGATAAATTTGAGTCATCTTTGGGAAAATGGAAGTACCTTGGGACCATAATGTTAAGTGAAATGAGTCAGACACACAAGCTTAAATAAAGCATGGTTTCTCTTGTACAAGAAACACAAAATATAAATAATGAGCAAAATAAAAGCTAGGTAATAGGAAATGGGGTGGTAGATCTTTTGCAAATGGGAAGGGGACCAAGAGATGGAGAAGGGGCAGGGAAAGGGGGTTAAAAAGAATTAAGATGTGTTATGTGCACATACCAGTTCCCCACGAGGAACACAATCGTGTGTACTACAGACGTGTATGGATTAGAAATAAAAAAGGAATAATGTGTGGGACAGGAGGCCAGTGAGTTTGTCTAAGGCCCTGCACGTGGAAACAATGAGGCTGGAGGAGACAAGAAACCCAGGGCACTGAGACACAGTGCAGCCTGCGCCCAACGAATGTTAGAGACAAGAGGCCGTGGAACACCCAAGTTAGCCTCCCTGGGTGTCGCAGTTCACGAGTATCGCCACTCTGCACTCCTGATCAGTGTACAATAGCCACTATCCCATATTTTCTATACAGGAGCTGTGAAATAATTTAAAAGAATTCAGAGCCCACAGGTCACACATCCAAGAGGTTCTGATGTCCTAACGTCCTCACAGAGACAGAATCTGGCTACTTGTGTCCCTGGCCTGGTTCCACCCACTGCTGCCCAGGCTTCTCCGACTTCGGCCCCTTTTGGCACCTGAAGCAAACTTCATGGCATGGACACGAAACAGGGCCCAAGCACCAGAGGAACAAAGGGGAGGCTACGTGTCACAGTGACATCTGCACCTGAGTGACGGAGGATTGGCTTAGGAGATGCCCTCCTGTCTGACTGTGACCTGCCAGCATCCTAGACTCTGAGCTCAGCTCCTGGATGCTTAGGTTCCACCCACACTTGCTAGGACAGGGCAGCAGTAACCTCCGGCTTCTGAGCTCTCTTTCCATGCCACACACTGGGCTAAAACTTGGTCACAGTCTGTGTGCTCAGATGGATGCTCCATCGTGCAGAAGGGGAAATGAAGGTGTGAAAGGACCACTCTCTCGCCCAGATTCACACAGCAGGTAATGGAAAGAGCTGGAATTCCAACCCACACCCTTGGCCAGAGACTTCCTCTAGCCATCATAAACTGGGAGGAAATGTCTAGAAAAGCTCCCTGGAGAGAGGGAAGCTGGCCACCTGTTGGCTCTGATTAACACAAAGCAAAACTCAAGAGTAGTAACATTGCTTCTTCTCAGAACAGCTTTCACCTCTAATCTGTTCCTAAAGAGACAGCCCAGAATACTTAGCCCTGAGCCCAACTGGTCACTTTCAGTACCACGAAAGAAGGTCACAGAGAACAACAGGGAGAGCTTTCCCGAGCGCTTTAAATGTTTGTGGTACCCAGTCGCCAAAGGTGGTCCTCCGCATGCTTCCTGGTGTAGCCACACTGACTCAGGGCTGCCCAGGGAAGTGCTGTGACTGCTAGGAGTGTGATAGACATGGGGTTCCTCCTCATCTCACTCTGCAGAACACTTGCTCCTGTACCCAGCCAGTGTGCTGTAAGAACCCCATAGCCCAGGCATGGTAGCACATGCCTACAGTCCCAGCTGTCTAGAAGGCTGAGGCATTAGGATCACAAGTTCAAGCCCAGCCTGGGTAACTCAGGGACTTGGTGAGACAAAAGATAAAAAATTAAAAAGGGCTGAGGCTGTAGCTCAGGGCAAAGGGCCTGGGTTCAGTCCTCAACGCTGAAAAAAAGGCTCAAACTGGAAACCTGACACCGTCATTCCCCCAGGAGCTCCCTCAGATGGCCAGCTGCTGCTGCCCCCTGTATGTGCTCCAGTTTGGAGTTTGCAGCCCTGCCAGGCTCCAGATGTCACAGCCCTGATGACATCAAATGGAACAGAAAAAAAAAAAAAAAACCTGGCTGGGCTCAGCCAACCCGCAAAGTTGTTACAGATAACAAAATGCTGGTTGTTTTGCGCCATTAGGCTTGGCGCAGTTTGTCACACAGTGAGGACTGGATTACAGGTTTCTCTGGCCCCTGGGTTTCTAGAACAGAACTGTCATTATTGACCATCCACTGGGGAAGGTTTCACTCACCACGTGCCCTGGCTTCCATGAGGATTTAATTAAGCCATGTTTCCTTCCTTGCAGAAAAGGTAAAACTGAAAAATTCTAAAACAAAACACAGTCATCACATTGACCATTCCGCAAAGAGCTTCTAGATGAAGCTTATGTTTCACATAGGAGCTATTCAGAATTAGCCTCAACCGTTAGAGACCCTGAACCCCCAAGGACTGGTGAATGGCAAGACTGGGAGGCTGGCGGGGAATCAGGAGTTTAGGGAAAGAAAATGTTTATCTTGTGGCCCTTGTCACAGTTTAAAACTCAATTTGGGCTAATGTCTGTCAGTGGAGAAGAGCTATTAGCAAATAAATTAATTAGGGTCTTGTTGGCTTTCCTAATGTCAACTCTAATTATTTGTTTGTTTGATCTGAGGTATCCTTAAATTATTTATAATCACTCTTGCCAACCAACAAAAGATAGTAAAGTTGAATGTCACAAGTATGTGAGAATTAGAGGAAAGCTTTTATCCTAACTGGGCCATCTCAGAAAGGATTTTCAAAGCCCGAGCCTTCTTTCCAGATAAAGCCTTTTACTGAAGTTAATAAATGACTAACTTTCATAATAAATTTTCAAAACAGGTGATAATTAATTAAATTTGCTTAGGGAAAAAATTCCTAGGTCCAAGGACATTTGCTCAGAATGAAGGGACAAAAGTATTTCTTTATTGTCTTGCTTTCTCTTCCCAGAAGTTGTTTTCTTGCATAGTATGGCTCTGGGATCCATGCTGGGGACCGGTAGGAGCACACGTGTGTGTGTCTGGGTGGCCCATGGGGGCATGGCCTTGGGTCTGTGTTTGGTCCCTCACCCCTTTCTCTCCAGCACTATTCCCCTACTCTGCCTGCCAGCTGCCATGAACTAAGCAGCTTTGCTCTGTCACGTCCTTCTGCCATGATGTTTCTGCCTTGGAGCCAGTCAGCCATGGACTGAACCCCCTTAAAACATGAGCTAAATTAAACCTCGCTTTCTTTAAGTTGTGGGTGTTGAGTATTGTGTCCCAGCAATGGAAAAGCTAGCTAACACACATAGGGTCTGAGAAAAAATGCACACTTATGGAGGGAACTGAGGCAGACAAGTAATCGCTCGGCTGAACAGCATGGACACACCTAGTGGTCCCACAGTCTGGGGAAAAAACCAATACTATCTTCATTGCTCAAAAACACACTTGACCTCTATCACTGCATAAGTCAAGCTTATTTTTCTTGGTTCCACAGCGCAATCTCTGCCTAATTCTTTAGGTGTTCATTTTTACTCCACTTTGTTATAAAAGAAAAGAATCTAGGTTCCATTTTCAGCTTGAGAAAAATGGGAAACTCCTTCTCTCTAGCATGCTGGAAAGTGGCTCTTATAACAAAATAATTACCTAATTAAAGTGCTCAATTGAATCAGTTACCACAAGCCCAATTAAATCAGGCTACCAACAGGAATATATTATACCTGATAAGGACAGTTAGTGAATAGATGGACACAGAGTATGAAGATCACACTCTCCCTTAAACTCCAGCAAGAGACTATTTATTCCTCCTTTTAAAGGGTGCTCATCTTTCCAATGAAAAGGTTTGTTAATATGCCAGTCTTTGGCAGTAAGAATACTACCTGTGCACTAATTCAGGAGCCCAAGGTCAGGTGTTTACTCTGTGAATGAACCCCAAGCCCTGGCTTTATGACAGTGAATGGAATGGATGACTAGTTTGTCATTTATGACATTTATCTCCTTGTTTTTTTTCTTTCATGTGGGGTTGAAGGAGTGTTGGTCGTTCAGTGCAACTGAACATACAAACAACGGAAACTTAACCAGGACACAGATGACAGTTCTCTTTGATCCACGGAAAATATCTGTCCATTTCCTAGCCAGCAAATCACATTTCTTTGAGTTCTGTAATGTTTCCTCATCGTGCTAACAGGGCAAGCTTTTAGTCTTACCTCATTCTTTCCATAAGGTAGAATCCAGGGCTCTTTCCTTTTCCACTTTTGATCTCATAGATTGAGATTTGCCCGTGCACTGAGACAAGCCACATCCAGGACACCCACGATTTCACTCCTGTTCTATCATGGTTTCTTTACTAATGGAGGAGATAGAAAATAGGATACAAGGAATATAAATACAGGAAAACAATATAAGTGGTCCCCAACTTGAGGTGGTTCATTTTATGATTTTTTGTTTGTTTGTTTTTGGCTTTGTGCTATTGCAAAAGTGTTATGCATTCAGTGGAAACCATGCTTGGAACGTTGAACTTTGACCTTTCCCCCAGCTATTGATAGGCAGTCTAGTATTCTCTTGTAATACTGGAGACCATAACTCTCATGAGGGTGGACAGCTAGTGCTCCATGGTGTACTGTGCTGCTACGTTATGGTGTTCAGTGGTGGGGAGTGAAAAATGAATTTTCATTCCGTCTGTGTTTTGGTTCCCATTATCTGACTCAACGTCACTTCTCCACCATCCTTCCCAGGCTCTGGTAATCACACTCTACATTCAGATTGACTCTTCCAGTTTCTACATGTGAGAGAGAACATGCAATGTTTGTCATTCTGCCTGGCTTATTTCACTTAATATAATGTCCTCCAGTTAATGATAGGATATTTTTTTGTGGCTTTTTGTGGCTTATATCTAGGGATAACCCCCAAAGTTTCATGTGCTCATAAGTAGGGCTTTTTGGAGGTGGCTGGATCTAGGGTGTATGAATTTAGATTAAGGGTGTGAGATGACTAAATTAGTCTGCTGATTGGTTTAGCATAGTGTGGATAATGGGAAGGTCCACCTTGGGTGTGGGTGGCACCACCCAAAAGGCTTATAGCCTGGATGGGATAAAAGGGAAAGGAAGGTTTGCTGCTTTGATGCTTCACTGACTTCTGCCTGCCCTGCCATGGACTGTTTCTCCTCTGCGATGCCCCTTTGCCATGTTACCCTGCCTTGGAGCCAGCCAACTATGGACTGAAAGCTCTACAGACTGTGAGCCAAATAAAGCTTTCCTCCTTTAACTTTCCTCCATTAACCAAAACATGGCTGAATATATATATATATATATATATATATATATATATATATATAATGTATTTTCTTACTCATATTTTTCTTATCCATTCCTCATTTATGAACTTCTAGGTTAATTCCATGTCTTAGCTATTCTGAATAATGCAGCAATAAATATGAGGGTGCAGGTATCTATTTGATATGCTGATAACATTTCTTTTGGGCATATATGAAGTGGGATATCGGAATCATACAATAGATTCATTTTTACTTTTTTTAGAAAATTCCATACTATCCTTCATAATGGCTATACTAATTTATATTCTAACTAATCATGTACAAGAGTTCCCTTTTCTTTAATTCCTCATCGGCATTTGCGTTTTGTCTTTTTCTTAATAGTCATTCTAACTGGAGCATGATAATATTTCATTGTGCCACTGTGGTTTTGATTTTCATGGCACTGCTGACCAATGATGAAGTACTGTATTCTGGAGTGCAGTGGGTGACTACAGTTCACAACAACCTGTTATATATTTTGTATGACTAGAAGGGAGGAAATATTGAGCTTCTCAATCTTTTTTTACCATTCTTTTTAAAATTAAAAAAAAATAACAAAAACAAAGTTTTTGATAAGGAGGTAAAAACACTAATAACCCCTATGTAACCAATATACATAGTATACATGAGATGTCATACTGTGTTTCATAAGCATGTATAAATATTATGTTGATCAAACTGATTTTAAAATGTTTAAAGAGATAGAAATGTTAACTATCTGATTAGCTCTTTACCCATTATATAGATGTACTGCAATTATTACCCAAAAATCATTCAATAAAATTAATAACTCATAACATTAATTACTTTTAAAATGCAGGTTCAATTTCCAGTGTTTTCAGTGTACCCTGGGTTTACCAGGATGTATCCGATCATAAGTCAAGGAGCATGTATGTTGGGCCGTGCGTGCCAGGCATGTTGCCTATAACTGACTAGTTTGGAATGGCAGGGCAGTAAATTGGAGAGGGGATGAAAAAAAATCACTACATAAGTTTTTGAGGTCAATAAAAAAGACTACCCAGAATCCATTCCCAGAGTTCTGTTGTTCTTGTTTGCTGCTCCTTTCCCTACACACTCTTGTATTTCACAGTAAGTTCCTTTTTTCTGAAGGTGTCTGAGGGAGTCTCTGTTTTTCATTAAAAGTGTGATTACAGGTGGGTGATTTTCTCAGTGTGTGAAACCACCTGAAATGTATAGTGACTGTTTCTGAGATATTTGGGGAGTTCACAGAAATTCAGAAAATGCCTGCCTTAAATCATATGTACCATATATCTTTCTCAAAATAACTTACAGTTTTTACATTCATGTTATAAAGAAAATGTGATGTACACTTGCCTTCATCAAATAGGGATTTGGTTTAACAGATTCCATCCCTACGCTTTTGAAATCATAAAAAGACCTAAAAATTTCACCCCAAAAGAATGAATGCACCCTAATTATTACTACTTCAAGAGCTTTTATCTATCATCAGGGAGCATTTCTTGACTTTGGCTGGCTGATACTCCTAATATTCATTTTCAAGGATTACTATTCACCTTTTTAAAAATATTACCAACGCTTTTTCCTAGTTTTAAAATATCTTTAGGAAATTTCTGTGAGTCTACCGTTCACTTCGCCTCTGAGTCCTTTGAAGCCCCTGCCTGAGTCAGCCCTATAGAGTGAGAAACCAGGGAAGGGGGGCTGCTAGAAAAATGTCCAAACAGAGAGAGCAAGGTTTTCTATCTGTGACGGCGCCCAGAAGACTGAGCTCAGAAACTGCTCTAATGAGAGAATTCTTTAAGGAGAAAGAAAACAGTTGCAAAAAGCAGCTCAGAGCTAGTGAAAATAGAAGGGGAAAATCAGCAGTTTCACATGAATGTTAATGAACACTGAGTCCATGAATCCAAGTAAAGTTTATTGCAAAGAAACAGGCTTAGCTGTGATTATAGTTAAAACACAAAGTTTCCCAGAAAGCACAGATTTTAAACTTAACAGGTCCTCTCATTTCTCTTTCCAAATCTCCATTTCCAGCCTTGTCCCTGGCCCTCCTTCCTTCTAATAACTAAGGCTTTGCCATGTGCCACCTATTGCTCTGAATGAGCCCGCTTCCAGGGGCCTCCTAGAAACCAAGTGCTGGGCTCCTGAGGGGTTTGGTGGTGCTGAGAACAGGGAATGACATGGAAGGAGAAGCATCCTACAGAGCAGACTGCAGGAAGCACTCCCTAGTAAGACATACAGCAGAGGCTGGAGGCGTGTGCAAGTATACTGTCACCCTCCCAGGGACAGAGTATCCTCCTCCTCCTCCTGCTCCTCTTCCTCTGCCTCCTCCTCCTCCTCCAGGCTGATCCTCCTCCCACCCAGCCTCCTCCTCCTCCTCCAGGGTTCCTGGGGTGCAGAGACACCATGGTGACACCCACCCTAGCCACTGACCAATCCGGACACCCGGCCCAAACTAGACAAGGTTTTCCCTCAGGACTTGAGAAATGGGTGCTGAATGGGTCCCTAAGTGACTGCAAACGCCAACCAAACCTTGTTGGTCTTGTGAGCAGAGGGACACGCAGACCCAGGGTCAGAAAGATGTTGCTCCCAACCTCTGCATGAGACAACAGAAAAAAATTAATCTATGGACAGGAATTAATAAAACAAACTCAGAGAGGGAAGCTGAAAGTGTCAGAGAGAGAGGGGTCACAGACCGGTTACCTTAGGTCCTGCCAGGGTCCAGTTCTGACTTTGCTCTCCCCTGACTCCTGCTTACAGTTCCTAGCTTTGAATTTCCTCGGCTCTCTTGTAATCAATCTCATCTCTCCACTTAAACTTGTAAGGATTGTTTATTGCCTTTCAAACAAAGAGGACCAGCACAACAGTGACCATGGTGATGCTGCTGACTAATACTTATTGGTCACTAAGCTCCACACACCTCAGAACATTGATGTGTACATTCTCATCTAATTTTCACGGCAAATATATGAAGTGGGTATTGCTATTGTCCAATTTTTCATGATTATAGAACATGTAGCAGCTATTTGTTCAAGAATGCACAACTCATTCCAAGTGAAATATCTGAATTGGCAGATCTTATATGACTGTCTTGGTCAACACCTTGGGGTCCAAATGGAGCAAATGCAAGCCAACAGTACATTTTACAAAATTGTTTTAGTTAGATTTATCAAATGCCATCAGCTCTGAGATGTTTTAAGTGATAAGAGTTCATCGTTATTTTTTCATTTATTTCCCCAACTTTTTATTTTGAAAATTTTCAAACATAAAATTGAACTTATGGTAAGATGCACATTCTTATCCTTTATTTAAATTCATTTTAGGTCATTTCAATTATTAAAATGTTGCCACATCTGCACGTACATATATATGTATATGTTAATATATATACAAATATACCTTTCTGCTAAATTGAAAATAAGTTGCAGGTAGACACCATGATATCACACTTCCAAACTGTGGTAAGTTCACCAAAGAACAAAAACAAGTTCCTGCAGAACTACAATATCACTACCACACCTGAGAAAGTCAATATTATATTACAGTTGTACTTAATGTATAGTTTGCTGTGGGCTAAAGCGTGTGTTTTCCTCCTTAAAGTCATGTGTTAAAGCCCTGACTCCCTGTCACTGTCTTTGTAGGCTGGACTTTGAGAAGGTAGTTAAGGTTAAATGAAGGACAAGAGTGGGGCCCTGATCTGATAGGATTCGTGTCCTTTCATAAGGAGACACTAGAGCTTTGTCCAGCTGCCTCTTTCTCTCTTGCTGATAACCCTGCCCACACACATGCACACATGAACGCTCGTGTGCAAAGGCTTTAGCTCAGTGAAGAGGCCATTTGAGGACACAGCAAGGAAGCAGCAGTCTACAAGCCAAGAAGAGATCCCCCCAAAAAAACCAAATCCTGCAGAATCTTGAACTTGGGCTTTCCAGCCTGCAGAACTACAGGATAAACTTCTTTTGTCTAAGCCACAGGTCTGCAGTGCAGTATTTTGTTATGGCACCCTGAACAGACTAATGTAGATTTAGAGTTTATGTTCATGCTCCTCCTAGTTAGCAAAAAAATTGTTTTTTCTTTTATTGCTATTCTGTTTGCTTTTCTTTTTTCCCAATTCTGGGATCTCCTCCAAAAAAGAAAGAAAACCACATGCTGCATTGATTGTTGTGTCTCTTTAGTCTCCTTTATTTGGACTCCTCCTGCCTTTTTTGATCATTTGATAGACATCTTCCTTTTGATGATCACTTTATTAAAAAAAAAATATTGCCACTGATAATGGTAAGATATCATCAATTGTTAGATGAATTCTGCTAAGTGTTGAAATTTAGTATGTTAAAATACAACAGGAAAGGTGCGTCTTAAAATCAGTGGGAAGTGGTATTTCTACCTGGGTTTGTTAGAAAGAGAAAGTTGCAGACAATAACTAAAAGTCAGAAAATACATCCACTTGGAAGATAATTTTTTTAAAGAGTAGATGTCTTAGAAAGTAGACAACAGGCAGCAAGTTTATAAAGCTCCCATCCTTAAGTGGGAGAGGAGGACAGCTTTCTAACATAACTAAGAAAGCAAAAGAAGGAAAGGGGAAAAAGCAAATAGGTTTGAACTGTAAAGTTAAGATTTTCATTTAGAAATAAAGTGTTTTTTCAGTTAGAAATACTTGCCAAAATGATTAGGAATGGTTGGTGAGTCTCTTTCCCGAGAGATGTGATCAGAACATTCTAAACTAAGGCTGGAGGAGTAGCTTAGTAGTAGAGTTCATGTCTGAGTTCAGTCTTCAGCACTAATTGCTAAAAAACAAAAAAATGTAAACCAAATTTTGTTAAGCAAAAGCTTGTGGACTGTGGCCTGTGGCCTGTGGCCTGTGGTCTGTGGCCTGTGGCCTGTGGTAGGACAGGAAACAAAAACCATTTTGGAGATGAAATAGGAAAGAAAGAAGCACAGAAATCATCATAAGCAAGTCTGCAATGGGGCAAGAATTTGACTGAAGAATAAAGTCCTGGGGACTGCAGAAAATGTGATCATGAAAAATAAAATCGAAGGCACCAGAAGAGTAAAGGAGATGTGTGGGTAGAGGTGTGGGTAGAGGACCACAGCAGACAAACGTGTGGTAGAGGACCACAGCAGACAAACGTGATAGTATATAAAGGGAACTGCATACTTGATTAGAGAACTGTTGTGACAGGACCATGTTTAATGAAGGTTCTGTTGCTTCGTTTGGTCTGTTGGTTGGTCTGCTGGTTGGCTAGTTGGTTGGTGTGGGGTTTTCTGTATTGTTTTTTGTTTTGTTTTTTTCTTAGCATAACTTGGAACAAGAAAAGACAACACTAGGAAGAGCAGCTAGAGTCACTGCAGTGAGCCAGCCTCACTCCAGACTCAGCATGTCACCACTGAACTCCCAAGCCCTCATACACATAGAAGAAGCCTAAAAATTCACTACTAGAACAGTTCTCTCTGAATTCCTTTAAATCCATTACATTATTTCTCTCAAGCTACCAAAGCGCACATAGCATAGACTGTGTGGCTCTGAGACCCTCCACAGGCACAGCCCCGTGACCACTCCGCCCACCGGGCCCAATCTTCTAACGCGCAGTCAGCTATAATCTCACCCAAGGATGAGTCCACCAAGCCCGCTGATCCCATGACCCAGTCACCTGCCCAAAGCCCCACCTCTGAACACTCGCTGTGGGACATTTTAGATCTAAACCATAACAACACCCACTAAAGTATCGTCAGCCCTTTGAACTAAGGATGCTTATGCTTTCTTCCTGGGGAGAGATTCTAAGAAAGCACGTCATTAAAACCTTAGGATGTGTGGAGTCCAAGCAGAGTGGCGGCTGTGGACTCTAAAGCCTAGCTTTGCCTGCCGTACAGTTTTGGCCACCACCACAATGGCAATGAAAGCATAGGCTTTTCTTGCCTTCCTCGTACTCAGGGAGAGCAGGTATTACACCTAGGATCCCGTGCCCACTAGCAACTTTATTAATTATAAGGTCGGGTCAATCTTAACAACAGGAAGCGTGTTCCAAAGTCTATTATCTAAAACATAACTCAAATCACAGTTCCACGCTTCTTTAATTTTTGATAATGAGCATTTGGTGTTCAGGAGTATATAACGTTGTAAATTGAGGCAGCTAATAACCCTAAGAATTAGCTCTTTTGAAATAAGTGACAAGAGTAACTTCCGGGGTTCTTTTTCCCTCCTGACCTTGATCTTCCACAACCGCAAATACTGCTGAGGCATTTCATTTCCTAGACCATAGCTCTCCTCTAAGTGATTCCAAGAACAGATGTTTGTCTCTAGAAACTGCCGCTCAGGACAGCTTCGTGCATTTACTAGATTCATTGGAATCTTCCTGCCCTTGACCCCAGAACCTAGATGTGCGCACAGAGTGACAATGAAAGGGGGCGGGGCAGGGAGGACTCAAGCGGACAGTTAAGTATGTCCCGCAGAAGGGCCCCATCAGAAGCCCCTTGTTTGTCACCTCTTTCCAGGTGGAGCTGGGCCTTCCTGGGCTTTTTCACATGTAGGGCATCTCCCCCACTGGAGTCACTCGGTGAATGTGTAGTGGCTGAAGAAAATCCGCTCACAGGCAAGGGATGTCACTGCAGTCTTGAGAAGTGTAGTCTAAAGTGCAGTCGGTGGCGGCAGTCCCTTCTCACTAATGAGAGCCGCAGAAGCGCAACGCCAGTATGGAGAGAGCCGGCCACCCCCGGGGCACGGTCGCCCCAAGACCTCCGCGGAGCTCCTTGGCGTTCTCCTCCTGAGTAGAGCACGTCGTCGTCTGCTGACAAAAAAACACGTGCTTCATTCCAAACAGGCAAATGGAATGCATCCTCCGAGTTCACTCTCCGGCCCGTATGCCCCCGAAGTAATTTCGAGGCATTCTGTTTAATTTCCATGATAGCAGATTTATGAATATTTACTGAAATCCCGGATAACAAGCAATGGCTATAGGGAAGCCCCAGGAGAGGGCCCCGGCGCCACCGCATTAGTTTTAACAATAATGGAAGTTTCACAGGCGCCAGCGTGCCTTCCTTCGCTCATTACAAGTAGCAAGCCGCAGCCCGAAGACCTCAAAGCAAATGACTAAAACAACAAAATATGATAAAGTGGGGACCGGGGAAGTCATCTTCCCCAGAAGGAAAGGAATGAGTCCCAGCCATTATCAAATTGCCTGCAGGTCAGAAAGGGACTTGGGGGAGAGGTTGAGATTGCAGACCCGCGGCTCTGTCCTCCCAGGCCCCCTTTCCTCCTTTGATCTGGGTATTTAATGTGTTTTTCATTTATATGTAGATTTCTTTTGGTATGTAGATTTCTACTTTCTGTTGGCTTTACAGCAAGCCCCAAATTTTGACTTATTCGGAATCCCAAATAGACTCTTGCTGCTCTCAGGATATTTTAATACTTGCTTTTCAACAACTTAGATGCGAAAGTGTCTGAGAACCTTAAGTCCAGATACACGGGAGGATATTATTTTTGTTGTTCTCTCTGAACACCCAGAATGGAACCTAACAAATTAAAGACTAAATAATCCACCCAAGATCCCACTCAATTCAGCACCTACACGCTGAGTGCCCAGTGCGTGCTGAGCACACTTCCAGCCCCTGAAGATTCAGCGGTCAACAATTTGGAAAAAAATTATCGCTGTCAAAGGCCTTACCTGAGGGAAAGAAGGAGATGTAGAGTCTGATTAAGCCCAGGAAGAGGTAATGAATGAACTGGACACCGGTACAAAAAATGAAAAAGGAGACAGGGGAAGGCGTTGAGGAACGCCAGAATTGGGCAAGGAGACGGAAGAGGGGTGACCGCCACGCACGCAGAGACTCTGAGGAGAGGACCCTGCCCAGAGCACCCCGCCACAATAGAGGGCACAAAGGCCTCTGAGCTGGAGTCCGCACTGAGCCGGAGTCTGCACTGACCCAGCCATACACCTACCTTCTGGGATACTCTCCCGACTCTTAGCGATGCAACGCTGACATCGGTGCTAAGGTGGCACCATTAGCGAAAGGTGGACGGGCCCTCTTTGTAGCTTCTAACCGGTCTACATCATTTTGAAACAAAAGGTTTACAATGAAATTCTTTCATGGAGTCTAACCTTCACTCAGCTGTTCTGATCCCACTGTGTTTCCTGCTAATAACTCAGATCATCCTAAAGCAGTTATTTTTAGTAAGCATTCAGCTTTGTAGATTAAAAACTCTTAAAAACAGCACTGTTTCAAGTTCTTTTTACTCTTTTCTGCAAAGAGAGAGTGGCTTTCATTATGTTTCAGAGGACACACCAGGGAAACCCAACTCTGCTGATTTTCAAACGGATTTAGCAGCTTCAGAAAGGAGGGTTTCTCAGGCCTACTGCATATACACTCTTCTCTGGCTGGAGGTGGATGGGTGAGATGCTCCGTAAATGCTGATAGAAAACCGATAAGCTGAATCACATTCGATTAGCCGCGCAGTGTTACTGAGGGCATCAGAGAACCCTCAAGTGCTAACGTGGGGTAGACTATGCACTACACAGAGGTGAGATACTAACGCCTAGAAGGACAGGTGGAGGTTCTTTTCATTATTTAAAATAAATGGATCCCTATTTCTGAAGCAACCACCCATGCCTTTGGTCATAGACAGGAAACTCCTTATCCGTCAGGAGAAGGCAGTTACCACAGGTAAAGAAGCAGGTAGGGATCTGATGGCCTGATGCACAAGCCCCTGGCTGAAATGGGTCCCACCTGAGTAGGCCCCATGCTGAGAATGAGGAACTGCTTGGGGCTGAGTCATTATCTCTCTAAGAGGCCTCTGCAAGGCTAATGGCTCAGCTTAACTGCCCAGGCCTCAGCGGGCCGCACACCAGACAGCTGAAACCTTGGCAAGCCGAGTCCTAAGGAGAAGCAACGGAAGCAGGCTTTGGCCCAGAAACACCACTCCTCTGTAATTTTATTAATAAGGCCATGCACTGAGCGCTTACTTTGTGCCAGCTCCTAACTTAGAACAGCCCAAAGGTAACTATTATTCTTCTCATTAAAGAGGTTGGATAAATCCGCCAAGATCCGGAGCTCTAAGTAGTGAATCTGGGATTCAAACACAGCGTTTAGCCCATGATTGGCAAAGTAAGTGCTCAGTAAACAATCCACAAATGAACGTCTGCTTCCAGGCTCACCTTGCCAACCACACGCCTTGCGCAGTTTTTTGTAGATTTTAAGCACTTCCCCAGATCCTGTGGTGGCTACGGGCTGGACATAGCCCACAGGATTGTTCATCCACATGAAGTCCACTCTGCAGGGCACCTCCCCTTCCCCAGCCTCTTCTACGTGACCACAAGGCAACCTGGAGAGATACGAGATGCAAGGCACCCCAGACAGGGCGCTGCCTGAGGGACAGCAAAAGCAGATGGAAGAGGGGCCACAGGGCCGCTGCAGGAAGTGGCGGGAGGGCTCTGCAGACTAGGGACAAGGGGACACATGGGGAAGGAGCGCTCTGGGGGTTAAGCTGACAGATTCAGTCATTCAGAGCCAGGAGCATAGCTCTGGGAGCTACGTTAAACTCGAGCTTAGCATGTGCAAGGCCCTGGCTCAATGATTAGGACCTAAAAAAAGATTTCAAACAGAGTCATTCAGACAGGGGTAGATATCCAACCCCATCTTACTAGCTACCTACTCAGCCTTTCCTACCCTCCATTTCTGTACCCATAAAGTAGATATATCACTGTATCTACTGCATCAGGGAGTACTATACTATACTTAACACTGGGTTACTATACTTAACACCATTACTATACTTAACACTGGGTGACTTTATAAAGAAAACAGATTCTCTCTAAACAACCTCACCATTCAAGAGGTGCAAGGACATGTGCTGGTATTTGCCCAGCATGGGTGCATTCCTTATGGTGGACGGCATCACAAGGATGAGATGTGTATGACGGGGAGGGACCATGTTGCTAGACAGAAGCCAAAATGGGTTCCCGCTGGAACTTCATTAACCACTCCCCCAAAAGCAAGGACCAATGACCTACAGGCCTGCCACTAGGCCCCGCCCCTTAAATGTCCCATCACCTCAACACTCACTCCAAGGGCCAAGCCTCCAATAGGTGAGCCCATGTGAGAGGGACATACCACAACCAAACCATAGCAGTAGCTACCAAAGACGTGAGAGGCGCGTAAATCACAGTTGCCCGGCACATAGTAAGTGTTCAGTAAAAGTTAGTTGGTGTCAGTACTAGCAAATGAGATGGCTGCTCCCGCGGTCTCCAGTGGAACTACAACCACTAGAGCTCCCACCCTTGATGTTCTCCACAAAATAAGAGAACCTGTAATGCCAGCACTCAGGGGGCTGAGGCAGAAAGATCACTGTGAGTTTGGGGCCAACCTGGGATCTATAGTCAGTTCAAGGCCAGGCTGGAATATATAGCAAGACCTTTTCTCAAAGAAGAGAAAAGAAAATCTATTTGACTTAAAGCATTTGAAAATGTGCACCATGCGATAAGCAGGAGCCACATCAGGCCTCCAAGACTTACTCCACCTCCCCATGCTCAGCTGTCCCTGTTTCCGGCCCCGACCGAGGGGCGGCACAGGGAGCCTTCCTTCAGCACTTTCCCCTTCTAGAAATTCTGCTTCCTGCCAGTGTTAATTTCACAGCGCTTAGTGTTCTTTCTATTATTCATGAGTTCTCCACAATTCAATTTTACAAAGCAAAGAGGGAAAACACAGATACGTTTTCCCCTTTGAAAACAAAACAGTTTTAGTCCCCGTGGAACAGAAGGCCTGTGGATCAGATGAGTCTTACGTAGCCGTAGCAACTGGATTGCAGCGCATTTCTTGAAGACAGCCCAAAGACACACTCCACATTCCGCGTTTACTTTGGGGGCCATTTTACATTACATTTCTCTTGTGCGAGAGTATCACTTTCCTGAAATTTACTCCCCCTTTCTTTGTAATGTGGCTTCCCTGCTTCAGGAGATAACCAGAAGATCTGCAGACAAAAGAAAGGGCCGAGCAGAGCAGTGCCAGGTCCGTCCCTGTGTCCTGCTTCCTCCGAGCCCTCCCCGGCTCAGGCACATCCTTCACCAGCCAGCTTACCAAATTCCAGGTGCTAACACGACAAGCTGACCACAGGGACTGCCATTAACCTTCCCGCTGGCCTCGAGCCAGCCCCAGGCTGTGCCATGGGACTCACGGCAGGCGGGGTGCGCAAGGGTCTCGGCACACCCAGGACCTGGGGACAAAAAGCAAAAAGGTATTCCGTGCAGAGTTTGGCAGAGCAGCATTTTGTAAAGTAAGAAAAGGGGGGAAGGCACCCTGTCCTCGGGGCTGGCATCATCTTCAGGCACAGGCTGGAGTGCAGCAGAAAGCGCCCCCCTCCAGCCAGGATACTTCAGTTTCTTAGTTGCCCAGGTAGCAGCTCCTGCTCCAGATTTAGTTGCTCCTGTCTCTTAGAAACAGCTTCTCACTATGATGCATATTGTAAGAACCAGTCCCCACCTGACAAGCCATTCTGCCTCTGTCCTTTCTGCTTGCTTGTCCCACATAAGCCCTAGACCACCAGAGATCAGGGCCTGATAGTCTGAAAACGATCCCAATCAGTGCCTGTCAATGTCAACAAACCTGCTGCCAAAGCCGGGGTGCCATTTCGGTGATTCTGCTTGCCTTTGCGTCAGCTTAGCACCCACTCTTCCCTGTTGTCCACTCTGCTGGTAGCAAACAGCAGACTCTGTCCTTACAATAAGCATCCTTGGTCTAGAAGCCATTTTTCCATTGTCCAGGGCCTTCTGCACCCTCTGTACTAAGCCAGCGCCCTTCCATCCTGCCTGGCCCCGCCCCCTCCTTTCCTTAGATTTGCGTCCATCCTGTGCATTCCATCTCAGTCACTGCACTGACGACTCCCCAGAGTGCTCCACATGCCCTGAAGCCACGCTGCAAATACTCTTGATTTAAGCTGTGACATTCTGCTAACTCTGCTAAGATAGGGTTGAAATTAAGTTGATTTTTTTAAGAGTTGAAATTTAGCCTTCAAAGTCAAATTTAGGCACTACCAATAAAGACAAAGAATCACGGCCCCCTTGTGATCCTTGATTTTTTTTTCATCATTCTTCTACCAGGTGGGCTCTGATTGCCTGGATTGGACACAGAAATGGGAGTAGGAGCCGGAGGACTGGGAAAGCAGGCACCACCTACCTGCTTTCACACTCCTCCTGCCCTCTCCTAACCCTGCCCCACCTGCGAGGGCACACAGAACTCGAGGGTGGGGTGATCAAAACATACAGTGAATGCTTAAATTATTAAGCATTGCCATTAATCCCTCTCAAAACATTCCCAACCACTTTGGACCCAATTATCCCATCATTCATGCCACTCCCTGCAGCAGTTCTGGACGTCCTCTTTCGTGAGTGTCTTTACAAGCTGTGGTCAGAATTACAGTGAATGCACTACCAAACCCCATCCAGTGGAAAGGCAGCTCATAAAAACACCACCGTACGCCCTCGTCCACCTCATCCATCGGGCCTGGCGGCACGTGACATCTGCCTCTTCCCCAAAGTCAAGATGACCATGAAAGGTAAACATTTTTAATCAAATCAGAACATCAAGGCAGCCACAACCATGCAACTGAAAATACCCATGAAAGAGGACGTCAAGAGCTACTTCAGAAGTGGCAAGAATGATGGGATAATTACATTCAAAGTGAGGGGTAATATCCTAAGGGAGATGAATGGCACTGTGTCTTTTACTGTAGTAATTTTTTTAACTTAAACATTCAACTTATGTTTTGATCACACTGTGTACACTCAGCAGCGAGCGAATACAAAAGTGGTATTCAAGTCCTTTGTCTCCCAGTCAGGTGAAATGGGGTTACTAACACAAAATGCATTTTCAAATCTAGTCCTGTTCTATAGAAATAAATGCTCCTGTGAGAAAAACACCCTGTAATTCCTGCAGCATTATTACCAGTGGATAAATGAGAGGTTGTGATTTCAGCTCTCCCTCTGATTGCCCTATAAAGTGGTTCCCTACTGTTGCTCTGGCTACCCTGTTATTCTCAAAATGTTCACACCACTATGCCGCCTTGCCCCTATTTTGGAAATGGCCATTGAGATGCAAACAAAGTAAAACTTGACATTCCAAAATATGGTTGCTGTGTTTGTGGAAATTAACTGCCTCTTCATGTAGGGAAAAACAAAGTAAACAAAACCAAAAAAGGATGTGTAATTAAAACACCCATTTCCACTTGGAGCTGAAAGGCTTCCGCAGAAAGACGTGGCCTTTGTCTTTGCTCACTCACTCTCCACCAGGAGCCCTCCCGCAGCACCTTCCAGGTTGTGCTTGCTCACATACCCTCTGGGGAAGGAAATGAGCCTCGGAAACCCGACTTCCTCCCTTCTGCCTGGCAGGAAAACACAGCCTGCTGCGAGGGCTGAAATCGCTCCGCTGGAATTACTAATTGGTCAAACCAGGACGTAGTTATGACAGGCGGGCTCCAAATCACATCCAGGACTCACTTAGGAATTAAAATGCAGCTGAGAGAAGATAAGGAAGCTAGCAGCAGCTCCTGAGGACAGACAGTTCAGGGATCCTAGAATCAGGATGGAGGGCGCGGAGGGTGGAAAGACATGGCTCCGAACTGTGGGGGGCTTTGCTTCCACTCACGCTGAAGCCCCACCAGCCTTTCCTCCTGGGGACCCAGTGCCCTGGCTGAGCTCTGGACCCATGGAAATGCCAGAAGTTCTGTACATCAACTGTCACACGGTGTGCTCTGTTAATTTCCTTGTCAAAGTCTGAAAACAACCACGACTTTTCATCCGCAAACAACAATGTTCACTAGTAGACTATTAAGGTCTTAAACCCAGGAGCTCCGGCCCTAGGAAAAGCTTCTCTGGGGTCCTTCGGCCTGCTCTCACGTGCAGGGTGCATTTGAAGTAGACACACCTCTGAGGCCAGGCGCCCCTTCCCCTCCACGAGCCCCGGGTGGGACCACAGCAGTCACGAAGCGGGCAGTGAAGGAGCGCACCATCAGCTTTGCAAACTCAGGGCAAATTCCCGGGGTTAGCCTGGGATCCCTGCTGAGAACAGAAAACCTACGCATCTCCTATTCTCCGCTCTCCTGCACCAACCGCTCCGTAATGGCGGAGAAGTCAGTCATCCGATCGTCCTCAGAAGACACAAAACAGGCAAACGAGCGGCGAAGTGTATTCTCTTGCTGAGATGGGAGCACACGGAGTCTAGAGCTGTGGTTTGTGTCCCCGACCTCTGAGCCCCTCAGACGGTTGCTGGTTCATTCAACCTTGGGCCAAGAGAGGTTTCGGCGCCCAGAGGTAATTTTCAGATATCTTTTGAATACCACAAAGAAATTTTAAAACACTGGGTAGAAATTAAGCCCAGATCCCCAGGTTCTTTTCCTGCACAATTGAGATTCAGAACTAAATGTGTACAGGACCAAAGAGCTGAGGAGAAGAGAAAGACTGCGGAAATTAAAACTGTTTTTCTGCCAAGATAAGAAATCTTTCTAAGTTGCCCCCTGGCTTAGATTTAAACTCTACAGCTTGCTCAGAAATGCACTGGAACCCCATCACCTTCATTCAGGCTCTAGCTGAAACTTTAAATGAGTTATTATACACATTAAATTGTCATTTAATCGTACCCACGCACTGTCATAAAAGCAAATGAAGCAAGCCAAGCAGCGCTGGAATAAAAAACACTACACTGGTTACATTTTGAAAGCACGAGCTGAAAAATGCTTACTGTCACCTCCTACCAGGGGAGGGAAGCCTCCTGTCAGCGCGAGGGACAAATGGCTTAGGAGGCGCTGGCTCCTCAGAGCTGGGGAGCTGCCGTCTGCCAAGCAGTGCCAAGGCCAGCTTTCCTCTTCCTGACCCCTGCCGCACCTTCCTCGCTCTGAGACTGGTCAAGGGCCCGGCTTGGGGGAGACTGTGAGCCATCAACCCCAGAGCAACCACTCACATGCTCCTTTTCCGTGAAGAAGTGATGACAAGCCTGCCTCGGAAATCCATCCTTAAACCCCATCTGGGGCTGTTTTGATGGTGAATTTAAATGCACCGTCGCCTGCCTGGCAAGCGCAAGGTCGTGAGTTCGGTTCCCGGTACCGGAGAAAAACCAAAAAAAAAAAAAAAAAAATAAAAATAAAAATAAATGCACCGTGACAGCCTCCGTTCATGAGGAAGGGGGCCGCCCCCGAACTCCCAGCTCGTGTCACCCTGAGGAACCCTGGCTTGCCAGGCTCCATCAGCTCCTGTGCTTTGGTGACCCTGATGGGGGAAGGACGAGAGGGAAACTGAGGAAGTGGGGAGCCTGGCCATGCTGACATTGGCAAGAGCAAAGGCACTGGGGCCCAGGACCCAGGAGCCTCAGAGCCAGCCAGGGTCAGGGTGCTCAGGGTGCAGGGTGCTCGGTGGGGGCAGAGAAGGCCTGTGAGGCGTTTTAGAGAGAACGATGGGAAAAGACAGTTTTAAGAAGTTGCATGTACATTATGAATGTAAATTCTTTTTAATTTTGTGCTTGCATTTCATTTGCTTGTTTATTTTTGAGAGACTGCTTTCTTGATAATTGAATTTGCTTTTTCTAATGTTTTTGGAATTCCAAACAGGTGGGTTTTTTTTTTCTTTTTTAATGTTACACTCTATTAAGGTCGGCCTATACGGTGACTCTGTTTTCCATGGGCATGTTTAGATGTTTGTATCTGGTATTTTCTGGGAGCAGTTTATCCTATTTATTTAATACTCATTGACTACGAAACACTCAACCTAGCCTGTGGATGATTCAAAAAGATAACAGACAAGGACACTGTTTCCAAGGAGCTTAGCCCAGTGTAATTACCATTTAATGGCTATGATAATTACATTCGATTTAAAAGCAGACACTGGCTGAAAAGGAAGCATAGATCAAGTTCTATAGAAGCTTAAAGTAGGAAGACAGCAGTTGCAGCCGGGAGGATGTGAGGGGCTGGAGAACCACCCTGAATGAGGAATGCTTTGTGGAGGACGCAGCTGTAGGTGGGCCTTAAATGATAGGGAGGGCGCAGTCAGCGAGGAGTGAAGGGTCTAGGCGGTGGGAATGGAATTCCAAAACAAGGGAAAGCCAGGCGTGGTGGCTCACGCCTGTAATCCCAGCACTCGGGAGGCTGAGGCAGGAGGATCACTGCGCGTTCGAGGCCAGCCTGGGCTACAAAGTGAGCTCAAGGCCAGCCTGAACTGCATAGCGAGACCCTGTCTCAAAAAGACAAAAAATAAAATAAAACAGAACAAGAGAAAAACCTAAGAAAAACCAGAGGAAGAAAATACATGCGGTGCGTAAGTATTGAGAGGCTCTGTTTGGCCGAAGCAAAGCATCTGTGAGTGGAAGATGTGATAATAAATAGCATGGATTTGATTCCACTGCAGGGGATACTCATGGAGGCTGGAGATACCCGACACTGTACTCCTGACTGTGTCCAGGCCCGGCCTATCCTCCAGCAGTGTTACTCCCCCTGCGTGCTCACATTTTTCTTTAATTCCTTTTTTCCAGACACTAACTTTTCCATCCGGTACACACTGAAGCTCTGGAGGAAGGGTTAGACTGCCTCTGTTAATTGGACAAGAAAACTCCCTGGGTTCACCATGGTTTCCTAGCCTCCTTCCTGGTGCATGGGAGACACTCAGGGAATATTCATGAAGTGAATGCCTGGATACATTAGTGCAGCTGCTGAACATCTGTTTCCAGATACCACTGGGAGGACTTCTGCCATTAGCAAAGCACTGAGATTCCCACACTAAGATTCCACGATCCTTCTCTGAATACTGAAATTCATTCAAAATTTATCAAACACTTGCTGCATACCAGACAATGCACCAGGCACTCAAAAAGCCAAGATGAATGAAAAGGAGCCTTTTCCTCCAGAGGTTCACGGTCTTAGTTCACATGGTGACTTAGCAGTACCCTCCCCCAAAGAGATCAGAAAGTCTAGAGACCTCTGAATTTTCCACTGAGTTTCTTCCTGGATCTTTCAAGTATTAATGTGCATATTTACCAGTCGCCACTTCCCTGGGCAGTAAACTTCTGAAATTCCTATCCCACTGGGAAGGTGAGCGAGGACATTAAAGCTCAGTTTCAAAACTGCTTCCACGAGGTTGCCTGGCACAGTGGCATTTTAATCCAATGGCTTATCTTGCTCTGCCTCCTGTGTATGCTTTTATTGAAGTTCATGAAAGAATCATAGGGTCCTGAGGCTGGAGGGGAACTGAGAGCTCATCTAGTACAATACCCGTAGGAACCTGAAGCCCGTGGAGCCAAATAGCTTCCGGTTAGTGACACGAGACAGAGACTGTGCCTCTACCCTTGCAGCCAGCATTCTCTATGCCACGCTAAATCAACATGCTTTTTAAGCACCGGCAAACTGCCGCTATGCTCTGGGTATCTGTCTTATAGCACTAAGGACTTATTTCCATAATCCAAAAAGAAGTAATGAAATACTTGTCTTGCTTTAATTCTTTGAAGAAAATCTATGGAGGCTGCTCAGAGTCATGGAAAAAAGCCTTCTGGACTGGGCCCATGAAACTAAGGTTCTACACTGATCTCAACAAGTAATTTTACGGAAACCTTCCAACTTCGGTACACTGCATCTTAATCTCTAGCTGAAGAAACTGGTGCCTAATAGAATCCAGAAGGCCAAGCCAAGGATCTAGACAGGGATAGACAACCGCACAGCTCATGGCCCTTTAAAGGCATTGATTTGAATTCAACTTTAAACAATAACCTGTGTAGATCCCAGGAAGGCAGGTTTGGGGCGAAATGTAGCCCACAGTTCAGACAACGTTATACCTCTGAAGTAAATGCATTCTGCTTGTTTTCAAGTAAATCATTTATTTTGATGTTGCTATGAGCCAAACACACCTAATAATTCCCCTCTAACTTGCTGCGCATCTTTCAAAAGTTTGCGTGACTCTCTGTGCCAGTTTATCATTAGCTAAATGAAAAACAAAATTGCTGACCATTCTTCCGGGGTATGGTAGGAATTAATTAGTTAATGTTTTGGCATAAATGTTAAGATTGTTCATTAATAAAATATATCTCATGGGCATATATTCTTCATGATCACTTGCTTCGATAGTTCTTTTGTTGGCATGAACTTTTATTGACTGCTCTGCATAATTAAAACCCCAGGAAATTGATTTAAAAAGACCAGGAAGGGTGTATAATACAGGACTGCCAACACTAATGAAATAATTTAAGTCAGAATTAGACAAAGGGACAAATTAAACTCTGAAAATTACTCAAGGACTAAGAAAGGCTGATTGTTCAAGTGTAATTAAAATATACAGCTGGAATAGTAACTGCTAACATAGTGATCTGATCAATGAACACAGTAGCTATAAAAATTTAATGCAGCGCGAGCAGCCTATTTTTTAAAATGCAAATAATCAACCCAAAATGCAGCTGCTTGCTATGAGGCAAACATGCAAAAACTTACAAGCCCAGGGAAATTGTGCGGATGACTCCAGAGAAACAGACTAGCGCAGGATACTAAGAACATTGCTCTCGCTAGCAGCACTACCACTTAATCATAAAGATGAATTTCTCAGAAGAGGGGTGGAGCTCCTCATCAGAACTCTAAGAATATTTATTTCCTGCAGCTGATTCTCTATTTAGGGCCCTGGATCACGGTGATGTACGTCGCATCTGCCGGCTCCCCCACGCCGCTCATTACCCCAGGCCGCTTTGCCCACACCATGTCTAGACCAGCAGGGCTAACACCCTGAATTAGTCTGCCGCAGATAAAACTAGACTCCCTCAGAGTTGTAGGCACATCCGTGAAAAAACCAGAAGGGAGCAAGTGACTAGAGGGGATAGAATTTTAGGGTCTTTTTTTATAATGTCTGTTATTTTTATTCTAAACTGTCCAATCAATATATAAAACTTGACTGTCCCCAGGCCTCACCAGGATGTGGGTATGAACAAGGTCATGTTATATTGACTGCATGCGTTTGGTCAACTCCCAAGTCCAACTGGCTAAAGTAGGCACACCAGGTGGCACGGAGCTCCTACCCCCACCATCCCCGGAATCTCTGAGAAACCCCTCGGTGGCTCTAAGAGCTGTAGTGGACACGGAGATGCCCACCCACATGCCCTTCAGGGAGGACTTGTCTCAGTGTTGGTTCCTCCAGACTTTACCTCCATTTGAGGCAGAGCTACATCACTGAGGCCACCCTTTCCTCGAGCGGCCCATCCAAGGCCATAAAGGCCCGACAATTCAGCCCGCTCCCCATAACCTGTGGCCACACGACATACAGAGCCCCAAAGAGGCTGGCCAAAGGTCGACGGGGCCCGCACCAAGGTTTAACTTCTCTGTCTGCCTCGTCCTGTTACTTCCCCCTTCCTCCCACAGGGCCAGTTCCTAAGAAGTACCCTCCATACCGCACTGCTTTGGTGTCTGCTTCAAACAACCCAGAGTCCTCTGTCCATGCCTCCTCAGACCATACCTCACCTGTCACTCCACAAGCCAGTCCCCCTGTCCTCAGTGCCCTGGGGGTCCTCAGCAGTCCCTGAGATGTGGGAGGGGCCTCCCCTCCTAGGGGAGCCCCATCAAGGGATGGCAACACAGGACTTCTCGGACTCTGAGGTGTCTCTGAAACAAACACTGTTTCTCCCCAGGCAAGAAGATGCTGCCAGAACCGTGGGACAGGACAGATTTGCTCTCCAACCACAAGCCTGCACCTGGTCGCCCTCTTCCCCAAACCTCAGAAGTCTGTTTTCCTGGTCAAGCTGGACTCTGGCTCCTTTTGGTGAATTCTCTCTGACCTCTGCTCCCAGCCACAAAGCCCTTCTTGAGATCTGACTTTGACCTGCACACAGAAGCACATTCAACCCACCAAGCTGGTGGTTCTGGCCCCTACCTTGGTAACAGCTGAGAAATGTAGTCTCCCATCTCCACAGGGTGTAGTAAGTCCTGCCCTGGAGCATAGCAAGGAAAGGAAGGATTGTTTTCCTCAGGTCGTTATATGTGAATATTATTCAATGCACACCTTGATCGCCACCGGCACACTTTCCACAGGAGGAAGTCAAAGCACAGAGTAAGTTGCTAACATGAAGTTATGTGACTGGAACCATTGCACAGGAAAAAATTTCTGTAAACTGTCTGCAATAAGGGGCTCAGATCAAAATATAGAAAAAACCATGTAACTTTAAAATGGGGTAAGGACCTGAATAAGTCTGTTTCCAAAGACACAGAAATAGCCAATAAGTACATGGAAAGTGCTTGACATCACTAATTGTCTGGGACTTGCAGATCTGAATCATGATAAAATATCATCTCACACCTGTTAAAATAGTTATTATCAAAAAGATGAGGTTTGGCAAGGATGGGGTGGGGAGTCCTGGTCCACCACTGGTGGGGAGGTAAATTGGGACATAAATATGGAAAAACAGTGCAGAACCTCCTTCAAAAGTTTAAACTGGAGCCACCGTGTGATCCAGTCATCCTATCCGGGTATTCATAGCTAAGAAAAAGTACGTCAGAGATATCTCCACTCCCAAGCTTACTTACCGCAGCACTAGGGACAAAAGCCGAGCTATAGAAACAACCTCAGCGTCTACTGATGGGCACAAAGGTAAAGAAAATTCAGCGTATGCGTACAGTGGTATATTATTAAAACTTAAAACAGAAGGAAATCTTGGAATCAGGTTCAATAACATTAATGCGATAGGATAATATTATATTAATAAGCCAAACACAGAAAGATAAACACTGCATGATCTCAACATGTAGAATATTTAAAAGATCAAAGTCACAGAAACGAAGACTACATTGGTGGCTACTAGGAGCTGAGTATGGGGGAAATGAAAAGAAGTTAGGGTACAAACCTTCAGGCCGGCTGAATAAATTCTAGAGACCTAATATATAGCATGATGGCCATAGTTAACAGCAACGTACTGTACACTTGCAATTTGTTAAGAGTTTTAAGGGTTTTTGCTAGGTGTGGGGGGTTTTAGCTAGGTGTGCAGAGAGTGGGTTTTCGCTAGGTGCGGTGGCGCACGCCTGTAATCTCAGCCACATAAGAGAGTACATCTTAGGTACACACACACACACACACACACACGTAACTATATGAAGGGATGGACCTGTCAATTAGCTTGACTGTGCTAACAGTTTCACGATGTATATGAAAACATCACACGGTACATATTAAATACAAAAAATTCTGTCAGTTACACCTCAAAGCTGAACAAATGGCTGTGAGGATGCCATTCACACCCCGTGGTCTGGCCCCAAGGTTCCGCTCCCGATCCCTGTGCCACACAGCTCCTTACGCCGGGCCACATGCCCCTGTGGTACACTGGTAACTGGGGGTGCTTGGGGATGCAAGAACAACAGCAGCCCAGTGAGAAGTGCACACGGCCTGGTCTGTGGACTCCTTTCCCCACCTTCTCCCAGCAGGGGGCCCAAGGCTAGTGTGTTACTTCCAAAGCGCCTGAACAGGTGCGGGCATCAGAATAAATCTAGACAAGGCGAAATCCTCTGTGACATTTCAAGCCATATTTGAGGCCAGTCTTGTGGTACCCAGTTTCCCAGTCTCTTCTCACGCTGGTGCCCCAGCAGCTTTTGGAGAAGGCTGAAGTGGGTCACTTGGTGACAGCCTGGCTTGAACCCTGCCTTGTGCCTCTGGCCTTATCTGCAGTGAAGCAGCTATTGCTTGGTATAAAGAAATTCTCAGAGGTTGTCTGAGGAGCTGCCAGCTTGGCTGAAGTTCACAGAATTTGTTAGCGGGGCGAGCGCCCCAGAGCTAGTGCGCGTCTGTACAGTCACAGTCCTGACGCCATTCCAAGCGGCTCCTTCTGCACTGCACTCTGCTGCAGACTATTCTGGGCGTTTACACTCTGGACTTGGGCCTCTGCTGTTATACAGGCGTGGAGCTGAGAGCTCCATTCAGATACATTTTTAAGAAAAAAAAATACCAAAAAAGGGGAAAATCACTGTGGAAGAGGCAAAAAGCAGCAACATTAGCATTTATTGAGCACCTATTATATACAAGATCCCACTGGGAATCTTGTATATAATACTTCACCCTCACTACCTTATGCAGTACCACCATGGTTCTTAAAATGAGGAAAATGAGAAGAAGGAGTGATTTGATCAGGGTCTCATAGCTAAACCATAGCAAAGTTGATTTGAGCCCAGACCCACATGACTGTGTGCCTCTGCTTCTTCCCAGGGTGTGCTAAGGGGGCTTACAGTTGAGTAAGTAAAGTCAAGAAGGCCCCCAGCCCACAGGTAGAATTGATTAGCAGGTCTAGCAGGTTCCAAGTGGAAGCTGAGGAAGAAAGTCAGTGCAGCTGTGAGCCTGGGACCCGGAGGCTGCTTTGAGCTGGATCTTCAAAATTAAGTATGCTAGTAAAGCTGGTGAGTAGAAGGACAGAGTCCTAGAAGGGTGTGTGGCTGTCTCAGCCTGCTTTCTGTTGCTATCACAGAATGTTGGAGACTGGGTGATTCATAAAGACTAGAGGTTTATTTTGATGCACAGTGCTGAAAGCTTGAAGTCCAAGCTGGGGGCCGGGGCCCTTTGCTCCATCAGAATATGACAGAAAAATAAAAGGCCAGTATATATCTGCAGGAGAAGAAAACATGAGGTGTCACCATAACTTACAACACCCTATTCTCAGGGTAACTGATCCAGTCCCATCAATGGAAGTGCTCACTCCCTGCCTTGAGAATTAACCTGGTCCCAGAAAGCTGCCCCATGGATCCTGTGAGCCCTCTGCCCTCTCTGGCTGGAAAAGGACAACCAGAGCAACGCTAGGGGCTGCAGTGTCAGAGCCTGCATCAGTCTGATTCTCTGACTGACCTCAGGGAGCAGAACTGTCTTACCCATCAGAACCACTGACTTTGCACAGCTCCATCAACAGTGATAGTGTT
This sequence comes from Chinchilla lanigera, assembly GCF_000276665.1. Lineage (NCBI taxonomy): Eukaryota > Metazoa > Chordata > Mammalia > Rodentia > Chinchillidae > Chinchilla > Chinchilla lanigera. Next base: position 13,937,239 of record NW_004955447.1, read on the forward strand.
GAATGACTATGCATTTTGGGGTCTACTTGTTACATGAGCTTGTATTTCCCTAACTGATACAGAGCACATTCCAGCAATCGTGAATAGAGGAGCATGAAGGGAATGTAGTGGGCGTGGTCTGGAAACCAAAGTGCAGCTAGAATTGATCTGAGCCACACGGAGAAATTGAGATTTTTTTTTTGTTGTTAACAGCAAGTTAAGAAGATCCACTCTCTGACAAAATTAAGCTACATCTAGGCAAACCTTGCGCTAAAGGAGTTATGTTACAATCATCTAACATTCAGAACCATATATGGGGCATCACTAGGAGTACCGCCTTACATGTGGCTCCTTTATTGTACAAAGAAGTAAGCTTCTAGGACCACGCGTAGGCTGCAAGTTTCGCAAGTGCTGTCCTACTAAGGAGCACCCACTGTTGTGTTTACATGTTTGAGTTTCAGCTCCACTGCCACAGGCAAGCTATAATAGGCTTCGGACAATGGAAGGGGACATCCGAGCTAGAAATGCACAAATGCGCCCACTCTAAGAACCACTGCAGAACACACAAGAACAAAGATCACAGCTGGCATTATGCTGTCAGAGAAAACAGAATGTCATAAAAGATATTCCTGTGCTCTTTCAGGCATACATCCCCCAAAATGTGGCACACAGACGAGGCAGGCTGGAAATAGGTATATGAAAACACCACCACAGAGGGCTGGGGATTTAGCTCAGCGGCACAGCGCCTGCCTGGCAAGCACAAGGTCGTGAGTTCGATTCCTGGTACTGGAAAAAATCCAAAAAAACAAACAAACAAACAAACAAAAAAACACCACCACAGAAAGCAACAAGGGAAGAATTAATCTGAGGCAGAAAGCACGCGTAGTAGCATGGCCTTACTTCTGTGAATCCACAGTTTCCTCCACACACGGCCTGTGAGATGAATGCTGGACATGGGTGGAATACTGTGATTAGGTTAGAGGGAGCAGGGAAAATGGTCTCTCAGTGCAGGGCAGGCGTGAAGCCGATTCTGAGGGCACCAATTCCGGGAGACCCGAGGGAAGTCAGTCTGGGTGAGGAAGGAAGTAAAAAACAAAAAACTTAGAGTGGCAAACAACATGAAGGCTGGCGAGAAGATTTGAAGGTTTATTGATCTAACAGAATGAATCAAAGAACTCCATCCTGTGCCCCCAGCTGCCTGCGGGGAAGACTGGGAAATGCAACCCTACCGCGTGCTCCGGAAAAGAGAACACCGATACTCGTGAGTGAGCGGCAGGGTCGGTGCTGTGCTGTGATTCTTTCCCTTTGCTCACACGGGTGTCTTTAAATAAGAACCCGTGTGCCTCCTTTTTCTGTTTTAGTGTGGCTACACTGCCAAACCTGCAAAATGAGAAAAAAGGTATAAGACTTGGTCCCAGGCCGAAGGACCTCTGTGTGTGTTATGCCATAGACAATAAACAGAGGACACAAGGTGCAGAAATTCCAAAGTTTTAGTTTATACTCGTCAGCCTTGTTGCATTAATTGAGCTTCTATAACAAAGGACAAAACTACAGGGGCTTGCCTAAGATAGACATTTCATAGTCAGGTATGGTGGTGCACATCTGTAATCCCCACATTTGGGAGGCTAAGGCAGGTTTGAGACTGTCTCAAAAAAATAAAGAAAAAGTTTGTTTCCCTATCTCACAAACTCTCCAAGTTTGTTTCTCAGAAAAGTTTGTTTCTGTATTGCTGTTGGTATAGTGAGTTTCCAGGAGTAGGTAGGAGGGAAAGGAAAAGGTAGATAGATTTCTTTCCTTTTAAAGGCATAATCCAAATTTACACATACTACTTCCTCTCACATCCTATTGGCCAAGACCAAGTCACATGGGCTACAAAGGAGGCAGGGCAGTGTGGTCTTTTTATGAATAGCCAAAACTGCTATTAAATGAAAAAGAGGAGAATAAATATTGGAATAAATATGTGTTGATTTTCAAAAAAAGTATCCATGTATTAATAGTAATAATTTATCAGCCAGATAGAAAGTGATGGAGGTTTTGTGATGGCGTGGCATTTTCACAAAGAGCAAGAACCTCAAATTGAGCTCAGGGAACAAGGACTCTGGAAATAACACCGTGAAGGAATGGTACACATTTCAGAGCCAGGTTCCCGGTCACTGAACATTGGGTTCACCTGTGAATAGCAGCATCTAGAGCCTAGGTGCTCTGACCTGGAAGAGCCAGGTGATGGGCTGGGTATCTCGTGTCTGTTGGTTTGCTTGTACCTTTGGCCCCCCAGAATGAAAAAGATACATTGCCAGGGCTTCGGACCAAGGACAAAGAGGAATTGGGGATGGAAGGGGACCTGGAGATGTGGGAGACAGGAGAGGGAGGAGGTCAAGGGGATGTAAAAAAGGCTCAAGTGTGATTTTTTTATGTACCGCTTCCTCATAAGGAATGTCCTTACTACGTGTCATAAACATATTCTAATAAAAGGGGGGAAATACATAAACATAAAGATGTGTTGTCTTCCTGTTCAAATGGTCCTGAAAGGTTAAGGGACAAGACTGATTTTAAATGATTAAGCATTGTTAGACTGTTCTGAGAAACCTTAAGCAGAAAGATTTGAGATTATAAATGATAATTAGAAAAGGATGAGGATGCAAAGGAAGGGGCTTGCCTCCCGGCTCTGCCACTTTTAGACCTCGCAGGTCCGTCAGAGCCCAAGGGGTGGCAATATCATCACCTATGGCATTCTAGGGTCCCCTGGCTGCTGGCCAGTCCTCTTCATTCATTAGCATATTTTAAGTAACAACTTAAAATAAAAACATTTAACAGTCAACAAAAATGCATAGAGCTCTTACTTCACATTAGGCTCTGTGTGGATAACAGAGGGAGAAAAGATGCAAGCAGGCCTTCCAGGGCCTTTAACTCTGCCAACTGCAAAACACCGTAGTGGGTACCACGCGGAGTTGAGCAGAGCATGCTGGGAGCCAGCTTTCTGTGGGAAAAACAGGCATCGTCTCTGTGTCTCTTTGTGTCTCTGTCTCTCTCATTCTCTGTCTCCCTCTTTCTCTGTCTCCCTCTTTCTCTCTCTCTCTGTCTCTCTCTGTCATATAAGCCACCACTCACCCCCTTCCCTCTTCTTACTTTCCACTTCCTTTTGTTTAAATTCAAATTTTTCCTTTTTTTTGTTTTTTGTTTTTTGCCGGTACCGGGAATCGAACTCGCGACCTCACGCTTGCCAGGCAGGCACCGTGCCACTGAGCGAAATCCCCAACCCCTTAAATTCAAATTTTTCTGAGGAAGGTGTGGAACACTGTCATCACAGAGAGAAACGGTCCTATTTAAAAGGAAATTTTGAAAGATCCTTTCAAAGTCTTGCTCTTTGGTAGCTGAGCTGTCCTGATAAGATATTTGATACGGCAGGGTCCATCTCGCACACACAGGACCTGTGGAGAAGTGGGGCCCTCCGCCATCTCCCTGGTGTGGGGACAGGAAACACGGACTGTGTGTGTGCACACTGGTGTGTGCTGGGAGGACGTGCACACACATATACACAGAGGAAAGGAGTGCCCAGAAATGAGTACGCATGATAAGGAAGGAAGAACGACAGGAGGAAGAATAGCGCCCCTCAGAAAAGAGCGACATTGTCTGCTAACCAAACAGCCTTGATAACGGGGCCTTCGCAGGCGAGGCCGGCAGTACTGTGCTCAGCTTCCTCCAGTAACCTTCACCTTGCTGCGGCAGTTAAGTGCTGAGAGGCTAACCACTGTTTGTTCCCTGGACACAAAGGCTTTCGGTTCTCTCGGAGGGGGTCTGTGCATCCCTGCGGCCAGCCAGGGCCCTCCTGCTGACCAGCTTTCAATGGCCCTGTGTGGAGGAGATGGTGACCGAGCTCACTGGAAAGGTCAGCGTCCAAGAGCTTGGGAATCTGTCACTTTATTATTATTATTTTCCCAGTGGCTTCCTTTTCCTCTGTTTTGTTTTGTTTAGGGTAAAGCACTTTGCATTTCCCAGCCCACGTTGTTTGGAAGGAGGGAAGAAAACCCCATCCAGAGCAGGACAGGGAACTGGGGCGGGCTGACACGAGGCTGAGTCCGCGCTGAAAATGCTGCCCCTGGGCACTTGTCTGATCGCCCTACACCCGAGCAGTGCTGACGCAGATTGTTGCTATTGATGCTTATTTATTAATAAGTTGTGAAATTCATCACGGAACTTACTATTGCAACACTCCGCTTTAATCTGCATCCAGGAGGCTGACCAGTTGCATCACTGTATCAGTCAGGGTTTTATTAGAGAAACAGATATAACACAAGATATACAAATGTATAAGAAATTGCAAGGTCAGCTTATGATGGTTAGCCATAGTGTGTCCAGTGTTAGGAGGCAGATGGGTCTGTGATGGAAGGATCCTAGGTGGAAGCTAAAGATTCCGCACTAGAAGCCAGGAGACAACATCTAAGCTGAAGGCAAAGATCATTCAGGCAACAAGCCAGGTGGGCCCTCTATACCCTAGAGTGCAGACAGCTGCCCTAGAGCAGGTCCTCTACACCCTAGGGTGAAGAAATGCTGAGCCAACTTAGTTAAGCTTCTAAACTTCTCAAGTTGATACAATTAATCAACCGCTACAATCACCTAGAAAATCCTTCTAATAGAGTCCTCATCAAAGAGAAGGGAAGAAATAGGATGTCTCGTCAATTACTCTGTTGAGTAGTAGTTTGTAATACTTTAATGACTAATAAAAATAAAGTAACTACATGGAGAGATGATGTTAACCTAAGTAGGAATATTATTAAATGTTTTAACATTATCATATGCCAAAAACAAAAACGTTTGACTCACAAACAAAAGATGTGAATATATGAAGGTATTAAAAGCATAGATCCTCGAATGGTGTCTGGAAACATTTTTAAGGGTTTTGACCAAGCTGAGGGGAAGAATTTTGCCATTCTTTATGTACAGGCCAGGGATTCTGCTAAACACCCCATGACACAGAGGGAAGCCCCCAACAACAAAGATTCATCCGGGCTCAATGTCAGTCATGCTGAGGTTGAGGCACACTCCCCCAAGGCACCTTAGCATAGGGCAGCAAGATATAGGGAAATGTGTCTTCTGATTCCTCATGTCACTTCTATACTTTGACCATCCACCTCTCTCCCATAGCTTTCCCCATTCCACACCATAGTCTGTATTCTTTGGTCATGACAAGCCAGCTGCAGAGTGGAGAAAGGGCCTCCAATCCTATATAGAGTTCACTTGCTCTCATAGGGATTCTCACAGCTGGGCATGGGGAAGGACAAGCCAGGAACCCCCGTGAGCTTTTTCATAACAACACTTTCCTGAGAATCCTGATGTTTCTCATTGCTAATATGTGGGCACAAGCTACCCGGGTAGGAAGACAGTGAGATAATCAGTGCAATCCCTCCCTACCGCCCCTCTCCTTTCTGCTGCAGCCGTGGCCCGGTCTGCCCTGACCCAGCAGCTAAGCTCTGCAGATGCTTAGCACAGCAGACTTGTTCATTATCCAAGTAAGCATCCACTCTCCTGACCTCTGGTTAAATAGCTTGAATTCTATCCTCAGAAAGCAAAGGCAGGAAGAAGCACCTGCCAAACTGGTTCTGCTGCCCATGACCGTCCCGGGGGACCGTAAGCTTCTGTGAGCTGGCTCGACCAAGAATGCAAGACAGGCTTCTTACTACAAGCTCAGCTGACCAAGCTCCCTTTTAATAATTAGCAAGTATATAAGAAGGGGCACAATTCTTTTCACCCAGGGAATTGAGCTCCAGACAGGTGCTAAAATCTCCTGGTCATCCTGCTTCCAGAAAGAGGACAACAGGAAGATAAGAAGGCTTTTTTTAAAATTGTAGTTTGTAACACAATTTAGTCAGATAAGTAGTTTTTTAAGGGAAATTGGCATGCAAAGGAACACCAACACACATCCCACCAGCGCCATGCAACATAAATACAAAACAGCATCTGCAGGGAGACGATAAATGCAAAGGAGCCAGGTGCGATGGTGCACATCTGTAATCATAGCACCCTGGGAGGCCGAGGCAAGAGGATCACAAATTTGAGCCCAGCCTGGGCACCTTAGCAATTTAGCAAAACCCCATCTCAAAATAAAAATTTTTTAAAATGGGGATGTAGCTCAGTGTGAAGGCCCTGGGTTCACACACACACACACACACACACACACACAGAGAGAGCAGTGCGCACAAGCTCCTCCTCTCAAGCGCTCCACTTCTCCCGAGCTGATTGTGCCCATGTCCACAGCAGGTGACTGGCAGAGAGCACCGCCCTCGTGAAATCCACTCGGCTGTGGTCAGTCTCCATGGCCCTCCAGAGCTGTGTGTTTGACCAAAGAGCAGGCCCACTCAGTATGAGTTTTGTTTATTTTGACTTGTTTTGTTTTTTGAGACAGAGTCTCTCAGTATAAGCCAGGCTGGCCCTGAACTCACAACAGTTGTCGTGCCTCAGCCCCTAAAGCATCTGCAATTATTATAGATGTGCACCATACCCAGCTCCTATATGCTTATATACAGGAACATCAAAATAGATCTGTAAAAGTGTATGACAGTGTTAGCACATAACCAGCCTAGAAATTTCCCACAAAGCAAACCAGCAAGCGCCACTATTTGACTGACAGTTGTGGCTGTGGTTCTCACACTGATGAGGGCTAGGAGCGCCCCTTAGGCCAAACGCCTTCTAAGCACTTGCCCCAGTGACCCTCCACCAGAGAACCTCTTGGCTCCTGCCTTTCCTGAGCTCCTGCAGATACCGCATGCCAGGTCACGTGTCAGACCTGGCCTGTGCCAAGTGGGGGACAATGGATTCTGTACAAGCAATCACCCCAGAATACCATTTCCACCTAACAGATGAAAAAACTGAAGCTAGGGAAGGTCATGTGATTTACCCAAGATATATGCTCGGGGAGGAAGGGTTAGAGCCAGGACAGAAAGCCAAGTCTCTCTGAAGCTAGGCGCTTTCTACCACGCTGGAGGTCCAAGCTGGGCATGGATAGCAGCAGATGTCTTCAGCCTCCACACCTGCAGAGGAGGGAAGAAAGTGTGACCAGGCTCAGGAGATGGCCTTGTAAAGCTGTCCGGTTTTCAGGCAAGAGGACCAGAGCTTCATACCCTACTCTCGCCGCAGATATGTCCTTAGATCCCAGCTGTTCTAGAGTATGGGACGGAGTATGCCCTTATTTGAGGTGGCATTCTTCCGCCAAGCACAAGGCACAGAGAAGGACTCAGCTGAGAGCCATCAGCTGCCAACTCTCCCAGGAGCTGGGGAAGCAAGAGATCTGGGCACAGCCCTGCAGCACCCACCGCCAACGACACAACATGCTCCCTGGAGATCTACTCCATGTTTATCACGCCAGCTCTCCAGCCAAAGATCAACACTAAACTTGGGGGCCATGTTGCCTGTCCCATGTCCACTCTACCACTTACCATGTGACCTTGAATTGGTAATTGAATGTCTCAATACTTCAGTTTCCTCATCGGAAACATGAAAATAAGAACATATCATGGGATGTTTTCGAGATTAATGTAGTTCCTGGTGAAAAAAAAACAGCTGCCAAGTGTTTCTTGTTACGATGGTTTTTTTTTTTTTTTTTTTTTTTTTTTTTTTTTTTTTTTTTTTTAAAGATAAAAGGAGGGAAACATTAACAGACATACAACATTTTACAACATATGACAAGCACAATACAGACAATACAGAGTTACAAACAAAGTGGTAGGGAATTAACAATGGTGGTTGTATTACATATTGATATCTTCAAAGTGGCTTCTCGTGAAAACAGATATAAACATGCAATACTGGTCAACCAAAGACTCATTGACAGTTTCTTTCAGCATAGAAATAGAAGACAGAAGAACAACCATGTTAACTATCCTATATATACATACATACAAAATTTCTCCTTCTTTCCCTTCTCTTTTCCCACATCCCAGAAGCCCTTTACTCTTCATTGGTTTCCTATCATTTCACAGTGTCTATCATACCTCCGAGTTTACGATGGTTGTTGTTATTGCTGTTGTTATACTTTTGCTTCACTCCCTAGTGAACCGGCCTCCTTGAAAACTACTTTGAGTTAGAGACCATTGAGCCTAGATGATAGAGTTGACCTTAAGACCACCAGCCTGCAGAACCCTCAGTTCTGGACTTTGTCCAACTCTTCAGGCCCACGACTGTTACCACCCCTTCCCTTCACTTACTGCCCCTGAGTATTGTTGTTTACTGTTCTGTGGGCATAAAATGGCCCAAAAGTCTCCTGTGTTTGGAAGGTGATTACACTGTGGGGATGCACTATACTCATCCGTGGATTTGTCCAGGGATGAGTTCAGCAGCCGAGTGTGCTGTTCGGAGGTAAGGCCTGGCTGGAAGTGGGTCGCTGGAGGCATGACCCTGAAGGCTGTATTCTAGTCCCCAGCCTCCCTTCTCCTTCTGCTTCCTGCCTACCATATATGAACAGCTCTCCTCTGCATGCTCTTCTGCCATCCCATTTCTGTCCTGAAGCCAGCCAGCCACAGACTGAATCCACTGAAACCATGAGCTTCAGTAAGCCTTTCCTCATTGAAGTTGTGGGTGTTGGTACTTTGCCCCAGCAACAGGAAAGTAACTAATCCAACTATGATTCCTTTAGGGAAGCTTTGAGAGCCTTCTTTGTGAATACTTGAAGCAATACGGGACTCACTCTAGGATAATAGGTGTTTAAATAATTCATGAGAGTTATGCCTGCAATTGGAAAGGATGAGGCAAATTGAATAAAAATCACTTACTCCTCACATGCTATTATGTGACCTCTGATCACACAGGCAGCGGGCAGGGAATTCAATAACAAAATAAAACAAAACAAAAACCCTCTAAAAGGGTTCAAGACAAATATTTAAAGGATAGCAAAGTCCAAAAGGGTTGTGAAAGTGATAGCTACCAGGATGATAAAAATAAAGAAGTACTACATTTTTTAGCCAGGTTTGCAAACGGTCCCTTTGAGAAGGAGGCCATTTTCTAATGGGTGTGCTAAAGAGCGTGGTTTTCTCCACACAGAGGCCTTGAAGACTTTTCAGTGCTGGTCTCAACATGAATGTTGGACGGTGCTTGATGTTGTTGGATAATGAAAATGTTAGACATTCCTCTAATGCAGTAAGAAAGCGTTGCATTACACAGAGAAAGGTTGTGCGGCTACACCGTGCAGAAGACGAGACACTGCTTAATGACCCGTGTATCCTGAAGACGCATCCCATTGGCATGAAGATGAAAGCGAGTTTGTAGCAGAGGTCTGGTGTGCAGCCTCAGTGAGAACGCCCAATCATATAACCCATCTGCACTGTCCTCACCTTGCGCTTGATAAAGTCACGAGCCCATTCCCTGCTATCGCATCACACTTACCCACGGGCCAGCCAAATGGAACTATTCACTTTTATTCCCAAGGCGCACGTTTTCCCACCTCCAAGCAGTCCCTTATCCATCTCCCTCCATTCCTTCCCTCCATTCTCATCAGGGATGCTCCTCTCCATCTTCCAAGGTCCGTTTCAAATGTCACCTTTCCATGAAAGATTTTCCTGGCCCCCTCCTCCCCAAACTAGATACCATCATTCTGGGTAAACTTTAATAACACCTGGTCTGAATCTTCCTGTGGCAGCAGTCATACCCTGCCTTGCCTGAGGTTGTTTTATTTCTTTATCAGCTCTTCTTTTCTCCCTCCCTATGAGCCTTTTTAAGGTAGAAACTATGTCTTAATCCTCCTCGCCCTCCCTGCGGTACCTGGCAATGTGCCCTGCACTTTAAAACGCTCAGTAAAAGTGGCTCAATTTATCAATAACACTTTCCCTCTGCCAGTTTGGGACTCTCTGTTCATCTTTTTATCATCCCTGTTCTTTTTCTGTCACCCCTGCACATGGGAATCAACACGAAGTGACCTCCGATATCCCTTAAAAATACCAGAAGATCAGAGGTTAGAAATTTGACACTCTGTTTATAAAAGGTTTCCACCTCTCTGCCTCCCTAGGAGTTCCGTGAGTCTATATCTTAAAAGCTCTTTATATGATATTTGAGTCTGAGGTTAAATGAACTTCCCAAGGTCACGCCTCAAGTGAAGGGCAGACACAGGAGTAAAATCTAATGGGAGGATGAAATCTATTGTTCAACTCTGTTGTTACAGGTAGTGGTAGAGTTTTTCTCTTTTGGAGTCCTGGGCTGACTTATTCCAGGAGTGTGATTTTTAAAAAAATACGAATCTGCCAAAATGATATCTATAAGAAATCTCTGATTCACTTGTAAGTTTACTTCAGCAGCCAGTGTGCTCTTCTCTGAAAGTTTCAGCGACGAGCCTGTCAGATTTCAATACAAATAAGCCTACACTTGCTTGTGACAAAAACTCTCCAGGTTTTGTTGGTCCTATCAGGAACATCGAAAGAAAAATGAAGTTCAAGGAGAAACACTTTGCAGATTTTATTCTCCATAGAACTCAACCACAAACCGAAGTCATAGATGAATAATGCTTCAAACGCAGTGAAAATAATGAATCAATAACATGACTGCAAGTCCTGGGGAATGGATCAGAGTCTTGAAAAATCTTCACAGAAGATTTTCTTCCACAGAATTCTCTGAGCATCTGAATGAATTTATTATTGGCTCACTGCGACTTCTGTGGAGTAGGAACTCGCCAAGATCCTTCCGCTCACTTCCATTTTTCATGTGGCCAGCTGTGCTCGCATATTCCCCAGTTCAAGCTGAACTGAAACTCTGCCTGCATCAGGCTAAATTAAGAGATTTTTATACCCTACGATCTGTCAGTTTTACGGCAACCTTAAACTTCAAAGTTAAGCTGACTTTACACCCTCAGACTTTTCCAAGAGGTGTTTATCAAGATTTGGTGTCTTTGTGATGCCTTCTGTGACATTGTCATCGAGATCATTATCATGAGGTTGAGCCTGACACGGTCAGTGCAACACTGAGCAACAAAGCCTGGCGATTGTACTGGATTATAACAGAAGCCCTGGCTGGAACTACTTAACACACTCCCACCAGCCTACCCAGCCAAGGAGGAGTGAATACCTGTGTTATTATTCGGTGAATTCATAATCCTAAACACACAAAGCCAAGGAAATTTATATATAGGCAGGTTTATCTTTTTAGATCTCATTCGATAATGAGAAGTCATAGAAAAATCCTTCCAGTTTTGGTATAGATCAAATTTGATGATGAAAAAAATATAACTGGCCCAAAACAGCATAAAATGTAAATTCTGGTTGGAACAAGTATTGTCCCCTAGAAGGGGTCATCCTGAGAGATTACACGTATTCCAACAAAGCTGCTTTTCTCCTAAAAATATCATCTTTTACAAGTGCCTTCAGGAGAATATTCTGCCTAAACCTGGGTCCTTTGAAGAGGGGTTTGCTTTTTGGAAACTGCCTGCATTGGATGGAAGCCCTCAAGGGTGGCAACAGCACTCTGCAAAGACAATGCGACATGGTGTCACCAGGTATATGCTCAGGTGGCAAAGGATTGCACCCCATTTCTCTGGGAGACTCTGTCCTTGCTGGCTCCAAGGAAGCAAGCAGCTTCGCCGGGAACTGAGGGCAGCCTACAGCTGGCCAGCCCGCCTCAAGAAACACAAGCCGTGGGTTCGCAGTCCACAAACATCTGAATGCTGCCAACCACTCCATGAGCCCCGAAGCAAATCCTCCCTCAGCCACACATTCAAAAGAGACCCCAACCCCAGCTGGGACTCTGCGATCTTAGGACAAACAAAGGTGCAGCTTCCCAGCTACAGAAACTGCGAGATAATAAGTGAGATGTTTTCAGCTGCTAAGTTTGTGTCAGATTATTGCATGCCTGTAGATAGCTCATAGCAAGCGTTAGTCATGCTAATCCGGGTTTGGTCAATGTAGCTTGGAATATTCTACGCAATATTTTTATCCAAGAAATTGTTCTTAAGTATTGTCCTCTTAATTATCTTTCCTTTGCTTTGCTTCCTCATCTACTCCCCTTACAAATCAAGAATTCTCTCCAGAGGGAACCGCTGTGGAACTGAAAGTTTCAGAGTGAGTAGCACTTCCAAACATCCTCCATGTGTCAGGTTCCTCCAAGCACTGTACAAATCATGTTTTATTCACCCTCACAACCCTAGAAGGTGGTAACACCTACCTTTGGTGTTTGTCAGCTTCCATCACTATAACGAATACCTGAGCTAATCAGCTCATAAACAGAGTGGGTTTCTTTTGGCCCACAGCTTTAGAACTTTCAGCCCTGTTTGGTCAGCCCTGTTGCTTTGGGTGATACAGCATGTATGGCATCAGTGTGTGGTGACACCAAATCGCTTACCTCACGGCCAGAGAACGAGAGAGAGAAAGGAAGAGAGGAAGAGACTGCCCTCCCACAATCCCCTTCATGGTCACACCTCCAACAACCCAGAGACCTCCCGCTAGGCCACGCCCCCCCACAGCACAGGCTGAGAGACACCCCTTTAACACATGAGCCTTTGGGAACACTCAAAATCCAAAGCACAACACATTCCCATTTTAAAAGTAAAGCAACTACAATAACTTTCTCTGCAGATGTGGTGGTGCACGCCTGTGATCCCAGCACTTGGGAGGTTGGGGCAGGAGGATTGCCACAAGTTCAAGGCCAGGCTGGGCTACATAGTGAGTCCAAGGCCAGCCTAAACTACATAGGGAGACCGTGCCTCAAAATCATAATAATAACAATAATAATTTTCTCAAGGTATAAAAGCTTATAAACAGCAGCATTGAAAGCCAAGTACTCAAGTTCCAGCGACTACCCAACTAGACAGTCTCCTATAAAGGACGTCCATATACATTATCTTCTTTAATCCAAGAGGGACCTATTCTAATGACCAAGGTGAAGATATCCTCAGAGTTTAAACAATACAACTGGGCACAATGGCACATGCCTGTAATCCTAGCTATTCAGGAGGCTGAGGCAGGAGGATCACAAGTTTGAGGTCAGCCTGAACAACTTAATAAGACCCTGGCTCAAAATAAAATAATAGCACAGGGCTGGGGAAGTTGTTCAATGGTACAGCACTTGCGCAGCCAGCAGAAGGCACTGGGTTCAATCCCCAGCACTGTAAAAAAAAAATCATTTAACTTGGTGGTGCTCAGTACAGAGTAACAGAACCAAAGTGTTACTGCTACCTAACCTCGTGCTCCTTCTGCCACAAAAGCACACTCAGCTGTCGCTCCACAACCCTCAGGCGACCGTGTTGTGCAGCAGGCCTGGAAACCTGAGGGAGGAAATACACCAGAAGCTGGGAAATGTTTTGAGTGGAGGCCTCAGGAGACACTCCAGGTAAACGCACTTCAGGATTCCACGGTGGAGGTAACGCTCATCACACCAAGCAGTATCTCTGTGTTCACAAACTTATAATTGTGTTACCCTCCATCACACCTCATAGGCAGACACAAGAATAAAATATTGAATGGAGAGTCCATAAAGTCTGCGAAACTCGATTTCCTAAACTATAAAATAAAGAGGGCTGGAGCGGATCAATATTTCCTAAACTGTATTCCAGAGAACACTACTCTCGTGAGATGTCTGAAAGTGTTCAGTGCCGGGGCACAAGTCCTGGGCAGGTTGCACGTTCAGATAATGTGCTGTCCACGCCCTCTGGAAAGCCCAGAGCCCGCACCTGCACCTTAGAGGCCCTGAGAAGTCCAGCAGTGGAGAAGTTTGTAAACCTCTCTGACTCAAGTAGCATCAAATGTTTAAACTATACAGTGCGTGCAATCATTTTTTTCTGGGAAAGTTATCTAACGTGTGCTAGGGTTTTAATTTCTACTTGAGAAATTCTAAGAATTTACCTCAAGGTTAATTTTCATTTCGAAGGAAACTAAAAATTAAGTTTGTCCTCCAGAGTGAGTTAGTAGTTTGTCTAAATTATACAGAACACGGAAAGCAAACGCCCCCAGGAGCACCCATTTTCCACAGTCGTGTAAGCCATCAATTTTAGCCACCCCTTATCTACTTGATCTTTTCAAGGCACCTTGAGTTGGTGACTTGGATGAGTCTGACACTGTAAAACAACATTTACAGATAATCGGCCCACTTCCAGAATACAGCTTCATGGTGCTTCCCCTTCTCCTGCCAACTCGCTTCTCGGAATCACATTCGCAGCAAAGCAGGAGAAAAGGCGAACGCGCCACACGTCTATCACACAAGCAGTCCCGGGAGTTTCTCCCCCGTTATTCCTTACTTCACTTACAATGAACATTTCCCAGGTTTTGCTTAATCCCTCTGACCTTTGTGGAGCTTTCCAAAGGGACCTTGCCTTTTTCACTTTTCTTTTTTTTTTTTCTTTTCCATATTAAAATTTGTGCTGGAATCTTCCTACCCAGGTCAGCTTTGCAGTCCACTCAGTGGAGGCTGAACGACTGCGCTCCTGCAGTCTCTGCCCCACAGCCAACTCCGCCGCCATAAGCGCAGCCAGGAAGGCGCTGGGGACCGTGGCGGGCACCACCTTCGCGCGTTCTTCCCGTCTGTGTCGTCTTGGTTTCAGCTCCAACTCTGAGCATTTAACTTCTTCTCCAGGTTTCTCTCTGAAGCCCGTTTCCTCCTCTACGAAACGGGCTTACGATGGCGCCCTCCTCACAGAGCTGTTGGGGCGAGTATGAGAGATACTGTGAGAGCAAACACCACTGATGCTGCTTATTCGAGAAAGCCTCTCTGCACCCAGAACTCTGCTTTCAGGTGTGATCCACACCTAACTGCTGTACAAAATTTCACACCGTATCTTCTGCCATTCAGATGTCTACACACGAAGGGACAGAGGAGTGAACTGCCTGAGATCACCTGGTCCTAAATGCAACCATGGACCTGAACGCTTTCAGATCCGACTCCTGGTTCTTCCCACGCACCACACTGATGCTCAGTGACATGTGCGGCTCGCATCTGCTAAGATGCTGCAGCAAATACAAACAAAAAAATTTATTTTTTAAAAAGAAAACCTCAAGTCAAGCCTGTCTTTAGCTACAGTTGTGCGTGAAGCTGATTTGAGCTCCGCTGTGGTTTCTTTCCATGACCAGGAGCAGAATCTTCAGGCTGCCCTATCGCCTGGGGCTTTTCTCACTGGTCCTCCTATGACCGCCTGGCAGCCTGGCCCATTGTTATGGTTGATACATTGTGTGAAATTGAGGAGTCTAGAGGCTTGGCTAAGTGACTCAGCAGTTCTGCATCCTGGGGTGAAAAGGACATGCCCTTCCTGTTGTGGGATGTTGTTCATTGCGTCAACTTGAGAAGTTTAGAAGGTTAACTAGGTGACTCAGCAGGCGGCCAGGGATCTTACTTTGTATCACCCTGAGCCTGTGCAAAAGAAGGGCATGGAGATTATATGAGCACTACATGCCCGCTGGGTGGGGGCAGCCTGCTTATAAGGTAAGGGAGGAAAAGAGGCTTGTTCTTCCCCTTTTTGGACTTGCTGCTTTTGCTATCTTCTGCCACCTGGAACGGTTGCCCTTGTGCCATGCCACCCTGCCTTGGAGCCAGCTGATTATGGACTGAAACCCCCACAGACTGTGGGCTAAATACACTTTTCCTTCCTTCATTTTGGGCATTGGGTATTTTGTCTCAGCAAGAAGAGAAAAGTAAGCAACACACCCATCCTCTAGACTGGTGCTGTGTGACATGCCCAGCCCATGAGCTGCTTGCCACAGAGTCATGAAATAAGGAGCTTGCACTAAGGAGAAAATCAGAACGCTGCTTCCTTCAACTAGAAAGTCGTAATTAAAAAAAAATTTTTTTTTTACCTTAACTAAGAAGTAACCCTGAAGCTGCTTCACCACGTGAAGAGTCAGAAGCCATCCCTGAATCACCCTTTAGGTAGCAGTGTTCTAGGACATTCTCAGCCTTCTCTCCTCTCTCCTTGCCCAGTGTAGCTGTTTTATGCCCATTTCACTCCCATATGTTCTGTTCTTTTCTATCACTGACCTGAAGAAGCAGTACAATGCAAAGGTATTGGTATTGCTAATAGTGAATGCTTGGAGTCTCTGGTTGAAAGATCTGTCATCTGAAATAGGTCTATGACAGATGCTCCTCACCCCAGCGAATCAGTCCATTGTTGGAGATTTCAGGTACCAGGCAAAGCAGTGTGAAATAGGTATGTGGAAAACAGAAGAAAACATAAGTGCTTCAAATTGTTTCAGACTGGTCCCGAAGTGTGTGAGTGTGCATTCACACTCGTGTGTGGCCCGTGGTGCTACGGTAAGGCGGGGCGGGCACAGTGGAGCGAATGATGTCAGGGTTAGAGAGAGAAACTGACTGCTCTTTAATTGGAAGATTTCCTCTGATGCTGCCAGAGAAAGACAGGATAACTGTAAACCCTGTTAAATTCTGAATTTAATCCCAGGGGCCCCCCAAGAGAACCTGGCACACAGTCAGCCCTCCCTCAGTCAAAGGGTTCCGCCCTCAGCAAGCACCCACTTAGCTCTTGTTTTGTGCCAGGCACTTGTCCTACACCAGGGTGTGAAACAGACAAAGGTCTTGGCCCTCCTGGGACTCCCATTCTACTGGGAGAGGCACTGAATAGAGGAGGAGAGCGCGGGAAGAAAGGAGACTTGGAGTTCAAGTAGGGGCGAGAGGAGGAATAAACGAGATGTGTTCTGCACTGTCTTCTCTTCTCGGTCATGTCTAGAATGTTCCAGCACCATGGCAGTTCTGCAACAGGCCTGAGTTTGAGTACTAAAATTATTCCCAGGGGAACTGAACCATGTTTAAGGAAAACCCCCTTACTGGGGTAGATTACCATGGGAAGGCAAAGTCTCATGCCCTGAGTTTTTCAAATCTAAAACATTGGATTTAATCCAATCCTTAGCAGGAACCTGAGCTGCAGAAAGAATCATGGACAGGAAACCCGAGGCCCCACTTACATGCTGAGGGCCCTTCCAGGTCATTCCCCAGTAAGCCACAGTGCATAGCTGTGAAAGAAAAGGGAGTGTTGAACAGGGATGGCCGCTGGTCTCTTCCTAACCTGTGGTTGTCTATAACACTGAATGCTTCTGGTCTTTTCAAGTCCTTTACATACAAGACACAAGTATTTTGATTTATTACAGGTTTTGATTCAAATAAAATAGAGTGCATCACTTCTAGTAGGAGAGGCTTATCCACAAGACTTTTCAAAAATTATCACCCAGTGCTGAGACTGCAATGGTCCAGAGTCTGCGAGGAGAGAGACAGAGAGAAAGAAGGGGAGAGGGAAAGGAGAGGTGGAGGGAGTGGGCGTGTTTATCACAGCATCTGCATGTAGACAGGAAACGTGCAATGCTTTCTTACCGTCATGTGGGACATCTCCTTGCGGGCATCACACGGGTAAACCAAGCTTCATGCAGGTCATACTGCTCACACACAGTATGCAAACCGGAATTCAGTCACTTAGGGCATATCACAAGGACGCTGTAGAAATTGTTGCTAAAGAAATCCTTTAATATCCTTTGCAGCGCAAATGAACACACCGTATTTCATTTTTGTGACAATATATAAATTTATATTTCAAAATGACAGCCAATATTTACCAAGAGCCAACTCTGTGTAAGGCTCCAAGCCAAAAGGTTTGCATACAGTATTGCATCTAATAATGGCCTCATAAAATTAGTGCTTGATTGTCACCATTTTATGGCTAGGAAAAACACAGCCCAGCAAGACTGAGTGATTCACCCAAAGTCACACGAGTGATAGGCAGAACAAGAAGGCAAACCGATCCAGAAGCCCGAATTCTTATCCACTGCTCCGTACTGCCCATGAAAACCAAAGCAACGTCCGCTCTGTGCACCTTTGGCACCCGGGGCTCACTTTGTCTTGTGGCTTCTATTTCCTTCGTCCCGGCAGCCCTACACCACTTCTCAGCTATGGAAATTTATTTCCTGGCCTGAAAAACAGCAAGGAATTTCCAGGCCTGGATGTTGCTCTGATAAGCACAGGTCAGCAAGAAGAAAGAGGAGACGGGGACCAGTTCAGGAGCAGGCTCGGGGGACAGACACAATCGTCCGCGGAGAGGCGCAGAGTGAGGAGGAGAAGAATCCAGGGAAACGGGTGTGAGATGATCTTCTTGCTGCTCAAGAGTCTCCTCTGAAATCCGCTCATCCCCCTGGGCAGTCTGTTTGCAAGCAAAGCATTTAAAACAGAAGTCAAATCCCAGCTCGGCATCCTCCCAGGACTCCCGTCTCATTCATAGTAAAAACCCAGTGTCCCCAAGTGGCACCACTCCCGTGCCCTTTCCTACCTCGTACCTCACCATGTTGCCCTCTACACCCCAGCTGCAACCACTCTGGCACAAGGCCTTCAGTCTATTTGTTCACGACCATTTCCCAAACCTTTAGAAATATATGGGATGTAGTATGCACTCAATAAAAGTACTTGAACTGATTTCTGTTCAGCTTATGGAACTTCCTGTAGAGCTGTCTGATGGTGAAATGAGATACCAGAAGGGGTAGTATACTCCTCAGCCCTGGAGGGATTCAAACACAGGCCCAGTGACCTTTTGGTAAACATACAGAAGAGAAGATTCAATCACTAGATATTTAAATGGACTTGTTATTAACCCAAGCTCCCACCAATCCTGAAATGCCATAATCCTGCGAACCAGCACAGAGATATTAGGACAAAATGGTAAGACCCTTTAAACTGCACTCCCAGAGGTCAGCACGTGTTTAAGGAACCAAGATCATGCACCCCATACCCTGTGTTAACTCTGGTAGCTGGTGTTTTGAGGGAGTATTTTTTGTTTGATTTTCATTTCTAACATGAATCTTTTAAACCCCATGAGCCTATTTGGAAATATTTTCTTTTGAATACAAAAAAGCAGCACACATTTAATTGCAAATGAGAAACTTCAGGACAAGGAGTGTTATCAAATAACTATTATCTGGAAAAAATTTTCATCATCTCACGTAATTTAAATTCTTGCCCTTTGTTCCCTTGTGTATATTTTTGCATTAAAGAGTCTGCTTAAAATTAGTTTCAATTCTTCCCTTCAGGGTAGACTTTAAAACAAAAACATGGGAAGATTATAAAGAGGAAGAGAATGACTGATAGTTGGGATTTCTTCTATGGAGTATCTTGATTTATATATGATAAGGAGACGGAAAGAGTACTTGAGCAAACACCAAAAAGAAAAGAATACATGTTCTAGGTTCTACACAAATTAGTACTGCCACTGCCCTCCAGGGAACAAAATATTTTGATTAAGGCTTTATTTCTTTATTTATTACTGTTGCTCTTATTGTTTACAGTAATAAGCAAATGGCAGGCCCCAGGGGACAGAGCCTCAGATTCTACTCTCTATTAAATCTAATATTTACAGGAAAGGCCAGTTATTTCCTGCCCTATTCCACCCTGCCCTGGAAGGTGATAGTTTTAGTTGTATGATAGTCTGGAGACCCAAAGGTCACTGGCTGTTAGGCACCAAGAGTGGTGTTATGGCTTGTATCTAGATGTTCTCCCCAAAGCCTCGTCGCTCATATGAGGGGCTTTTGAGAGTGACTGGATCATTGGTGTGTGATACTGACTGGTGTCTACTGATTGGTCTGGCATAGTTCTAGCTGTGGATGATGGACTTAACCAAGGAGGGGAGACCGACCCTGGGTGTGAGTGGCACCAGTCAATAGGCTTGCAGCCTGGATCCAATAAAAAGGGAAAGGAGAAGGACATCTCACTGCTTCCTGCCTGCCATGCCATGGACTGTCTCTCCACTGCCATGTCGTTTTGCCATGCCTCTCTGCCTTGGAACCAACTGACCATGGACTGACACCTCTACAACCATAAGCTGAAATATACCTCTCCTTTAACTTGTCAGTGTCAAGTGTTTTGTCCCAGCAACAAGAAAGTAACTAAGACAAGTGGTCAGTCTTCTGCTCCCTGGAACTAAAATTTCAGGGCAGAGAAGGTGGTCTATCCCATTCCAGGGATAGGATCCTATAGGAATTCCAAATATAGCATTTTTATTGAAAACCAAGAGAGGCAGGTTTCTCCCTGAGCTTTTACAGAAATCTGTCCTTAAACTGGGCATGGTGGCCCATGCCTGTAATCCCAGCACTCGGGAGGCTGAGGCAAGAGGACCATTGTGAATTTGAGACCACCCTGGGCTACAAAGTGAGCTCAAGGCCAGCCTGAACTGCATAGCGAGACCCTGTCTCAAAAAGACAAAACAAAAACAAAACAGAAATCTGTCCTTTCTGAACAAAGGAGAGGTTTTAAGTCTTGGGTTTTTCAGGTACTGTACACTGGCCTCCTGTTGCCAATACGCAGTCAGTTTCTGGAAAGGAGCCCACAGCTGCACCACAACTAAGACTTCTGGGTGCCCATTCTTGCCATCTGTCCATCCCACCCCGTCCCCATTGTGGGGACATCTCAGGGGATTTTTTTAAGGGAATGCCCCAACATTGGGCTGGACAATGGTCCCTGAGGTCACTGATCTGCTTCCTGGTATTTTCTCTTCTGTGCTCCCTAACCTACATCATCATCTCCAGCAATGGACCAGTTCTTCATTTTCTAAAATGTATGCTTTATTATAGAACTGAGCACAATAAAACAAAGATTTTCTTTTTTTTAAGAGAGACTTTCACAGTCTTTCAGTAGTATACTCTGAGCACCTCTGCATGGCTGGCATTGTAATCTGTACCAGGGTGAAGATGGGGTGCAGGGAAGGCAGGCACAGGAAAGGGAAGCTGCAGGTACCCACCGGTAGCCGACAATCTATGAGCAAGTAGGATTATTACTGCAGAACAGGATAAAGAGTAACAAAATATGGTTCTTCATGCATAAAAACAATGAGTATATTTGGCATCAAGGAAGACAAGATTCTTGCGGTTTAACCCATACTGAGTCTTGAATGATAGAAGGAAGAAAAGGAGGAAGGGAAGGAGGTAGAAAGAAAGCTAGTAGGGTTGGTCCCTCTCTAGGCCTGGCCCAAGTCAGCTAAATAGCCCAGGCTGCCTGTCCCATAGGCCTCCCTGCCATGCTGTAGCATGGGGTGCAGCGTAGGCTATGGATAACCTCGGGGGAGCTAAGGAGGCCAAATGCTGTGGTCCCACTTTATACCCCCACACCTACCCCACTGGATTGTCCAACACCTAGAAAGCAACTCTCAGATAACGCAACATTAACACACTGCATCTAAGTCAATAAGTCTCCCTTTCTACAGAGAGCCAAAGGATTCTATGCATGCATTTCTACACAGCTGCTCTTCAGAGGGAAAGTGTTAAGTGGGAAACAATTAGCAAGAGATCTGGGAAGCAACTATGAGATTAGGACCAAAGGGCCCATGGCCAGGAAAGCACAGAAGGTCCATGCTGAAGTCCCAGGTAGAGGAATGAACCCTCCAGGCCTGCCCAGCCCTGTCCTGGGGTGGCACTGATCTGCCCTCTCTTACGGGCCCTGCATCCACCTGCAGCATGACCTCCAGACCCCAGAGAACAGGCCATGGCCACATGAAGGGAGGGGCGCTCCTCAAGCTCATGCTGTCATTTAGATCTGTTTTGCATGTGTCCCTCCAGTGCTCCTGTGTTGAGACTCAACCCTCACGGTGAGGTAGTTAGAGGGTAGAAATTTAACCCAACTGTGGTGTTTACAGGTGGTGCCTTTGTGAGGCTATTAGGATGAGGTAAGGTCATCAGGGTGGGTTTCTTGCCATGGATGTTCTGCGCCACCTTAGGGCCTTGGCAACAAGACCATGGTCACCAGATACAATGGCACCTAGACTTTGTACCTTCAGAACCACCTTGGGCCGAACAACCCTCCTCTCTTTATAACTCAGCCAGTCTGTGGTACTGTGTTACTGGCAATGGAAAAGAGACCAATTCGTGTCTTGTGGCTAATAGAACAGTCCTACCTATTCTGACGAGTTTGAATATTAGAGACAATAAAACAAGAGTTCAGTACAGAGCTTGAGTCAGGCATTACTTAAGCGGCATCTATTATTACTAATGTTAATCATAATAATTTTAATGTCACCCTTCCTCTGTATCAAAACCTCTTCTTGCTTTCTTGTTTTTTTCTCCATACTCCAGTAACTAGGAAGTTCTGTACTCAGATCCCCGTAGAGTTTTCTTCCCCTGTTCGTGCTTTGGGTCATCCTAGTTTAATCAGTCCTTTTAAAGAATCACCAGCCATTCTTCTGGCTGACATTTTAATCAGGTTTTTCCAAGAATCCCAAAGGAGGGGGAAAATGGAATTGCAATGAAAAAAATCCACTTTTCTCTACATGCCAGTAAATTATAACTCCACAGCTGCCTCAGAAAAAAGAACAAAAGATGCATGGTGGAACATTTTTCTGGCCGAGAAAATTGACAGAGCGGTAGAAGCAAATTCTTTGCAGAGTTCCTGGGGGCATGGGGCAGGCAGGGAGGGAGCCGGAGCAGCTCTGCAGACCCTGTCCCTGCAGTGACTCCCGCTCCACACCAAGGAGTCACAGGACACCTTGGGATCGGAGCAGGACGTCTGCCTCTGTCCGCACACCCTCACAAAGAAGAACAGGAGAACACCCTTAGGAGATCCAAATGGAAGATAATATTGAAATAATACGTTTAAGGCTCTAGGGCTCTGTGCTCTGATGACATGTAATATTCTGCACAATGTTTCTCCTTGAAAACTTTCTGGTCTTGTGGTCAGGTCTCCATCTCCCCGCGCTTATCTATTCGGTGTCCTGGGGGAAGGTACTGGGCCTCTCCGGGTCCATCCACAGCCTCATCATCTATATGAGCAGTACCAGCGGCACTTTTCATTCAGGCTTCATGGGATGAAGAACAGCAACGTGTGTAACAGGCTCCACCCACTGCCTGGTGCACAGAATGCATGTTTAAGTGTTTGGTGGCAAGAAGCAGGAGGAGGGGCTGGGGATTTAGCTCAGCGGCAAAAGCGCCTGCCTGGCAAGCGCAAGGTCGTGAGTTCGGTTCCCGGTACCGGAGAAAAACCA
>NW_004955447.1:13960223-14010751 GCF_000276665.1 Chinchilla lanigera
AAGCAGGAGGAGACGACAAGAAGGAAACAAGACTGACTGAAGTCCTGATGGTGTCTGTCCGCTCCTGTCCTCGTCAGCCGCGCCATGTGAGGTCCACTGCACCTGTAGACAGAGAAGGGCATTTTACCCAACAAGGGGCAAGCACTGCATGCACCTCTTTGTTAGGGTTGCTGTATACAGCACAGTACCTGGTTGTGGCAGCAACAGCAGTGTATAATCTGACAGTTCCAGACGCTAGAAGTCCAAGATCAAGGTGTCCAAAGGCTGCTTCCCGCTGCAGGTGGGGAGTATCTGTTAATAGGCATCTTCGGTGCTGCGTCCTGTAGACACCTACCCTGATCCCTGCCTCACTGTCACACGGTGATCTTCCTGTGTCTGTGTCTATGTCTACACGATTCATGTTGGATTCAGATCCACCTAAACGCCTTCCCCTTAGCTAGTTATGTCTGCAACTACCCTATGTTCAAAAAAAGTCAAATTCAGAGGTTCCTGGAGTTAGGTCTTCAGCCCAAGGGCAGGGTGCCAGGGGACACTCTTCAACCCATAACATGTCTTCCCGTCCATGTGACTCTGGGCAAGTCATCTTGCCTCTCAGTTTATCAGGCCTGGAGCAGGGACCATGGCAGAGCTGGGGGGACACTCTGCACATGCCTTTGGCTTTGTCTCTGTGGTTCTGGAGGTCCAAACCTCCACTCCCCTGCTGGGGCTTCCTCTCCTCCCACTCCCTAGACAACAGCTATTAAGTCCTAGGATCCATGTGGGCTTCTAGGGACCCAAACTAACGCTGCCGTTGCTGCCATGAGGACCAAATGAATTCATATCTAGATGGAACCTAGAACACCACTGGTGCTGCATAAGCGCTGGCCATTACCACCCTTATCATCATTAATGCTGGGTCTTATTCAGCAGAGCTGGAGCGCGAATCCCCAGCATGGAGCAGCCAGCACGGCCTCAGAGGGGCCGAGGAGTCCCAAGCCTCATTTGGCAAGCAGGTGAGTGACAAGGCAGCCAGCACTTGTGCAGTCTGCACCTGGGGTGACCGTCCTCTCACGGCGGGGACAGAGGCACCAGGACAGCAACCTCTCAGTGTCTCTTATCCCTCAAGCTTTCTGTTGCCTCAGTCGGCCTTGCGAGCCGGCTGCTTGGCTGATCTCGGAGAGACAGCGAACGGAGGTGTGGAAGATCACAGGCTCAGAACACCCGAGCCTGAATCCCCATCATGGTCCAGCACCACTGGCAGGAGGTCTTGGGCACCTTACTTGATCTGGCTAAGCTTTGGTTTCCCCCTCTGAAAAATGGGCATAAAGATCATTGCTCTCTGAGCATTGATTAAGATAAAGCACATGTAGGCAATACAAAGAACTCAGTAAAAGGCCTTTATGATTCTTCCTCTTTACTTCCTGCTCTCCATACCTTGGAGGTAGGTGTGGTCAACCCTTTCTCTTCCCAAAGCCTTCCTGTCGTCAGCTCTTTTTCCCTACTACACACCTGGCAAACAGTAAGCACTCAATAAATGCTTCAGATAATGAATGCATAAGTGAATGACACAGAGAAGATTTAAACTATTACTATTCACTTGTTAGGCCTCGCTGTTTCACAAAGGGTTTGAGGAGATGGGAGGATTATGTGAGTCAGAGTTTATACATTCTGACAACCACCGCAGAAAGTAACACGTACAAGCAAGGATTTCAAATGGGAGCACTCATTAACTAATGCTAACTCTCTCTGCCTGAGCGGAGACCTCAGGCTAATACCATTCCGGAGCTGTTTAAAAGCAGAGCCACAAAGCCAATGCCAGGTGTCCGCTGGGAGCTGTACTAACGTTACACCTGAGCTCTTACATCTGACAGGCGCTCCAGAGACCTCTTCCAGGCCGAGGCAAGATGCGAGGGGAAAAGCCTCACTCAGCAAATAGCACGCCGTTAACTTGATGTGTGTGTATGGTACCCAGGGAGCCCGTGATTGAGTCAATAAAAATCAGAGTGGATAACAGCAGAATTGGGGCTGGCGACATGTGACACTGGCCACTCCTAAGGAAATTCAGAGCAAAGCCAGTCAGAATGTGGGGCTTACTTTACACTAGGGTGAAGTCAATACACACTGAGTTAATGGTAATAGGAATAGTAAAATGCCCTCTCTGGGTGCATCACCAGAACCTTTCACACTCTCCCAGGCGGAAGCTCTCCACTCCGCAGTGTTAGGTCTCGGAGGTAGGCTCCGTTACGCAGTCTGACAGTCCCAACCCTCCAATCGTGGTTGGTTCCTCTGGCCCCCGTCCTCCAAAAGCCACTTCACTGACATACACTCAGGAATGGCAGAGAGGAGCTTGCCCCAACCACTCAAGAAATTCCAAGAGTCCAGGGACCTCAGATGAAGACCAAATACATTTCTCATTATATCCCAATATCACACCTTCAACCTTCCACAGGCCCAAGAAGTAAGCCCACTTCTGGACATGATGATAACATTTCCTTCAGCTTTTGGGATAAAGGTTCCACGCGGGTGCTGGAACATTCATCCCTAACCCCTGCTATTCTACTAACTAACTCCAAGTTGGACCCAATACCCAGCATCCACAATTTAAAGGAGGGGAGGCTACTTGACTCACTGTTTCCAGGGATTCAGTCCAAGACCTAGTTCAGAATCACAGCTGGATCCAAGGCAGAAACTGCATGACTGAAGGGCAGGGCAGGAGAGAGCCGTTCAACCCATGGCCCCAGAGAAGGGAGGACCAGGGAGGCGATACACCCTCCCAGGCACATACCCAGTGACACGCCTCTTCCGGCCAGGCTCCACCCTCTGACAGCACATTCAGCTATGAACTCACCAAGGGATCAGTCCTCTCGTGAGTATAGCGGACCCATGATCCAGTCACCTTCCAAAAGGCCCATCTTTGAACACATGCGACTAGGGGAACCTTCTGGATCTAAAGCCCAACATCCAGCTACCCAGCGCCTGGCTGCTGCACAGATCATCTCAGAGGATACTTACCCGGGCAAACTCTTCACACCCTCTACAGACAGTCCTGTTAGTCCCTAGATGGAGGCGAAAAGCCACCTGCTTTCCGTTTGTCTTCTGTATCCCACACACCCGATGCTGCCAGCGCTCTTGCCATGCTGGTGAGAGTGGCTAAAGGAGTCCACCGGTTGCTAATTAATATTCATGGAGCATCTACTATCCACCAGCCCTGTCTATGACCAATACTCAAGCCACCCATTAAGCCTCTGGTTCCCGCTGCAAAGTAATTGTTACTTTCCCCAAATTTAGAAATACAGAAGGTGCGAGCCAACAGGCCTAGTCCCCCACGTATGGTCACATAGCAGCAGAGAGCCAACACCAGGACGGGGGCTTTGACTCCACATGCAGGCGCAGCAGGCAGATCTACACTCACCCCTAGAGGCGTCCAGATGTGGACATTCTTCTAATGGGAAACACGCTCATAGTAGGTAGAGAAGGTTGCGTTGCCTGCCTGAAAACCAAAATTCTGAAAGCCTCCATTCATCTACAGTGAGCAATTCCTTTGATTTACCACGTTCCCCCTCTGTGCCCTTAATAAAACACCGAGGGCTGGCTACGTACAGAAGAGGTTTCTAAGAGATCCAAAGCTGCTTGTAGGAGTATCCTTACTACAAGTGTCCTGAACAATGAAAATTGCTTTCCTAGGTGAAACTGGACTCAAGTGGTTTGTTCTGTACTGTTATAGTCATCCAGTTAGTGGAAGCGTTTGCGTAATTTTTTCAAAGTTTCAAAAACAACCCGAGGAGATAATAAAATACCATCCTCTTTATTGAGGTCTGAGATTCCCCGCAGCTGCGGACGGTAGATTGTGGTGTTTGATTGCCCTAAATGAAAATGTTGGAAGATAAAGAATCCCCTTGGCCCTAACCTTTAAGAAGCAAACCATGCCCGGAAGCAAGGAGAGACAGCCAGCTTCATGCACTCTCCCCCTGCTAAATTCCACATTCTGCAAAAATTCTCTCTTCTCCCTAACTACATTAGTGAGGAAAGCGATCAATACGAAAACACCAGGTTTACCCTGAGGGATCTCGATTACTGAACAAAAACTCCAAGCAGCTCAGTTCATAAACTTAAATGGTTGACCCCTTCTTCTCTGTGAAGTGCCACTCTGAGCCACTCATGCATCTTGATATTCAAAGTAAAAGCTCATTCTACTAAACCACAGAGTATATTGTTGGTCTGACCCCAGCCCTGTAACTTCCACCTCCGGTTGGTTAGCCTTGCTTTCAGCGGGGTCCTTGGGTCTGAAGAACCCTCTGGTAAGACCATCACCTCCCCCTTCACCTGAATACAATCATGATCCTTCACGTCCCTCATCCTTCTAACTGCCTCGCTGTTCATGTTTTGCTTTAGTTATAAAATGTTCCCATGTTTCTCCAGAGCTAACCAGATCCTTGCGTCCAAAAACCCAACAGACAGGTTCCTCACTAACGCCAGGCCCCTTCTCACCACTGACGCAGGATGCCCCAAGAGAACAGGTAAATGGGAAATGTTTGCTTATTGTGCCTCTACTTTCTACTGGGAAAAGATGGGTTTGTAAATCATGGTGGGCATGGAAGGTTTTACTAAACTTTATATAGAAAAATGAAAGCCTGATTAAGGCAGGATCTCCCAAGTTCTAGTTTCTCGGTGAGCTTAGAACTTACAACTTCACATTAGAGTCACAGATCCAGATGAGCAAATACTTAGCATCCGTGGCAATAAACTCAGAATTAATAACAAATACTGATGATGTTTAAAGTACCTGCTCCGGAAGGATCGTGCACATTGCTACCCTGCAGTGCACAATGACCGCATCAAGCCCGGCTGTGGAAGTAGTCTCTCTGGAGCAGACAATCGTCTGACCCCAGCAAAGAACCTTCAGTTATAAGAAAAGCCAAAGACCAGGCTACAACCCAGCTTCACAGGCAGATGCTGCAGACTTCTGCTGATGCCGCTACAAACCCTGTTCTCTCCTCTCAGCTGCTCTTGGGCTTTCTGAATAAGTCTAATTTCAACAGCACATTCTTTTCCTTGATGGTTAGGTTATTGCTCCTATGTTATCCTAAAATTACACAAAATGAGGATTTAATCCATTTTTAAATAGTGTGTTTAAAACACCATATTCAAAAAGCAAGCTTAAAAAAGAACTAAGATGAGTTACGCGCACGTGCCAACTCTCCATGATGGGTATAATCATTGCACACTCCAAGCGTGCACTAATAAAAATAAAATTTTTTAATTTAAAAAATAAAGTAAATTAAAGATAGCAAGAGTATTGGTTGCTCAAGATGACTGCTACAGACTCAAAATAGTTTATAGACATTATCAGACTCACAACAAAGGTGGCATTATCTTCCACATTTTGCTCATGGAGAAACGGAAATAAGAACATTATGACCTGCCTTTGACCCTGTTCAGAAGAGCTCTGTTACCTCCGTGCACATGCCACTTGGGGGGGTCAAGAGAGGGAGATTGGCTCTGGCCTAGACCTGTTTTCAAACTGACTTCTTCAAACATGTCTTAATACCCACAGATAAAAGTGTGGCTAGATGCTCCTGACCCTCTTTGGCTAGGGGAGGTCAGCCCTGTATTGATTTTATCTGCTTTTTAGATTTGGATTCTGTAAAAGAGTTCCTTTTGACAGAAGAATCAACTTCTAAAAACTAAACATCAGAAAGAACTACTATCCTGGAGATATTTAGCAATGCCACTGGTAAATATTACGTAGTAATCATCTGTGGCTATTGTAAAATCCAAAGTAGTCATGAGTGGGAGACCCTAAACTTCTCCGTACTAAGCGTGGCGAGGACATTCACTGGTGACAAGCTGCCATTTCACTGAGGAAGGAACCAAAGCTCAGAGGTTTAGTAACTTGCGAAGACCATCAACTTAGTAAGTGGCGAAACCAGGACAAAACCAGGCAGCCTAACTCTCTAAACAAATTGACAACCTCCTTTCGGTCTTGAATTCCCTGACAGAGTAAGATAGCTGGAATTAGTAGCTTGTTAGTTATACTCTTTACAAAGACTATAGAACAGACAAACACCAAAGCAACATCCTCTAGACTAAAGAAATTCACTGGCTTTTGTCCCTGGTTCTTGGAGAAGCCTCTAAATGCTTAGAATTTCCAGAGTGAGAGGACGGACTTTGTTATTCACAGTAGGCCCTAGCTTATGCTAAAGAGGTGACTCCTGGTTGTTCCCTAAGTAACTTGAGCAAATGAAAAGATTCTAGGTAGGGGCCAGTTATTTCTGATTCAGACGGTTGAGGATTCGAATGTCTGTGGAAGGGGCCTAGAGACTGAGTTCAGCCTTTTGGCCAATAATTCAATCAAGCATGTGTAAGTAATGAGTCCCCAGGAAAACCCCTGGACGAGGAACCTGGGTGGGTGTCTTAGTTGGCGGTGCTCTAGGTGCAGCGTGACACCTCCACTCTGTGAAAGAGGGCTGCACCCTGATTGTCTGGGAGAGGATTTGTTTTGGGTGCTACCTGCCCTCACATTGTGTATCTTTTCTTTTGGCTGGTTCTGATTTATACCCTTTTTGCTATAATAAAACTGTAATCCTAACTACAGCATTTCCTATTTCTGTGAATGGTTGTACAACCCATTGACCTGAGGGAGTAGAGCAAACCACCAAAATGTGGTGAGTGACCAAGTCCTTGGAACCCCAAGCCTAAGGCTGTGTCTGAAATGAGGTCAGTCTCATGGAGGTCCAGGGCTGGGACATTTGGCTGGGTCTAGGTGGCCAGCGCCAGAAGCTGACGTAGGGGAAAGAAGCTCCCATCCTGCTAGATGTCCAGTACAAGTTCATGTTCTCTAAAATTGAAGAATGAATTTTAGAAACAAGGGAGGTTAAGAGCAAAGTACATTTATTGGGGAAAGAAAGCTTCTGTCTGAGAGAGAGACAGAAGCGGTCCCCAGTGGGTTGCCGAGGACCCTGCTTTTTCCAGGGACTTTTATAGAGCAAATCCATGAGGTGAGATGGGTCCAAGTTGGGGAAAAATGGGAAATCACAAGGTGGGCAGGAGGTGGGACAAAACTATGGTCAACCAATAAGATTGCAAGCATAATTGCTCAGGTAATATTGATTAAATGGGGATCAAATGGAGCAAGTCACGTAGCAAGCAGGCATGAAACAGAACAGGGGTTTTTCTGGGTCCGTGGCTCTTCCTAGCTTTCTCAAGGTGATCAATACCTATTTGGAGTATCAATCACCGTTGTTCATTCTTAGGGGGAGTATGTGTGTGCATTTGTTTCATCTTTTGTCTTGTGGTCTGGCCCTTAGCAGAGGTGTCTGTGTCTCCCCCACAGTTGCTATGTATCCCATCTTGTGCACTGGCTCCTCAGGGCCTAGCCCTGGCTGAATGCCTATAATATTTCTACCTAACTTAGCTGTCTATAACAAGCCATTGTACAAGGCTGTGTGGGAGACACTATATCCATCTCTACTTGGCTGAGAGCCATTTTCAGGGTTCAGAGTCGGCCTTCATAGGGCTTTCATGAATAATACAGTGCTGCTCTAAAGATTTGTCCTAGTTTGAGCTGTAACAAAATACCAGAGACTGAATGGCTGGTAAACAACAGAAATTTACAGTTGGTAGTTCTGGTAACTGGAAAGTCCAAGTCAGCATGGTAAAAATATTTCCTTCAAAGTAGGAGCTTCCTATACATCTTCATATGGTCAAAAAGGTGAATAAGCTCTCTCAAGCCCCTGGCATGAGGACTCCGTCCTCCTGACCTAATCATTCTCAAGGCCCCCTAAGCGCACTGGGAAGTGAGGTTCCCACCCATGGATCTGGAAGGCACAAAATTCAGTCTGTAGCCTGACCAGTGTGTCCTCACGTGTGTCACCACCCCACTGAACCAGAGGCTGTTCCTTACCCAGCCAGCTCTGGGTTCACTCGGGGTACTGATGAACCCTCAGCAGAGAGGAAACTCCCAGACTGCCCCGGGAGTTCCGCCCCTTTGCACTTCACTCCTCTACTGTAGAAGAATCCAAGATTCTGTCCCTCATTAAAACATTTTTAAAAAGAAAGACCTGTATGTGGAGACACCTGCCATTCCCATGTGCTGTTCTTCAGACCTCCACAAAACTAGGAGTGTGGATGGGCCTTAGAAACGTTAACTGTGTTTACAAAACTAGGAGATGAAGCATACAGATTAGTCTGTGATTTAATGTCAGATTTGAGTTAAGCAAAGGAAAGGGGAGAGAAATCTCAGAGCTACAGGATTTATGTTACTCTTATAAAGGACCAAGCGGCAGATGTGGGAGGCCTGGGAGAGTAACAAAAAGGCCCCAGAGATTATCTAAAACAAACCCTGCATGTTGCAGGTGAGGAAATCAAAGCTCAGAAAGGTTAAAGTGGAACATCTTGTCTTAAATTTGAAAAGGCAGACTATTTTTTGGAACATATGTTAATTTTAAAAATCAAACACATCAAGCCATCAATGTGATGTGTTACCCACAACACACCGGGAAAATATCAGCACCAGTAGTGTAATGGTTACAACATTGTGGTTACCACATGGCTTAGTGCAGGCTCTTCCAGGATCTAGGAAGAAGGCTCCCGGTTTTATTGCTTTAGAAGCCACATCCTCTCTCGAAGAGTAAGTGGTTCTGATTCCCAGATCCTCTTCTTAGAGCCACACAAAGTTTCAGTGACTTTTTTCTGAATGACTCTCAGCTCTTCAGTTATAAAACTGGATGACATACAACTCAGCTCATTCTGAGTGGAAGGCGTATTTCTGAACACTTCAATCATAGTTTCATTCAGTAGGAAGCTTTACCATTTAAAGAAATCCTAATGTGAATTCTTCTATGAATGCAAAAAAACAAAGTCCTTTGCTAATGTAAATAACCTCTCCACAGTTTTCCAGTCTTGTAAGTTCAGATTTTCATGAGTAGACTTTCTCTGAAATGAGGTTCCCCTGTATTATGCACCTTCACCTACTCCGGGATGGTGTGGGAAAAAGACAAAGGAATGTGGTGGGGTGCATAAACATCCTCAGGAAAAAAAGAGCCTCCTGATTTAGGTAGAGCAGCCCCAAACACAAAAGCTGTATTCCCTTTATCTTGAATGAACAAGGCTGTTTCTCAAGATCCAGGCAGAATGCACCGCCGCAGACAGCTCGCGAATGTTTAATACATGATCAAGTGCGCCTCACACTTCCACACAGACACCTAATGTATTATTCCAGCAAGCGCCAAGAGACAAGCATCAATCAGCATTCAAGCTCCCTCATCCTTCCTCAAGGTGAAGAAGCTAAAACAACTGCATTATCAGCGTGACAATCGCTTCTGTTTTATTTGGAGCCAAATTCCTCTCTGACCATCGGAGAAGCAATGACATAGTTTTACTGCTGCTCTTATTAAATATTATTACTGTGGTGCAAGCTCGACGGTCGGGAGAGGAGAAAGGAGGCGGCTTCACTGCTCAGAGGAGATTCAGTAATCAGACGGTCTGCCGCCCGACGAGGACATCAATCTTCTGAAACTCATTCTGACTCCACTCTTCCACAGTGACTCTGGAGTCTCCGTGCACGACGGTAACAGTACTGGGGCAGTTGTGAAACTGGAAAGTATGCACTTAAGCAGGGACAAAAGGGAAGGCTGTAGAGATTGAGAACCGTGTTAAGAATGCTAATTGGGCTAGGCGTGGCGGTGCACACCTAGAATCCCAGCACTCAAGAGGCTGAGGCAGGAGGATCACCGTGAGTTTGAGACCAGCCTGGGCTATGTGGGTGAGTTCAGGGCCAACCTGCACTACAGAGCGAGATCCTGTCTCCAAAAAAAGAATGCTAATAGAGATTTCAAAATAACAACAGTGCTAAGGTATCATGGGACTGGCCATCGGATTCGGGGCGGGGAGGGGAAGCAGTCAGGTCCAACCTGCTCTCCTCCTGGTTTTAGGGATCCATCTCCCCTTAGCATACTCTTGGCAGCTTCCTGAAGGCTCCCACAGAGGGGCCGCTGAGCCTCAATCCTTCCTCCCCTCCCCTCCCTTCCCTTTCTCCCCTCCCTTCCCTTCCTCCCCTCCCCTCCCTTCCTCCCCTCCCCTCCTCCCCTCCCCTCCCGTCTCCTCTGGCCCTGATGGGCAGTGCTGGTGCACAGTTTTTTCACTTACTTGAATTTTGAGCAAATGCAGCAAAGACAAAGGGTCGGTGAAGGGCGCTCACTGCAGCAGCCTGATCGCCACAGTGGCATGGAGGAAATATGCCTCTCAGCTCTCCGGCTCGTGTCTGTTTTGCAGACACGACCTCAACCTCCACGGCACTTTCCCTCCGCCCCTGTCTGCCTGACAGCTGGAGTTGGTCTCTGTTACCCGCACCCCAAAACATCACGACTGACCCCCATCTTTATGAGAGCTCATGAACATGAGCCTGACCTCCAGAGTGGGGAACATCCTGAGAGAATAACACACATTTCTCCAAAAGCTCTTTAACACTCAGAGCTCCTATTTTACGTCTTATAAAAACATTAGAAAGGAAGCTGAGGGTGGTAGCACAGGCTTGTAATCCCAGTGCACTGGGAGGCCGAGGCAGGAAGACCACAAGTTCAGGCTCAGCCTGGGTAACTGCCCAACTTAGTGAGATCCTATCTAAAATTAAAAAATAGGGCTGGGGATTTAGCTCAGCGGCAAAGCTCCTGCCTGGCAAGCACAAGGTCGTGAGTTCGGTTCCCGGTACCGGAGAAAATAAATAAATAAATAAATAAATAAAATTTAAAAATAAACAAAAGAACTGGGGATGTAGCTCAGTGCAAACCCTAGGTTTAATCTCCAGACAGACAGAGAAAGAGACAGAACAAAGAACAAATATTAATTCTCCTGTAGGTTAATTTTTCTCCCACGTTACGGAGTCTCCGCAGAGCAACCAGGGAAGTAGAATGATTGGTGACACATCAGGGTCCTCTCAGCAACCTTAGCCCTAGAAATGAGCACCAAACGCCCCTTGATACCGAGAGGACAGCGAGAATGCAGAAGGACGCAAGGTTTGACGCTGAGGAAGGCAGGCTTTTGCTTACCGTGGCAGAGGGCAGAACTGGGCTGAAGCAGCTCCCAAAACGGAAGCTTCAGCTGTTGAGGCTGCAGAGCCTTCGCAGAGGGCGAACCCAGCACCCCAGCCAGTGCGAGAGGACGTCACCGAAGCAAGAAAGGTCAGGTCTGAGGACCAGACAGCTCCACCCGGGGAGGGACCGGACCCTGCGGAGACCGCTGCTCCTGCACCCGGGGCAGGCGGCCCCAGCAGAGCGGGCCGCAGGTGCAGAGGCTGACCCAGCCGGGGATAGGCCTGCGGCTGTGTCCAGACTTAAGGAGCCCGAGTCCCAGCGACGCCAGCAGAGCGTACTGCTTATCCTCGCTTCGGCGGTCAGTCTGTGTTCTGAAAATTCGCCTTCATGTACCTTGCGTGTTTTCCTCACACGCACGTGCGTGGATGCTCGGCGATGGATGGGGATGGCTTTTCCCTTCGTCTTACGTCCCCTTACGTCCCCGCGCCCTCGCTGAACTGAGAGGATGCACTCTCTGTGAGTGCCACTGCACTGCCCTTGACCTTGGTGTAAAAGTCTAAAAAGATTTTCAAAAAGAACAAAAGGAAATCCAATCATCTGCAACTGCTGACTCTCCAAGCCAGAGAAAGGCGCAGGCACACAGGCACACACTCACACACACACACGCACACACACACACACACGTGCACACACGCACATCCGAAGGTCTGGGCCCAAAGCAGTACTCACTGAGGCCAAGTTGGGCACAAGGCAATGGGACCCACAGGAAGCCGTCACAACCACCAATTCTTCGGAAGTAAACAGAAACTGCAGGCGGCAGCGGCCCTTCGATGACCCAGCCGGAGGGGGAGACCTACCTTTCAGGGCCACAGAATAGGTTTAACTCTGCAAGACACAGGCCCTGGAGTCAGCCAGACCTACGTCTCCACCTCCCTGGGGGACCTCAGTACGTCACTCCAGCCAGGCGCTGATGTGTGTCGGTACAACACCCACAAGCAGGGCTGTTTCGAGATTAAATGAGATATCATATGTCAGACTTTTTGCACAGCCCCTGGTGTATAGTAAGTGCTCATAAAAATAAGAAAAATATGTAGATAAGAAAGTAGGTGGATAAAAATAAGTCACTAAAGACATTAAGCAACCCTGCATTGCAACAATGTTCAGATAGGATTTCACTTACGTTACTAATTGAACAACCCGAAGAACCCCACTGGGAAGATGAAGTAGGGTGACACGCTCTTCAGACATACTATTTTGCAGCTTTTACTTTAGAGAGGCAGGAGAAGCTGCTGCCCCAACCCTAAGCTAAAGGGGGCAGGTGACAGGCACTGGAGAAGTTTCAGATGGCTCTCGCCAGGGGACCAGCGACTCTACAGCCAGCTTCTTGGGGGAAATCAGGAGAACAGATTTTCTTAGGCAATTTTCTCCTTCATTCTGGTTTCTGCTTGGCTAGAAAGAGTACATACACTGTTTGTCTCAAATGAACGCTCCAATAGATAAAACACCAAAAGGGATTTGGGGAAACAACAAACCAAAAGTCTGACAATCATACTCGGAGATCTTTTGTAGGAAAGAATTGCAACTCCCGCTACACTCATGACCTCACAAGCTCAGAACTTCTAAAGGTCACTAAGTTCCCATTACAGTGCTGTCAGCCACAAGGTTACTTAAACCCTCCCTGAGTGTGTGCACGGAAGCATTTTCAGCTTACAGTATGTTTAGGGCAATGAGTTTATTTATTTAACTGATTTTAATTCCTATGTTTTTGTTCCTCTTGACTGCAACCTTGATGTATACATAACCTGGAGCAAGTCTCCAAATTAGTTCTGCCTTAACATTTCCATCTATAAAATGGAAACATACAGCAGCTCCTTAGTGGGTCTGCACATAAAAGGAAATTGCTAGAATTAAGTGTTTCACTGCCATGCAGTCTACAGAGGGAGACTGGGGCTGAAGGAATAATGGAAGGGGGAAATATTAGAGGGACGGCAAATAGGAAAAATCTCAAGATCAGATTGAGTCCTGGGCTACTGAACCAGTAAAAAAGGTCTGTGCCCATCCACAGGTATTCCCACAAGACTACTCACTGGATGAAAATACTACACAGTCCACTTGACTTCTATCAGATGGCCACTTATTTTTTAAAAAAGGATTTGGTAAGGTCCAAGTGAAAACCACGGTTTCCTTTTTAACTTGAGCTAGAGAAAACCCACAGATAAGCAATGGCCTATTATCAACGTTGAGAAAATCAGGAACAGGCGATGCGTAGAACTAAATCACCCCATCATGTTCACAATTTGACAAGAGGTTTTTCTGGTTCCGCATCAAATCAGCTGCAGGATGAATCCTTCAGTGGCTCTTGTGTGTTGGACAGGGGAACAGCCGCAGGGAGGATCAGGAGATGACCGCTGGTCTTTCCTCTTAGGCGGGAACTGGGGGACTTGTGGGCCACCTCACTTCTCCTCGGCCCTTCCTTGGCAGGGCCCTGGTGTTGTTCCATTCTCCACAACATTCTTTTTGGATGTGGACAGTGATTTGATTGCTTTTTGAGAAATTAAATTTGTAAGTCCATTACGCTAAAGAAAACTTTCAGTCTATTCATTAGGAAACTGAGTGCCAAGGGGGTGAAGAGACTTCGGAAAGCCACACACTATAAAGAGTCGCGCTGGTTCTCCGGGCCAACACTGTACCTTGAAGCGGGGCTTATTCCTGTGTTCACTCACGCCTGGCGACAGTCTGTTATGTGACTGAAGACCTCAGTGGTTCAGATAAAGACAGGCTTGATGTAGATAAAGAATACTACTCAGCCTTGAAAAAGAAGACCACCCTGCAGTTGGTGGTGACAACATCGATGAATTGAAGACATTATGTGAAACTCAGTGAAGGCAGACACAGAAAGAAAAACGCTGCATGACCTGACTTCTATGTGGACCTAAAGGAGTGGGTGTCGCAGAGGCAGAGCACAGACCAGTGACTGCCAGGCCCAGGCAGGTTGGGCAGGCCTGGGAGCTGTGCGTCCAAGGTGCACAGGCTCGGTTACACAAGCAGTCGGTCCTGTGGTGTGGGGACTACCGCTGATGATAACCTACTGTAGGCTGGACTTGATGAGAAAATAGATTTTCAGTGTTCCTGCCACAAAGAATGTTCCGTATGTTAATTGGCTTGATTAGTCATTTCACAATTATACGTACGTCAGAACATCATACTGTATGCTAAATATATATGTTTTATTTGTCAGTGTCTATTAAAGGTGGGGAGAGAGAGAGGGAGGGAGAAGGTCAGCCTGTGCTCGGGCCTCAGGCATACTTTGTCTTTCATAACGCTGACTACAACAAAGATCTAATTAGCTGATTAATCCACACTGTTCTCTTGATACAAGGTCATACGACTTCTGTCTTTAAGATGGACAGACTATGCAGCTTGCATTTTCCTTCATTCAATATTTAAAAACCTCTTTATGAGGAAAGTGGCCCCAAAGAATTCTATTTGCACTCCTATTAATATCACTTAATTAAAACATTTTTCAGCACTGAAACAAATAGAACAACTACCTTAGCTGTAATATACATTCTCCTAGCCGGGAGATTTTGCCTCTTTACACAGTCAACAAATGTGAGCATCATAAGATCATAATAAATTATTTACAGGATATTTACTTTTAATTATAATTTTCTCCATAAATTATACAGCTTAATACCAAGGAAATTAAGATGACTTAGTTACATATAAATGGGTCACATTAAACTCTTTTTGGTTTTCTGGAAATGACTACATGAAAATTTTCTTTTGCTTAGCTCCTGGTTCTGTGCTGCCGCACCTGTAACTTTGCATAACTGTGCCTCCCCACCGCCGATCCACCTCCAGCTTCCCAGTACTGAACACCGGAAGCCCAGGGACACAGCCCAGTGACACAGTGGAAGATGCCTCAGTCTCCAGCAGGCCAGCCCGCCATGCCTACCTCTCCTCACGGATTTCTCGGCCTCCACAACTCCCTGTCCAGCTGTTCCTGCCCATAACTGAGCGCGCTCTTTGGTTCAGAATATTTGCAATGCTCCCACCCTTCTTCATGTGCCCAGGTTACTCACATTCGTCCTCTCTTATACATTCATCCCTGGTCTGTAATTTATTGAGCGCTGTCTTGGAAAGGCCTCGATCTCCTTTGATGGAAATGCTCTGCACAGTGAAGCCAATGTGTTGGTTTGTGGGGAACGGTGGTATCTTTCCTAGAGTCACACAGCTCTTCCACTTGCTGTTTTGTCTTAAACAAATATCTTCACTTCTCTGCACTTCAGTTTTCTCAATGGTAAAATAAGATTAAGAATAGCAACCACCTCAACCATGCGTGTGATGGCACACACCTGTGATCCCAGCACTCTGGGAGGCTGAAGCAGGATGATCACAAGTTCAAGCCCAACTTGGGCAATTTAGTGACTTAGAACCTGTCTCAAAATAAAAATAACAACAGCAATAGTAACTAGCTCGGGTTTCAATCAGTGTTAAGTAGTTTGAACAGCACTTGATAAAATATGAGGGGTATTTGATAAAAGTTAGTTCTTACTGTTATCCCTGAAATATCGGAATCAGTCTGAGATCAGCAGCCCCATAGCTGAACTGCTGGTGACAACTGACACAGTGCCTTCTATTTTAAACACAATATTTCATGGTGGTAGAGTTGTTTGTCCACTTCGAAAGACCATGGGGGAGTGCAGTTGAGGGGCATTTGTCACTGACAAAAATTAGTGAAGCAAGCAAAGTAGCTACCTCCGAGAGCTCGGGGGTGATGACAGCTACTTTGTCCAAACCTGAGCAGTAGGAAAAGCACAGCCACAGTCAGAGAAAAGACCAGATGAGACGCTTTGCGGCACAGCCTCATGGCATCTGAGCTTCCACTCCAAGCCTCGTCTTTCTGAAAGCACAGTCTGCACTGCACACTGACTCTCGCAGAAGCGTTGCCACGCCTGGACATGAACAGTAGTGCTGGTGGTGGTGATGATCGTTATAGAGGCAGTAGAGTAACAGCAGGGATGGTAGTTGTTGCACTACTGTAACGGTTGTTGATGAGTTGTTGAGCTAACCTGTAACAGCAGCAGACGTGGTCAGTGGTGATAGTAGTAAGAGTCAGGTGGTAAGTACGTACAGCAATGGTGCGGGAGTGATCAGAGCCGCTGGCTCTCCGGGAAGCAGCGACCATCAGAGCAGCAGTGGGAGGGCTGATGTAGTGTGAATCAAAGCAGAGGCAGCAGCGGGAATCGGAGCAGTGGTGGAAGCAACAGTGTACAGCAGGAGCGAGAGGAGCAATAACAGAATCATTAGCAACACAGGTGCCAGCCAGGGGTGCAGGGGAGAAGCAACCATGCGCCTACACCACACTTCAAAGCACACTGGGAAATCGGGACTTTGCCATAGCACCTGCAACACTCTGAATGATGCAGCCCACTGACACCAAGCCTGTCACACAGGAAGCTCCCGGAGCATCTCACTAAGTCCTTGGTCCTCGCATCTCCAACCCTCCCTCTCGCTCGCTCCACCCTCCTCATTGCCAAAGCCTTGTTTCTGGAGGGAAAGACATTTACCACTCAATGGGAAATTGCTCTTTTTCTCTTGATGGAGGTGTCCCACCAGGCGTGGTGGCCCACACCTGTAATGCCAGCACTCAGGAGGCTGAGGCAGGAGGATCACTATGCATTCAAGGCCAGCCTGGGCTGCATAGTGATTCAAGCGCAATCTGAACCACACAGCAAAACCCTGTCTCAAAAAATGAAAAGCGAGCATTTGGGTTTTGTAGTGTCCAGGAGCCATGTGACCCTCCTGAAAGATGCGGTATGAGTTTCCTACTACTGCCACAATAAATAGTCACAAGTTTAGCAGCTTAAAGCAACACTAACAATACGAATCATCTTACAGTTCCGCAATTTGGAAGTCTAAAATGGTTGTCAGGAGACCCTGGGGAAGAAGTTGTTTCCCAGCTGCCTGCATTCCTGGGCTTGTAGCCCCGAACAGTTCCAGTCTGTGTCCGCCATCATGTCTTCTCTGTCTCCTATCTCCGTCCCTCCCAGATGAAGAGCTTTCTGACCACACCGGGCCCATCCAGACAACCCAGGCTAGTTTGAAGATCCTGAACCCCATTGGCAGAGACCTTTCTGCTGTGTTACATCACAGAGTCCTGGGAATTAGAGCGGCTACACCTCTGGGAACCATCTTTCTGGCTCCACAGACTCTGCGAAGAACCAGCTGTGGTAAAGACTGAGTGATCCCCATGCATCCCCCAGCCCTGGTTCACTGTTGTACACCCACTTCTGAGCGTCCACCCTCCCCCGCTTCTGTGTGTTCACCAACTTCTGCGAGCGCTGGTTCCCACAAGTACCATGCGGGAAAGGCCACACATTTAT
This sequence comes from Chinchilla lanigera, assembly GCF_000276665.1. Lineage (NCBI taxonomy): Eukaryota > Metazoa > Chordata > Mammalia > Rodentia > Chinchillidae > Chinchilla > Chinchilla lanigera. The sequence continues at coordinate 13,977,622 of NW_004955447.1, forward strand.
CAAGTTGTTTGGGGAATTACTAGTGCACTTGGGTTGTAAAATGTTTAGCAATTCTTAGAACAAAATGCCACATAATAATGAACAAGTAATAATTTAGCTGTCTCACGAGTCAGTTAAGAGACTCACACTGCTGTGAGATCTTTGGATAAAAGACATTCTTCTGATGCCAAGAATTCGTTTGTGTTTTGCCTTTGTCCTCACTTCTAGCTATACATCAAATGCACACTTAGCTCATTTTTCCCTTTTCAGATGAACTATCTAATTTTCTGCTCCTGTGGTTTTCCTGAATGTCTCCCCCCTCACAAGCCTTCCTGCGGGAGAAGGTGGGGCGCGTTCTCTTCACTGGGTTTTCCGTGGGTGGGTAGATACGTCTCTCTCTTTCCCTTTGTTCTCGAGCCGCAGCTTTCGCTGCCTCTAACTTGGCTTTTGCTGTGCAGTGGAGAGTTTGCCTTCTCTGTTTGCAGCCGCATCGGGGCTGCTCTGGCCTGATGCAAAGGTTTCTTTCTAGCTCTGCAGTCTCCAGAGAAACTGAAGTCGATGTGGTGGTCCACCTGCTGAGTTAGGAGCGTGCCCTCACATGCGCACCGTGGTCGTTTATTCTAGTCACCGGGGGCACGCGGTGATTGCACTTCTTGAACTCCCACATGCAAATGGAGAAGAAACCAAGACGCGCCTCTCAGCTCCCTTACTGTGCGGCCTGCAGGCGGGCAGAGAGCCATCCCCAGCCACACCTAAGGAAGACGGCACAGGCAATGTCACCGCTTAAAGCTGACTTTCCCAGAAACCAAGGCCTGCACGGGGAGCAAATCTTTACTCATTTTTTTCAGTTGCAGCTCATTTTTTAAATGTGTACAGGAACCCCTGCGTTCTGAGTACTGAAATGCTGTTGAGTAGGAGCAATAACTTTTAATGTTCTATAGCACAGTACGGTAACTATGGTTGGAAACAATTAACTGTATATCTAAAAATAGATACTGGAAAGAATTCTGAACGTTCTCAACATGAAGACATGGTCAGCCCTTGAGCTCATGGATATGCCAGTTATCCACACCTGGTCATTGCATATTGGACACGCATCTTGATGTGTCACACTGTATCCCATAAACTGTACAATTATGTGTTCAGAATAAATATAAAGAGAAGGTTCTGCAGTGCTCTCTTAAATAAAAGAAATATCTTATTTAAATAAAACAGGTAGATATTTCAGTCATTGCTCAAATATTTCAGAAGAGGGGTATAACGTAGGAAAATGGTACAAGGGTATTGTTTAGCAGGAACCCAGGTGTCACCAGCGGTGCTGGAACAACTTGGAGGGCCCGCACCCGCAGCAACACCCACCGCCGCAGCCGTCTCAGCCAGACCACGGCCTTCCCCACCCACCGCTCCTCAGCCTTCCTCCAGCACTCCCACCGGCACCCACCAGCGGAAGGCCGCCGGCCACAGGAGCTGGGAGTGCATTTCCCAAGGCTGCAGCAGCTGGCAATCAGAGGGGAGGGAACAGGGAGGGGACGCACGAACCGCAGGCAGAACTGGCACAGGAGGACTGCTCCGCATCTCCGCACCTCCCACCGGAACCGCTCCCCTGGACACCTCCCACCCCTGCGGCCTCATCGCTCTGCCCGGTGATACCCACTCTACGCGGGAGGACCAGGCACCCGCCACTGGAGCACCCCTTGGACTTGTTTCTCAGACTGCAGCTCCGCGTTCTCATCCTTTCCCGTCTCTCTGCCTTCTCACTTCGAAGCCCAGCCATCCTACATTCCCTGCCCTTGGCTTCCTGGGGCTCTTAGCTTGGCCCAGTAGCTCTGGATGATAATGGAATCCTTTACATTGATTCAGTTCAACAAAGTCTTTGCACAGATGCCCTGCTCAGACCTTATGCTCCGCGCCAGGGAGGCAGAGACAGAAAAGAAACGGTCTCCGCCCTTGAGGAGGCAGCAGTTCTGCCAGCGACACAGATGTCTATCACCCAGTGCCAACTGCTCCCGTATAGGCCGGTTCTCAGAGACTGACCGAGGAGCCACGCAGACCTGTCCTCAGCTGGCTGCGGGCTACCTGCACCACTGGTTCTTGCCAGGAAGAGAAACGCAACCTTGAACCCTCAGCCATACACACCTTATCAGACCTACTCACCACAGGTAACGCATGGAAGTCCTTAAGACAAATGGCCCATGTCTTGCCTTAGATATCTTAAAATTTATTCTTTGTTTACACAGATGCTCAATGTAGATTTTTTTTTAATCTGTAAAGAGCTGAAACAACATGATGTACGACCTTGTCTTCATGCCTCAATCAAACTGCAGGTACCCAGTTGTGTGGGCATGTCATCACGTGCCCATCTTGAGTAACATTTAAAAGCTGTTGCATGGAGGGGCAGGGTGTTGAGGGCGACTTGTGTTGAGCACGACAAGTGCTCATATTCTTTATTGTTATGTGTGTGTGCGTGTTTTTGAGACAGGGTCTCACTCTGCAGTTCAGGCTGGCCTTGAACTCACTTTGTAGCCCAGGGTGGCCTCAGACTCACCGGGGTCCTCCTGCCTCAGCCTCCTGAGTGCTGGGATTACGGACATGCACAAGCGCTTGTATTCTAAGAACCCCATGGAGCAGTTCCTCCAATTTGGGAGGGGCTTTCTCAGAATGGCTCACTGGTCTATCTTATCGTACACCCAAATCTTATCAATCACTGCATTTCCATTTTGGCTTTAGCTGCCAAAAACTTAGAATGAAATTTATGTTCCTCATCTTACAAATGTACAAGAGTAAATGCTGGATATCACTACACCAAGTCCTCTTTTACCCTTCTGTAGGTATGGTGTAAGACACCTCAAGTTCTCTGTAGAACAAGGAAATGTGTGTTAATTACACACATGTATGTATCATGCTATTTTAACTTGGAAGGCCTGGGAAAGTCATAAGAAGAAGCCATGTTGCTCTGAGCCTTGGAAAATGGCATTTATCTGGTCTGAAAAGGCCTCTCATAAACCAGCAAAGACCTGGAAACAAGTGCGTGTGAGTTTGTGTGAGCAGGTAAAGGGAGGAGATAACAACTCACACGGTCACTTCCTGTCAGTGCGCTGTCCCTCCAAACTAGAAGGGCCTTCAAAGCATCTTCAGCCTGGTGAGCTCTTACCAGGTTACTCCAATAATAGCAGTTTCCACCAGGAATACTTTTTGATCCAGTAAACATTTAGGGTTTATTCCTAAATACACAGACTCCCCACTCTGCTCTGGCCTGGCTAGCCTAGGCATTTGACTACCTTCAAGAATGAAAATACCAGCCAGGCATGGTGGCACATGCCATAATCCCAGCACCCAGGAGGCTGAGGCAGGAGGATCACTGCGAGGTTAAGGCCAGCCTGGGCTACAAAGTTAGTTCAAGGCCAGGCTGAACTGCATAGTGACACCCTGTCTCAAAAAGACAAAAAAATTTAAAATTTAAAAAAATATGTCTGCCACATGGCTCTTGAGAGTGGGAAGAGCCAAGGTGAAACCAAAGCCCAGATCAGCGTCCTCTGCTTCTCCCTCCACAGCCTCCTCAGGGGCCGGCTCAGGGAGGGGTGAGGGGCTGGGGGGAGCGAGGCAGGGAGGCAGCAGGAAGTCTCACACACACCGGGCAGGTGCCGGCTCCTCTGTTCGGTGCCCGCGAGATTTAAACGGTGTGTTTCCCTCCCTCTGGTCCTCCCTTTGCTCTTACTGTTGTGAGGTCTGAGAGCGGCTGCTTTCAGCTATCTCACTGTCCTACACTCACACCTGCTATTGAGCCAGTCTGTGACATTCCCTGATCTCTGCAGTCCACACGTCCCTGTGCACACCGCCGTACACTCTCAGAAGCCGGAGAGGACTTGACCTTGAGCAGGAGCCCTTCGCCTTGCGTCAGGCGGGAAATTAAGGCTTATAACGTTGAGATAGGAATAATTTTAGGGACCTTTTGTTACTTTGATTTCTTTTTCTCTGGTAAACATTACACAATTATTCAGGCAGCTCAAAATGTCATGTGAAAATGTCAGTAAATACAGAGACAAATCTCGCGCTTAAGCAAGTCCCCGCCAGGGCTGCAGGCAAGCGGCAGTCTGCTGGGATCAACACGTGAAGCGCATCAGGTATTGGAGGATCTGGGGTGGTTTCCGGTCTCAAAAGGGGCCTATTTGAGACGAACGAACCGTCCCGAGGAAGAAATTAATGAGGTCACAGCTTTTGCTGTCAGCGAAGTGAATTTCAAGGATGTTAAGTGTTGCTTTTTAGAACTACCAAAGGAGGAAAATTAGGTTAACTGTGGCGGCGCGTTCACCACTCGCTTTAGTGGAGCCCTTGGGTCCGTTCGCGGCCCAGATGCTGAGTGCGGGCCGCAGGGGGTTTGCCGGGAGATCCACCTCTCAGCCCCGAGCGAGCGGCCTGCCAGCGCGTCCCCGCGTGGAGTGGCACCGGCCTGGAGCCGCTGGCGGCGGAGCGGAGCCGGGCACTGCCGCTCTCCGCGCAGAGCGAGAGGCAGGGCGAAGGAATGAACCCCGTGAGCCCACCTGCGCCCAGCGCCGATTCCCAGCTCCACGCAGCCACCTCTGCCCCGCGCCCTGCGAGCGCCTCCCCGCAGGGCCTAATCGTCTCCCGGGGCCCCAGGGCTGCGGCTTCCTCTGCAGACTCCACGCCAGGGCCTGAAATTCGTGCGCCACGCGAATCTAGGGCTGCACCTGCAGCCCAGGCGGGCACTATGCACTATTTCCGAGTGTGAGCCAATCACTGATTTTACCTAAACCAACCTTCACGTGACAGAGTCTACAGTGTCTAATACATAGAGTTTTTAAAGTCAACCCCAAAACCGCCAACGATGTTTTCATTGGGTTTTTGTTTTTTGTTTTTTTTTTTGTTTTTTTTTTTTGTACTGGGAATCGAACTGAGGACTTTGTGCTTGCCAGACAGATACTTATGCCACTGAGCTATATCCGCGGCATGCCAAAGATATTTTTAAAGCAAAGTATAGGAAGAAAGATTTCACAAAAACAAATACAAGTGTCTTTAAAACATATGAAAAGATGTTCAAAGTGTCCCGTAAGGAAAGAAAACCAAGTTAGAACAATGAAACGCTATTTTTTCCTATTTCAGATTGAGAAAGACTAGAACTTTTATAATACGTAGTAAGCCAAAGGGAATCCGAGCAGTTTCATGAATTATGGGTGGGAGTAGAAATGGTTATAATCCCATTTTAGGGAACTTAGGTAATAGCTATTGAAATTTTAAACCCATGTAGCCTTTGGCCCTTTGATTTCCCATGGAGGAACTCACACTTCCAAAAAGCTCTGTGTGAAAGCAGAATGGTCTGCTATGATATTTAATGGCAGAATTATAATAGCATAAGCAGGTTATAGCATAAACGACAACCAGTATTTGCAGCCTTCCAAATGCCCAAGTGCAGTTATCAAAGGAGTGAGGCATCCCTCTGTGAAATGATGTCCAAGAAAGGTTAAATAAAAAAAAGTATGACCCTGTCATGAAAAACATCTTTTTTTATTTTAAAGAGAATAGTTTAAAAAAGAACAATAGCAAAATAATCTGAGCAACTGATTTCAAGACAACAATATGCAGTATAACAACCACTGGTGAATTCCTTCCATCTTGTCTAGAAAAACAGCTTGCTATTTGCTCCCGTTCCAAAGTAAGGCCATCTGTCAGGCCCAGAATTCTTTACACACTCTGAGAAGCTCATCTTCAGGCAACGGGTCAAGGCAGGATAGGCAATAGGAGGGTATTTGGTAAGGCTCAAAGGGAAAGCAAAGCTCCTCGGCGAGAATCTGCCACGTGATCTTCTAAAATCTCCATCTCCTCATGCTAGCAGTGTGCCAAGGTGTATATATGATCTCGCAAGAGATGGCGCTGCCTGTGTTTGACAGGCTCTAGAGCAATGTCATGTTTTTACAATAAAAATTAAAGTTCAACTTCAATTAAATGAAATAAAAAGCCTTTCTTACTAACTGGTTGATATAAACACACAAGACACTAATTTCCAGAAAGTCTAAATAAATGTAACTAAGATACAATTTCAAATAACCAGCTCTCTTCACAAAACCTCACCTGCCTTCTTTTATTATTTAATACGATCTTCTCTCCCCTGCTTGAAGAAAATGCCTTAACTTTCCTTCACTAAAATGCAGGTATCAAATAGCTTGTCCGCAGCTCCCTGGATGCTAGCTTAGGGCAGCAGTTATCAGAGTTCATTGATTTGCTGCTAGCAAATTGGAAGATTTAATGGTGTGACTTCCGTATGTTGCTAGTGGATCGGGTCTCGGCGGGGTCTCTCCAAATGGGAAAAGAATTGCTTCCTGCTGATCTCCGGCAGCAGCACCGCATCCACACCCATTTCCTCACTGATCTCCAACAGAAAGAAGACAGAGAAAGATTGTTTCATCCTCCCACTGCGTCCCCATAAAGCCCAATTGCTGTCCCTTTCTGATCAGCAAGATGTTACCGTGACAACTACTTTGTGCAGCTCCTCCGCGTCCCTCTGGTGAGATGCATCCTTTATGTAGCCTTATTTCACCTACTAATGACTAAGAGGAGACATTACCCAGCCTGACTGCTTCCCTGGTCTCCCAAAGATAGGGCAGAAGCCCAGAGCTGCAGGGGCCAAATTCAACCCTCCAGCACATGTGACCCACACAGTATTTTCGGTTTTGCCGACATCTTCATTTAATGTAAGCCCACATTTACAAACAAGAAGATGTGACATGAAAATCTGGATTCCTAGTGACGTGCTGAGACCTGAAATTGCTGGGCCCACATTCTTAACAATCAGCTGTAGCGTTGGTTTGTCTGTTGCCCTCCGCTCCGCCCACGTCCACTGGTTAAATTACCTTGTAAACTTGTGGGTGGTGAGCCCTGTTCTAAGACAGACAGATGTCCTTCACAAAATGAAAACATTAGCCAGGCATGGTGGCACACACCTGTAATCCCAACACTTGCAAGGCTGAGGCAGGAGGATCGCCACAAGTTTGAGACCAGCCTGGACTACATAGTGAGTTCAAGGCCAGCCTGAGCTACACAGCAAGACCCTGTCTCAAAAAACAAATTCCTCATGCCAATTTTCCAGTTATTTTATCTTGGTATGTAACTAAAGTCAGTCTCCCCACAGAGTTTATTGTTTCCTTGGATATGTATGATCATTATAGATCTTTATAGAACAAGACTTGCCCTTCCGTGGGAAGATGATCAGTGGGAAAAAATGAACTGATTGCATCTTGAATGTTTTTGATTAAAGGCTTACCAGGGCCAACTATTGTATCAGATTTGTTGCAAAAACTAACAGATAAATATGAAAAGAAGGAATGAAAGGCATGTAAAATAATATCTCAACATCATCATCTGCCCTTCTGGGGAAGAATTACTATTTCCTTAAGTCATCCTTTGCTCCTAAGATCTAAGGTGAGCCAGAGCAGTCATTTCTGAGCATCTAAAATTAATCAAAACTGACAATGTGAAAGTAATATGAAGAGAGACATATTTACCATTGAAAGTAAAATAGCAGAAAACTGACTCAAACTAGCTTAGGCAAAAAAAAATGCACTCAAGATGAAAAGTCTAAAGGTAGAATTGGCTCCAGACCTGGCTGAATCTCACTGTGTTCACCCAATGTTGTTCTGAGTATTTTTCTATAATTCTTTCCTTCAGGGATTAACAGGCCAGCAGCAATGGTTCTAACCTCTAAAACTTCCTTTTTGTCTGATACATGAAAATCAATAGCTGTGCCATGACAAAACCATCACTCTCACTCACTGGATCTTAGCGAGTCACATATTCATCCTTAAACTAATTACGGGATCAGGAAGAACTAATTGTGCCTTGGGCATGGAGTGACCTTCACTTGATCCGAGCTGATTATGTGTCCGGAGGAGTGGCTCCTGAAGGGGAATTAGGTATGGTTACCGCTCAGCTTTGCACAAGGGTCCTGCAGAGCTCCAGGCTTGGTCCCCAGGGAGCCCACAGGGAGGTCTGGAACCTGTGGGAGTGGGAAATCCTAGCCCTTTGAGCCCTGCTCCAAACAAACAGTGGGACCCAGCCTCTTCCTTCTTCTCTTCACCTTCCTGCTCATGAGCTGAGAGGTTTGCTTTACCACATGCTCCCACTACGGTATGCTGGCCTCAATAGGGGCCCAAAGTCAACAGGCCACGTTATCTTGGACTGGAACCTACAGAACTGTGAGCGAAAGCAAATCTCTTCTCTGTGTAAGTTTTTTTTTTTTTTTTTTTTTTTTTTTTTTTGTTTTTTTTTACAAGAACGAAAACCACCCTGCATATTTATTTTACTGGAAACAAGGACAAAGGCTGGTCCGGTCAGAGATGACAGCACACCCTGATTGCTCTGGCAGCCTCTTCCCTCCCTCCTTCGGTGGGCCAGGCCCTAACTTCCAGTGATGTCCACAGGCCTCTGAAGCCATTCGCCACTGTCCTCCAGGCTGACTGGCATGCTGCACAGGGCCATGCGTACGGCTGGCCGGGTCTCACTGGACATCATCATCATCAAAGAGATCTTCAAAATCATTAAAAATTCTCTGTGTAAGTTAATTGCCTCAAGTATTGGATTATAGTGATGGAATAAGAGACACAATTACTACTGGAGTTTGAGAAGAACCAATGCCCCACCCTAGTTTGGATTTGTTGAGAGAATGACCCAGAAACCAAGTAGAGAGGAATGAAAATGTCAGCTTTATAATATGGCTCCAGGTCTGCCAACAAAGCTTGCCTAAATTAGATGGGTCTGCCCCATGAGATATGCAGCCTTGTGTAGTATTATGGTTCATGTCTGGATGTCCCCTCAGAACCTCATGCAGTCATGGGGGTAGCTTCTAGAGTTTATGACTGACTCATGGTCCAAAGCTGGGATTGTGGGTGTGAGTGCTGCACATGCCCTGGGGCAGGAAGCTTGCATACAATATAAGGGAGGGAAAGAGGCTTGCTCTCAGCTGCTGCTCCCTTTTTTGCTGTTGCTGCTTTTGCTATTTTCCGTAGCCATGAACCCTCTGCCATGTGCCACTCTGCCTTGGAGCCAGCCAAGTATTGACTGAAACCTCCATAGACTGTGAGCTAAATAAACGTTTCCTTCCTTAATTCTGGGACTCAGGTATTTTGTCTCAGCAATCAGAGAAAAGTAACCGAGACACGTAGCAAGCTGACTTGGAGAAACAGAATGCTCAGTGCAGACTGGTAAGAAAGAGAACATAGAAAGCAGCTAAGTTTAGTATCTTCAGTTTAATATATTCACTGCACACAAACTCACCCTCAGGGAATTGGCCTCCTCCCTTAGGGAGAAGGGAAAGGGGAATGACAGGAAAGAGGCACTAGGAGTGTTGCATCTGAAGTCCTACCACAGAAACAGAAGAAAAGGAAAGTCTTCTTCCAACATTTAACTGAAAGTTAAATGAATGGTGATAGCCACAACAGAGGTCCACTGAGCAGAAAGTGAGGCTTGCTTTTAAATGCACAGAGCAAAGTGTATGCATCTAAATGGTCAGAACCTTGACCTTCTAAGATATAAAAGGATGCTAATCCCACCTGCTCTGGAGATGCTGTAATACCTTTTGGATACAGCACTTCACAGTGGCCACCTTTTCTGGCTTAGCATTTCTCTAGAAATGAAAGACACCCAAGTGTCTTGGATTAGGGGACTATAGCAAAGTATCATAGGCAAAAGAAATTCATTTCTAACAGTTCTGGGGCTGGTCTGAGATCAGGGTGCCAGAATGGTCCGGTTGTCTTAAGAGCCCATTTCCTGGTAGCAGACTGCAAGCTTCTCATATCCTCGAATGGGAAAAGAGGCTGTGCTAGGTTTCTGGCCTTTTCTAAGGGCACTAATTAATTCCATGCGTTAGGGCTCCACCCCTATGACCTAATTACCTCTCAAGACCTCCCCTCCAAATACTACCCCATTACAGGTTAAGATTTGAATATATGAACTGGGGTTGGGACAGAAACACTCAGTCCCAAATGCCAAGTAGGCATCTAGACTTTGTTTATATCGATGCCTTGGGTTGAAGTAGGAATGAATAGCAAGAAGAAAGTTGAAAGTTGAAAGTTTAGGAAAGAGACACACAAGACTCACACTGACCTGGACCTGATTCTAGAATATGAGCTCATTAAGAACAGGCTCCTCCTCTTCCCCGCTCACCATTGTATTTTTCTCCAGGCCCTGGACAGGGGTCTCTGACATACAGTTGATGCTCAATATGAATTTGTAGAATGAAATAGAGAGAATTTTTAGAATCAGAAAAAAGAACTTATTGTCTGAGGTTATAGAGGCCACAAAAGCATGGCGTTAGCTGGGATCTAAGACTGTAACTTGACCTTTACTGAAGTAATCCTACTTTATGTTGGCTGAAGAGTATCCAGCTGACCCAGCTCAAACATTAGAGAACTGAAAACTACTCAAAATAACAAGAGGCTTAGAGATAAATTAATCTAGTAATTCCCAGCTACAGCTGCACAACAGAAATAGTGGGAGGAGAGTTTTAAATATCCTCATACCCGGACCCCACTTCAAAATATTCCAATCAGGAATCCTTAATTTACAGGAACATTGTAGTGGTCAATTTTGTATCAGTACAACCAAATACCTGAGGCAGTTAACTCTATAAAGAGAAAAGGTTATTGCACTTGTATTTTACGGGGTTCAAAGGTCAAACATGGTGACACAGTTTTGTCAAGGATCATCCCTCTACTGTACCACTTCATGGCACAGGATGGCAATGCGGCAAGCACCCGGTGAGCAGAGAGAGAGTGCCAGAGCAGGACCCACAGTCCACTCCCAGAGCACACCTCCCAATGACCTGAGGACCTACCACTCAGCCCCAGCTCTTAAAAGTGCATAGCACCTCCCAGTACCACCACTATGGGAAGCAAGCCTTTATAAACAGACCTTGGGGGCCTCTCATCCAAAACCATAGCAAAGAAGGGAATATAAGGCCAGAGAGGAAAACCCTGGAGATCGGGCCCAGTTCAATTCACTTTGTCTCCCTAGAGCACTTAACACACTGCCATGTTTTGTGACTACAGTCAAGTAAAGAAGAGAGAACAGGTTCTAGGGAGGCTATTACAGGAGTAGTCACTTTCTGGTTACTTGAGTTGAACCCAAGGGCCCATAGGATACCAGGATAATCAAGGAGAGGTAGCAGGGTGAGATTTTCAACTGGGTTCACCCAAACCTGTTTTATCACTATGTTTTCAAAAGAGTATATGCTAGATAAGACAAGCTATCCACCTCAAACAAGACTCCCTCAGAAATGATTTGCAAACCATCTACCAACCAAGACAGTGAAAGTTCCCTTTCCAGAAACTCTGCTCTTTAACCCCATGGCCCCTCAGGGCACCTGAGCATCTTAGCAAGCACTGCTGGGTATTTATAGCCCTAAGTGCACACCCTACACCTTCCCTGCGCAGCAGCAGAATCCCTACACAGCGCATTCACCAGGCTGCAAAGCTCTTCCAGCAGCACTGGGGGAGAGGCATGCAGGTCCAGGCAATTAACCTGGAAGCCCTGTCTGGGGGACCCCTGGCTCCCGGAGGCCCACAGCTAGGGAGCAATGATTCAGCTTGCAGCAGCCCCCTCCCAGGTGTTAACCCGGGCCCCCTAAATGCCTCAGGTAATGGGTCTTTCACAAGTTCCCTTAGGAGGGGAAGCCACGAGCTAATAGAAATGGCTTCAGGAAGGTTTTGATGCTCAGAGCGCCTAAGTTCTCCTTTCCGCAGCTTCAGCTCCTTGCTCCTAATTACCTCCCCTCGGACTGCCGCGCGCACAGCTTCAGAGCCTGGCTGCCTCAGCACCTCTCTGCCCAGGTCCAAGGTCCAGAGCAGCTGCAGAAAACCCACCCTGTGCAGTCTGATATTCCTGATATGCAGCTGCTCTGAAGGCCTTGTCTGGCCCACAGTCCTGGGCTTGGCTTCAGCCCCTCTGGGCCCCACTGGGAGCTCCAGCGGCTCAACCACAGCACCATCTCGGTCTCCCCGCTCCGCCTGCCTGGGCTTCAAAACACTGCACTGTTCCTCCTGAACTTGGGGCCACAGCATTATGAAAGCCACGCATGTCCCATGCCACGGAGTCACAGCATTAGTTATTCTCTCTTCTGCGAGGGAAGGTGTGCGGCCGCGCCTCGCAAAGCACATGGAATTGGACTGCAGTCAGCACGGGATCTCCGGGCTGAAAACCAGAGGGAGTCTGCATCCAATTCCCGCTCTCCTCTGTGCCTTTTAACTAACTTTGAAATTCCTCTGGCTGTTGCGGGTGCCTCCCTGCTGTTCCTAAGGCTGGACCCCCCTCCCCAGGGTTATTTGGTAACCATTGCTGGAATTCCAGAAAACGAGAGCCAGAGGAGGAAGCAGGCCTGGAGTAATTAAGAGGATTTGTTACACACGACTCAGACAGGCACAAAGGGGTGCCTGAACACAGAGAGAATATGAGATCAAAGGGAGGCCGCCCCCGAAGTAGGAGCTGCGCCAGCAAGGAAAGCGGGCTGGCTGAAGGTGCCCGGATAACGGCCAAATTAAAACACCTCTCCCTATTTTTATCTTCCCCCCAGATAAAATAGAGGGAGGTCATTTTTTGTAGCTTTTGCTTCCAGCGTTTAGCTTCCAGAATAAAAATTCAAATGAGCGCGCGGTGTTCACAAGCAGAAAGCATTTGTCAGGGGCAAGCGGTGTGCTATTTAAGCCTCGGGATGGAGCTGCACGACGCGTGGCCCTTCGGAGGCAGCTGCTCTTCTCAAGCTTGTGAGCCGCTCCCGAAAACCCTCTCTGTGACGGAGCTGCTGCTCCCTGGTGCGTACCGGGCTGCGGATGCCGAGTGGGGCGGGGTGGAGAGGCCGGGCCAGCGGGGCTGGGCGGACGCGGCTCCCTGAGCACAGTCGGAGCCCCACGTAGCAGTGAGTGTTTGGCTGGATACTGTCCTTCTCCTTCCCAACACCGTTGATCACCAAGACCCAACCGTCATGTTCTCTCCAACCCGAATGTTGCCTCGGGTCTGCTGCGCGCACCGTCTTCCTCACCCACTCTGAGCACCGAAACTGCGTTCCTCGCCACCCTGCGATCCACACGGGCTCAGGTCACTCCTCTGGGACCTTGGTAATGCAAGGACAGACCTAGAATCCACACCCGGAGCTCCGGCAGCACAAGGACGGGAGCCTTTTCATCTCCTTGCTCATCCCGTTTCCCCAAGGCGAGTTCAGGATGCCTCCGCCCCCGCGGGGAGAGTTCTCACTGCGTGGAAAGAGGACCTGAAGTCTGAGTGATACGCAGTGAACATCACAGAGTGAATGCTAAGCGTGGTGTTCACAGCACACCTGGGAGACTTACATTAGCAAAGGGGCAGTCTGGAGAGTCAGGGAAAGAAGTGCAGGTTCCTTCCACAGGGAGGCGGGGGCCAGTGGGAAGAGCTGACCGCCCTCACAGGGGCCGGCCCCAGGTCTCTTAAGGTCCTGGGATTCTGGAAGGGTCTGAAGCTGGGGACTGACAGGACTCACGCATGGGGAAGGACAGCTCTTGACCACACGAGGTTTTTAAAGGAAGTGTCAGAGTCCCAAGCCCACAGAGGGGGCAAAACTGCAGTGCAGATGAGGCTGGAGTGGGGCCAGGCCCTCCTCTTGGATCTGTGCGTGCCTGGGGTGCTGAGGGACAAGGCGGCCTCTCCTTGTTGGTTTTCTGACATCCTGACACAGCTGTCCCTGCTCTGTCTGCTTTCTCAGTTCCTGCCCCACGCCTTTCTGTCATGTCCTTGTCTCTTCTACTCAGCGCCATTCTGATGATGTTTGAAAACAGGAGCTAAGCGTTGGGGAGAGTGAAAGCCTTGCCTCTCCTTGTAGAACTAACTCTGGGGCGGGGCTCTCTCTCGCCCCCCTCCGTGTCCAGGACAGCATGAGCCCCTGGCTGCAGTGGAGGCTACTGATGAAGCAGTCGAGGACCCACTAGATCCTGCTTTCACCGGTGGGCACAACCGATTGCCTGAGTGAGGGCTTCGTCGTCCGGGAAGCCTTCCCATGTTCTAAGTGGGACTTTTCTTCCTGGGAGGCTGCCTCCTGGGTGCTGATCTTGCTCCAGGCCCCTAGAGGCCTGCAGCCTCCAGGCAGAAGACTGCAGAATGACTTTGGATTAGCGAGTTGACTTGTGCTGCAGCCTGCAACCCATGGCGTGGTCTCTTCATCACTTTGCTTCCAGCGAAAGGTCCTTCACACGCTTCCTCCCTTCAATCGATTTCAGGAATTCAAAAGTTCCCAGTGATTCTGCCAACCCCTAGGAAACTCCAGAGGGCCCCTGTAAGCGGTAAACGGGACGGGAACATCATAGGACCCCCGCCACACCACGCCCGCCCCGGCCAGGCCGAGGTCCAGTGGTTTCCCGTGGCGGATGAGGCAGTGCAGACGCACGGCTGCCTTTGTGCCGGCGCAGGGCTTCTTGGGCTGGGCTACCGTGCGCACACAGCTCCTGGGGAGGTCGGGAAACGCATGCTCCGCTTCAGCAGAGCCAGGCCCAAGCCAGTGCGTTTCTAACAAGGGCCCAGGTGAAGCCCATGCTGCTCGTCCTACACTGAGAGGCCAGGGGTTTGTGTTTCACGGCAAACGCCTTTCTGAGGGGTTTGGACCGGAAGCTCCATACAGGCCGAGGCTCTGGTCTCGCCCGCTGCTGTGGATAGCAGTTTTCCTCTGCAGCGAAGAACACATCCAAAGTCAGTCATCCAAGAAATGGATGGTCTTCAGGGTTTCAGACAGAAAGGCCTCACCCGCTGCGGAGCCGGCGCCTCCCTGGGGATGTAGGAGTCCCCCTGGCCCCAGGCTGCAGCTGCAAACAGACAGGAGACTCGGGCAGCCCCACATGCAGGGCCACGTCCGCCCTGCGTCTCCTTTCTCACCCATGTGCAGCTCCTTTCGTGGCCCGCCTGACTTAGAACTAGCAAGTGGGGGACACGGAGGTCTGCAGCTTTCACAGGGAAACAGGAGGGGGCTGCAGAAACCAGCTAGAGACCTCCGGGAAGATAACCCTTGAGGAGCAAGAGTCAGATCTTCAACGTCCAGCTGCCCCTCTTACGCGAGGTTTCTCCTGCACTGAAAATCCAGCGTGGAGGATCTAGGTTTAACGCTTGAGAGAGAGAGAAGTTTCTGGCGTGTGGCACAAGCACGAAGCTTTAGAGTACATGGGGGAGAGGAGGAAGAGGAGGGCAGAGGAGTGAAAGAGGCGGGGGGAGCGGGGCTTAAGGCTCAGAAACTTGGTCTTTCAATGCTGCTGGTAGATGAGAGGTTGCCGGTGTTGGCTAAAGACTGGGCCAACCCAGCTCCAGAAGGGACAGACACGGCACAGTCGAGCAGCCTGGCTTAGCGCCCCTAAAGAGGGAGGGGGCGATGACCTCAGTCTCCACCTCGGAGCAGCTAAGGGACTGGACCACCGGGGCCCTCGAAAGGGTCCTCCCTAACCAGGAATCAGCGCAAGCTCTGATCATCCCTAACAGCATAACTACTTAGCACACGTTTAGCCAACTATGAGTTAATTAATGCTGCTTCCGCAGAGAAAGAGGCCGTGGTCAGACCAGCCCTTGCTGAGCATCCCAGGGCCTGGCCAGGCTGTGAGAGGATGCGCATATTGAGATATTAGTGGACTCTCAAAAACAATAGGTGCCCAGGCCCTCCAAGCAGCTCATGTGTTACGGATCTGACAAGTCGCATTGATTTAAATGGCTAGAGCACTGCTTGGATTTTAATCTCCTTCAACCTTATACCAAGGAGGTCGCTGTTTAAATGCTTTTACTTAATAATGTAAACACCTGTCACACGCCAGGGGCAAAGCTATTAAGGAGAAGGATTATTTAAGGCAAAGCTCTGAATACAACATTGCTGTTACCGTCTTACCCTCAGTCGCAGACTCCGACCAGAGAAGTGGCCTAGTCACCCAGGACTGTGTCCCCACAGAGGTCTGCAGAGCACCCTCTACTGGCCACCTGTCACCCAAGTGCCCCCAAGCATCTGACGCACCTCAATGTTAGTCAAAGCAGGTGCCTGCGGAAAGCGCTTTCGCGGGGGAGTAGCCTGCTGGGTATTAGCCTGGCAGCTCGAAACGCCAGGACTAAACTCTTTACAAGTATTATCCTTTCACACCTATAATAACCCTACAATGTAGCACTATTGTTAACCAGGAGTTTGAAGCACAGAATGGTTAAGTAACTTTCTCAAGGACACATAGCAGTTCATAGCGGAAACTCCCATACTTTAGGGCACGTACTCTGAAGCACCACACCACGTCTGCTGGACTGTCGCGCACCGTGCATGCGCATCGGGAGGCCCCTCAGCTCACCCCATAACCTTGTCCCTGGTGAGGCGAAGGCCCAGGGACTGGCGCAGAGAGAGTGGAAGAGGGAAAACCAACCTAGAGGGCTGCTAGACAGGTAGATGGGGTCTTTGGAACCAAAGGTGGGCAGAAAGGGCCCAAGGCTAGGCCCCGAGGGTGCGTGAGAAGATACTGTGGAAGGTGTCCTCCGTCCCTACTCCTCCTTTTACTCAAGCATCGCGGTGGTGGGGGAGGTTTGAGGGAAGACCAGATGCCAAAGCAGTGCCCTCCCACACCCTCTCCTCTACCTCTTCTCAGTGTTTGTTGTCGCTGCCGGTCATGGCCGCTTGGGCCCTGCCCAGGTTCCTAAAGTCCTGCTGTCATCTAAACAACTATATGACTGGGCTCAATCTCAACTATATACTCTCTCAACTATATACTGGACTCAATCCACAGTACACTCAATCAACCAATGACGGTCCATAAAGAGGAAGTCACAGCCGTGGGACAGCACAGACCCCACAGCCACTGGTCTTTGCCAAGCTGCTGGGCAAGAAGAACTTCCCAGAAGTAGCGACATTTGAGATAAAATGTCAGAGGTAAATAAGACAGCTAAAGGGGTAGAGGAACCAACTAGAGACCATAATGTTAAGTGAAATAACTCCAACACCAGGCACACAAAGTTAAATACAGCATAATTTCATCCATATATATGGAGAGAGGGCACAAATAGATAAATAAGAAACAGGGAGATCTTTCCAAGTGATGGAGGGATAAGGGAGGGAGGTGAGGAAGACAGAACTGAGAAAACCTGAAGGGGAAAATGCTGAAAACGGAGCTTCTGCACATGGAAAGGGGACCGAGAGTCGGGAGGAGCAGGGAGGGGTGGGAAGGGTAAGGGACAAAACAGAGAATGGAGGCATGCTGCGTCCCGGTGCACACTCACCGGGGTGAGTGTAATCGCTTCACGAGGCAAACGCACTGAATAAAACCCCGAGACAGGAAAGAGCATGGCACTATCCAGAAAATTGTAGAAGACTTTCAAATGGGCAAAAACGATTACTGAATGTGCCAAGACATGTTTTCTGCTTTTCTGTGACTTTCGCTGTCTTTGATTTTACAACTAGTGCAAGTTGTAGAAAACAAAGAGTAATGCAAATGATTCTTGTCCACAGAAATGCAAGCTAATATTGCCCAGTGGAATGCAATTGATTATTGCCCTGAGACTATATCTAGATTTACATCTACTAACAAATTCAAGTCAGTGTTTCTTAATTGTCTATGCATATAAGTCTGCATGTACACTTGAAACAGTTGTGATGAGTGAAAAAATCTTTGGCATGTGTTCATTTTACATTGATATGAGACTTACGATTTTACCTTTTAAAAATCTTTCCTACAAGAAACTACAAAGGTGGGTTAATGGTGAAGGGGAATCTTGAACATACCAGCTTCACTCTGCAGCAGTGGAGAAGGAAATGGAGTTTTCTATACTCAAACCACCTATTAAAATGCAAGAATCGGGCCAGGGATATAGCTCAGCAGCACAGCACCTACCTGGCAAGCACAAGGTCCTGAGTTTGATTTTTGGTGCCAAAAAAAAATCTGATCGAGGCATGATAGTGCATGCCTGTAATCCCAGCACTCAGGAGGCTGAGGCAGGAGGGTCACTGCGAGCTCAAGGCCAGGCTGGGCTACAAAATGAGCTCAAGGCCAGCCTGAACTATATAGCAAGACCCTGTCTCAGAAAGACACACCCCAAAAAATGCAAGCATCAGCTGAGCAGAGTGACATAGGCCCATAATCCCAGCACTCTGATAGACTGGGGCAGGAGGATCACAAATTCAATCCAGCCTGGGAAATACAGTGGCTTAGGAAGATCCTGTCTGGCTGGGGATCTAGCTCAGTGTGAAGACCCTGGGCTCAATCCACAGTACACTCAATCAACCAATGTAAATGCAAATATTCCCCCAAGCTAATGTTCAATGTCAGCTAAGGTTTTGGCAAGAATCCACTGCTAGGACCTGATAAACATAAACCAAGAATCTGAAGGAGGCAGAGTAAGGGCCTGGTAATGAGGGATGGGGACAGGATCCAATCTTGTGGATGAAGTCTATGATATGAAAGCCAGGGAAGGGTCACTTTCAGCTGTGGGGGATGACTGCTCCTGTCCCTTCATCTGCCTCTCCCTGTGATCTGATATACGGTGACATGACAGACAGGACACTGGTGACAGTGTGGCCATCCCTCTGAAATGGCAGTAGGGTGGTACCAACAAGAGGGAGAGGCCCGGGGCCAGGCCTCTCCCTCCCCAGGCAGTTCTGGTCGCCAGAACTTTGATCCCGCTCTCTCCAGCCCCACTGGCTCTTGGAGGAGCTAATGTCCCTTCCCAAGCACCAGGACAATGAATGGCCCAGCTCTTCTGTAATGCGGGAGCAGGTGCCTGGCAGATAGATTCTCTCCAGATTGAATAATGCTGGGGGGTCCAGGCGGGAAGATCGCTGTCCCCAGGAAGCACCCTCCCCTCTGTAAGCAATGGCTGTGCGTACCAACTTTGGCGCTCAGCTCCTGCGATATTTCTCTTATAAACTGGCAGGAACAGCATGCGCTCAAGGAGCCATTACCAGCCTTCTCGAATGAGATTTTTTTTTTCCCAGAGACTTAATTTCTTAAAATGTTGGAGTGACTGTTCGCACAGAAAGTAGGACAGTCTCTCTTTGAGCCTGCCAGACAAAAGCACACCAAAACGCAAGGCAAAGTGTGTGAAAGGCGAGCTTCTTCCAAACCTGCAGGCGCCCCGACTCCCCACTCCCACCCCCACCCCACGCCCCCGTGCTCTGGCTGCTTCGTCACTCTGATGAGACCAGATGGCACCGTGGGGACACGGACTCGCTATTGGATGGTCCCGCGCCCTCCTTCCGAAACCGGGTGTGAGTAGATCTTTTTCCCAGTGAGTCAGAGCTGTTGTTTAAGTGATGGCCTAGATGCACGCCAGGAAAGTAGAGTTTCAATCCGATCCACTCGTGTACATCTGCTGCTGCCTTTTGGGGAGCTCAAAGCACTCCCTAGCAGCAGGTTTCACAAGGTCCCACTTTGGCAGTGGAAAAACAGGTCGCTGAGGGCAGCCTGCAGAAGGCAAGTCACTTGCCCCCACCCTCCGACATGAGCCCAAGGCCCTAAGACTGACCCACGGAGCTGTCCCAGCGCTCCTTACAGGAGGGCAAGTATTCCACCTGTAGCTCCGCAAGGTCAGGGGAGCCAGGCTGAACCTGACCCTGGAAATGTCGGTGCCCTCCCAGCCCCCAGGGTTTCTCACTGTTATGGTTTGTGTCTGTATGTCCCCTCAAAGCCTCATGAGGTCATGGGGCAGGCTTTTAGAGTTTGATTGATTATGGGTGTGAGAGCTACACCTGCCCTGGGGTGGATAGTTTGCATATGTAAGGGAGAGGAAGAAGCTGCTTGAGGCCATTCCTCTCCCATTCCTGCCTTTTGTGTTTGTTGCTTTTGCTGTGGTCAGACGCCATGAGCTGTAGCCCTCTGCCATATGTCACTCTGCCTTGTAACCTGCCAAGTATGGACTGAAACCTCCACAAATTGTAAGCAAAACAAACCTTTTCTTCCTTAATTTTGGGCATCAGGTATTTTATCCCAGCAACGAGAGAAAAGTAACCAAGACACTCACCCTGTGGAGCTGGGCAGCCAGGCGGGGGCTGACTCGGATCCGCCCCACAGCCCCATCCACACAGTAAGAGAATTCCGTTTCCACAGCAGGACAGCTCTGAATTTCAAACTCTGCCTCTCACAAAAGCCGTTTCATTGTCGCCACAATTACCGAATTTAAATGACAGCTATTTTTGTGTCTCAGGAAGCTGGAGCAAAACAAGAAAGAGACACTCACGGTGAGAAATGAGACTGGATGGGGAAGAGGGCAAGAGGGGCTGGGAAAAGCACTGCGGAGACAGCTACAGAGGAGTCTGCAGGCCCAGAGGGAATGGTGCCCTGGGCCGGCCGGCGAGCGGGCAGCGGGCGCGGGAAGGGGCTGGAGAGCGGGTGGCGAGCTTGTGTCCCAGCAGAGGTGAGGCGTGATTGGATACCCCTGTAAATGGGACTAGCGCCCTGATAAGAGACACGAGAGGAACGGTCTCTCCTCTGTAAGAAGAATTAGCACAAAGGGGCCTCTGCAAACCAGGAAGTGGGGCCTTCCTAGGAAATGACTCTTCGACCTCCCAGCCCTTGAGGCTCTGTGAGAAGCAAATGTCTGTTCAGTCAGCCAGTCTAGGGCATTTTTGTTACAGCAGCTAGAACTACAGCAGGTACGACAGGTACGACAGGAGCACACCTACCAAGCAGTGGATCGTGGACTTGTGCAAAGTCCGCATTCTTCCTACCGCACCAGCTGTGTCTTAGCAGCCACCTACCCAGAGCCCCCGTCTGGGTGTGACAGCCGCAGTCATCTTGGCCTACTTGGGCCTCACTGCCGTGGACGAGCAGCCTTCCCACGCATCACTTCACGTGGGTGTGCTGTAGAAAGTGGTCTGCGGGGTGATGGACAGGAGGTTAGTAATCACCGCGTAGGAAGAGGAAGAGATCAGTGGAAAGTGGCACCGGCTTGGTAATGTTTAATATAAGGCTCATCCATTAGGAAATAAATAAATAAAATGCAGTGTGCCGCGGAAGACAACATGCGATAAACCAAGGGTTATAATTACTCTATCGCTAGGATCCAAGACCTTAATTATTTCAAAGAAAAACAATAATAATTGTTCTTACCTGCATTTCCTCTCAGCCAAGCCGTCTGTTCTCCACTCAGTACTTTCAGCTATCCATTGTGTTTACACCAAAGCTGCAGTACACTTGACTTTTCTTTTAGGTGGTGTCTTGGTTACTTTCCTCTCGTTGCTGAGACAAAATACCTGACACCCAAAATTAAGGAAGGAAAGGTTTATTTAGCTCACAGTGTGTGGAGGTTTCAGTGCATACTCGGCTGGCTCCAAGGCAGGGTGGCACATGGCAGAGGGCAGCTGTTCATGGCAGCAGAAGACAGCAAAAGCAGTAACAACAAAAAGGAGGAGTGGTGGCAAGCAGCCTCTTTCTCTCCTTTACTACATGTGCAAACTACCCACCCCAGGGCCCATGTAGCACTCACACCTATGAACCAGTCCTAAACTCTAAAAGCCCGCCCCATGACTGCATGTGTCTTTGGGGGGACACTCAGACACAAACCATAACAGGTGGGGTCTGGAATCTCTAACCTCAAATGCTGGATTTGATGCCCACTGTGAGACCCATGATTGCATATTATTCCTTTAAAAACCTAGTAAAGCAGTCTTGAAAATAGTAACAGGCAGTGCTGATGAGAATGCGGAGACCTTGGCATTCTCCTACATCTTGCAAAAAATTGTCACGTGGCATAAACCCTCTGAGGAATGTAGTGATAAGGTTTTTTTTTTTTATTAATTCCACAATATTTGACCCAGTAACTCTGTTTCTGGTACTCAGTTTTAAGAAAAAAGTAAGAAATTCACAAGAAGATTAATAAAATGAATAATTATTTTGGGATGATGTATAAAAATAAAGTCGGAAATAAAGTATAAAAATCTAGAAATTCTTTAACTGACTAAATAAAATAAATGTATAATAGAACCCCATACACCACTCTATGCCACGTTATCAGAGAACATTCAAAGATATGTGGAATGTTCCTAACACAGTGTAAATGAAAAACAAAGTCCCAAACAGTACATAAAGTATCATGTCCATTTGCTTTTAAAATGTACCTACATATAAACTGACTGAGAATAAATACGTTTAGTTTTCATAATGATTGTCTCTGGATAAAAGAGCTATAGGTGATCTTTAATTTCCTTTACATTTCTCTAAGTCATCAACACTGACTATGCATTTTCTAATCATAAAATGTGACTTCTAGCTGGGCCTGGTGGTGCATGCCTGTGATCCCAGGACTTGGGAGGCTGAGGCAGAAGGATCACCACAAGTTTGAGGCCAGCCTGGGCTGCACAGTGAGTTCAGGCCAGCCTGCACTACAGAGCAAGACCTTTTCTCAAAAAAGCCAAAACCAACAAAAAAACTTTTCACTTCTAATCTTTGTATGGAAGTCTCCTTGCTAAATCATTTCTTTGCAAAAAGAGACCCAACATTCCCCTTCATACCCACTGCTCAGTCTCAGACCCAGTGAGACATCATAGGAACGATCGTTCCTATCGTTCCCGAAAAATCCAGCCCGCTCAGGGGCTCTGGGAGCTTCCGTGGGGATTTCGAAGGTGGGCGCTACGCCAGAGAAACTCGTTCTGCACCGCTGGCACGGAGCGTACCTGACCCAGCCCCGCTCGATACCGCCAGGGAGCGGACACGTGAGCGCCAGCTTCCCCGTCCGGGGTCAGAGGGCTGCATCTGTGACTCGGGCCCCTGCGTCGCTGCGTGCAGAGCACAGCGCGGCGCGGCTTCAGGCCGTCTCCCGGAGCCCCGCGTGCGGCGGAGCACCCCCTGCACACCGGCACTACGTCACCCGATGGAGCCCAGCGCAGGTCCTAGAGTCCCGCGTGGCGGAGGGGCCGTGCCAGGCAGGCGCGAGGCGCCACCCGTGCCTGTTCTCTTGACTCGGCCCACAGCCGCCGTGGGGCCTGCGCGAGGGTGGTCGGCCCACCCGGGTCCCTGCGCACCGTGCTTTACAGAAAGCAGCGGCTCAGACCCCCACTCAGGACCCAGGAGGCCACAGCCACAGGGAGCCAGGCCCTGAGGACCGAGGCCCTGCCAGCTGCTGGCCCGGATGGGGTGAGACGCCCACGGCTGCTGTGGGCAGAGCCAGGAGAGGCACTGCCAGCCGAGCCCGCCTGCTTGCGGCACCCCTGGAAACCCCAGACCCGCAGACCCAGCAAAGCTGCAGCCACAAACAGTCCACAGAGCGCCTCCACACGTGCACATGTGGAGTGATCACAACCAGTCCAGCGAAAATAAAATCACAGCTTACGGGGCGAGTAATAGGAGGTTGGACCTGCTGCGCAGTAATGTCTGTGCGTCAAAACAATAGCTAACCCTCGGGCAGCGCGTACGCCACGCTCCACACTAACGCATTCCTTCTCCTGCACCCTCTGAGATCACCATGATCAACCCACTTTACGGATGAAGAAACTGAGGCACAGCGCAGTGAAGTCAGTTTCCCACGGCCAGCCAGCACAAGATGGATCCAGAGGTCAGAACTGGGGTGATGTGGCTGAAGGTCCACACCATCAACAACGCGTCACACCATCCCTCAAATGTGAGTGAGCCCCCAAGTCAGTCGGGCACGTGTCCACCAGCAAAAATGAGAATGCTGTTAATATACCAAGGCAGAAAAATCAATGCACGGCATCATTAAGTTAAATAAGCAAACTTCAGCACAACCTGCACCTTGCCACTTGTGCTTTTCTTTTTCTTTTCTTTTGCGGTACCGAGGATCGAACTCATGACCTCGTGCTTGCCAGGCAGGCACTTATGCCACTGAGCTAAATCCCCAGCCCCACTTGTACTTTTTTAACAATCCGGGCATAAATAAAAGCAAACACACACAAGAGAAGTCTGAGGTTCCCGGGCTGCTAACAGTCGTTACCTCCAGTAAAACACCTGGAGGGAGTCAAGGAAGTTTCAACACTGGCACCGTTTATCCCGGACCCATCCATACCGTTTGAATTTTACGAGCATAGATCCTTTCGGTAACTTGAAAAAAGAAGAAAATTAGTTGTTTTTTTTTTTTCAAACACGTCTCAGAGGATGCCTCTGGAGAAGCAGAACGTAGCCAGGTTGAGTGGCGAATGCCGATAATCCCAGCAACCCGGGACGCTGGGGCAGGAGGACTGCAAGTTCAACTCCCGGCAATTTAAAGAGACCCTGTGGCTCCATCCATCAGTGGAGAAGAGCCGGGGGTGTGGCTCAGCGGTACAGCATCCCTATGTTCGATTTCCCAGTACAGGGGGCGGGCAGTGCAGCCCTTGGACACAGCGGTGGTTCTTTTTGGCCCTAGAGAATAGTGGATAAACAAAACATAGGATATCCAGGTCCTACACCACCTCAGGAAGCAGGTGCCCACCACCCCAGGCTACCTACCAGCTCAGACTCCTAAGAGACAAGAACTTAATCCTCTTTTTTTTTTTTTTACTAAATCCACTATTATTTTGTTTGTCATTATAGCATGTGAACCAATATCTTAATCATCGCAACATCCTTTGGACGCATATGCAGACTCGGTACTGCGCTGCGGCGAATCACGCCCGCTGCCTTGATTTGTAACCCATCCCGTCACGCTGCAGTCACTGTCTCACTCACAGGACCGCAATTCCTGCTTCTGCGCAAGGTGTGGGCCGCGCAGCTGCTCTCTCAGACACCTTGTCTTCCGTGAGCTGAACCGTGAGAGGTGCCCCCAGCACCCCTCCAGCGTCGTTCCCTCTGCTGCCGTGGGAGAGCCCCGGATAGCTCACCGTCTTGACAACTGAAACTCCAGTTGAGCATTTGAGAGCTCGGCAAATACAAAGTAGAGATGCCCGTGATGACCTGCATCCTGGCCTTGCAGCAAGGCGGGGAGACCGTCCCTCCGCGCTCAGGCTAGACACTGGAGCTGAGATGCTGACGGAGGCGTGTGGGGTTTTGTTTGGTTTCTCAGGGCGAAGAGTGAGCCCTGCCATACCTGCCTTGCGGGAGGAGTACGGGGGTGGGGGGGAGTAAGTGGGAGGCATAAGTAGGAGGCCTCGCCCAGCTCGTTTCACAGCAGACCACCTTGCCTGGTACGGCCGCCTCCCAGAGTCCATGTCACTGCATATGACACGTCACCCCCACGCACCCTGGGACTTGCCCGCTCTCCACCCTTCCTCCCTGTTTGCCCCCACCCGTGGGTCTCGGCCGGAAGCCCGCCTCCACTGCAGGTCTCCTAACTCCACAAAGTGGGCCCGGGAAGCCTGCTCTCACCGCTGTGTCTGTAACTGCGCCTTCACCGATCTGTGTCTCCATCTGGGGTACAGGCAGCCACACGGTGGGGGCTGCGTCTCGCCCACGCCGTTCCCTCTGGCGTCGGGTAGGGTGTCTGGTACAAAGCACGCAGCCAGTATATGGCTACGAAATGGGTGAGGGTGTCCTGCCCTCAACAAAGGCCCCAGTAGTTCCTGCCCCACGGAGCTGGTAAATAAAGTGGCCACCGCAGGACCCTGCTGCTCTTCCCATGACATCCCCACACGGACGCCGGGGCACCCGTGCAGCCCTGGCTCCGGGCCCTGAAGCCTTGAACAAAATTGTGCCCTACTGGATGTGGTGCTCAGGGCCAGAAAACCCTTCCCCGCTGGGCCAGGACACTCAGGATCCACATCCATCAGAGGATTTGCTGCCAGGCATGGTGGCACATGTCTATAATCTCAGCACTCAGGAGGCTGAGGCAGGAGGACCGCTGTGAATTCTAGGCCAGCCAGGACAACATGAGTTCAAGGCCAGCCTGAACTGCAGAGCAAAACCCTGTCTCAAAAAGACAAAAAGAAAAGAAAAGAAGAAAAAGCTAAAAGGGATTTGTCCCCTTACGGCAAAGTGAGTGCCCCTTAGCACTCCAGGGTAGCCGTGGTCCTACTAGAGATTCAGTCAGTTGCCTATAAGATCCACAGAGCAGCTTTTGCTGATGTAAGGACTCTTTGCCGGGCGGTGGGACACGCTTAACAAGCCCTGTTCCAGGGGTGCTGGCTTTGCCAACACGCTGCTTTAACGGCCATCCACATGAGCACTGCGCTCAAAGGTCCCAGGTCACGTCTCCCTCCAGCCTGGTGTGTGTTTAGTGCTTAGTGTTAGGATGAGTAATCAGCCCCTTAGCTTTGCAACAGATTGTTCTTTAAACACCAGCCCCACCAGCACTCTGCCTTCCAGCTCCTGCTAAGCGAGAAGATTCCCAGGGCGGAGCTCCTCCCCCGGAGCCGGGGGTGTAAATCGGAGGTCCCTGGCAGCATAAACGGATCCAGAAATAGCTCCCGTGAAAACTCTCCTGCTCTGCAGTGCGGAGCCCCTTTGTGCGGGAGCCCCCACCGAGGCCAGCAGGAGGTGGGAAGCGGGTGGGTTTAGCGCTTGCAGCTGGCTTGCAAACACCAAATTTGGATGCCAGTAATTCTTGTATTTGGTTTAATCCCAAGGTCTGATTTCCTACACTTCTGAGAGGACAGAAATAGATAAGCTATTCTTGCCCTTGTTTGATGGAGAAAGTCAGGCACCCAGGAGTAGACAGCCTGAGCTCGTGGGAGCTGTTATCTGGAGAACTCACAAGGAGCGTGGGGTTCTGTAGCCAAAAGCATGCCCTGACCCTCGCTTGTAGGCCCGACGCGGTGCCAGGCACACAGCAAATGGGCACACAGTATGTGACTGACTGAAGGAGTGAACCGATGAAAGTAACGAAACTATTGTCTCCGGAACTCGAGTAAAATAAGACTCACTGTTGGAGAAACGACAATCCCTTGACCCCAGAGATTGTAAAACTCCAATTTGAACAATATGGTAAGCTCCCGTTCTTGAAAATGCCTCTCAGTAGCAAATTCTCACGGCAAAGTATAATTTCCACACTTACAGCTGATAAGTGTTTTGCCATTCCTGAAAGGAAAGGACAAATTTTAAAAGTGCATTATCCATAGACCTCAGGTGCCACCAGGCAACCCCAGTTCAAATCCAGACCAGACCAGACCAGAGTGGAGGGGTGGGCAGGGGAGTGCAGGGGAGGGGAGGGGAGAGCCCATGGAGGGCAGGGTCTGCGGCTTTATCCTTCAGGATGTCCTCAACACCTGGAGCTGGGCACCTGCTGGCCCCCATCCAGCTCTCAAAGGGCAGTAACAAGGAACCTGACCGCGGTCACCTCCCCCAGCTGGGAGGTCAGAGAAGGTGGGGGTGGGAGGTGACCTGGCTCCCAGGACATGGGGCACAGAGGTCGGCTTTAGTCCTGAAGGAAGCCAAGGAAGACCTTCCTTGCCTGTGATTTGCTGCCTCCTCTTCAGTTGGATTGGCCAACAGAGACAGCCCCGAGGACATGCATGACAATCCGCTCAACCCCTAAAGGGCGGATGGGCTTTGAGCAATGCTCCTACTGGGCGGAGGATCACCGAGAGTCCTGAGGCACTCTGACTCCCCCATGAGCAAAGCAGCCCGGGGGGCTGGGAGGAAACATTCCTTTCTATCATTCTCTCTTTCCTCCACACTTCTGAGTAGGAAGACTATGTAGGCCACCCAGATCCTGCGCTCTGCAAACACTGGCGTTTGTCTTTAGGGCTCTGAAATTCCCTTTTCCACATTTCTTATGTCCTAAGCCACAGCCCACACTCTCTAAGCTCCTTGAGGTCAGCTCTCTCGCCTTTTCCATGGCTTTCCACACACCCTGCTGCCACTCACACTCAGGGAAATGCCTGTTGGAAGGATAACGTTGCAGAGTAGGGATGTAGCTCAGCGGTACAGCGCTTGCCTGGCGTGTGCGGGGCCCTGGGTTCAATCCCCAGCACCGTAAAATAAGTAAAAGTAAAAGAATACTGTTGACCCCAAAAATAGTTTTCCTGTTGCTCTATCTCTTCTCTCACTTCAGAATTTGCTTTCACAATTAGAAAAGGAAGCCAATAAACTCAGCCACATAACAATCTAACAAACACCGAGCTTGGTGCCCTGCCCGGAACATTTTAGATCTGGTGTAAGTAGGATGTGGGGTATTTCACAAACGGAATTGGGAGACAGTTCAAGGCTAAAGAGGATGTGTTCTTTGTTTCTAAGCAAAAGGGTATATCTTATTAAGCCAACTTGGAGGCCAGCTATTATCAAAAAGATGAAGTAAGATCTTGGTGGTGAAGCTGGTTCTCTGATAACAGATATGAGCTGCAAAGAGCAGCCTTTTTTAAAAAAGAAAAGCTATCATCTACCGCCTAGGAACACTTATTAAGATGAGATTTAACCAAAGACTATAAAATCTTAAATGGTAGATAATAAGGTCAGGCCAAGTTACTATTTTCAGCTCAGAACAGATGATGAGACAGGAGGACATAAATGGAAATTAAAAGAAAAGAGGTTCAGAGCAGATCAGAAGGTTAGCAAAAATAATCAATGGCTGAAATGACTTTCTGGACTCATTCACTTGTGCTGAAAATATTAGGTCATTGAAAAAGTAATGAGATGGTCTTCTTGGGAAATGGAATAGTTAAAATGAATGAGTCCCGATGGATCCGAAGACCTTAATCATCCTAAAGAGAAACATTTCCTGGGACTCTCCCAAGCCCAGTGGAGGTAAGGTGTGGGGTAAGAGACCTTAGCTTGCCGCACTCTCTGGGCGTCTGTGGTTCTCTCAGAGGTGTTTCGTGTCAAGGGGTCTCTATGAGTGCTGCCTCCTGCAGGATCTTAGGGGAAAAAAGCAAGGCAGCGACTGCAGAAAAAGCCCCTGGGAGTTCGAGCTCAGCCACGCTCCCCTGCAAGCTGACATCTTCCCGGTGTTCCCACGAGTCACGAGAATGCATAACTCCAGGAGCAGACAGTCCAGGGGCAGCCTCCTCCGCCACTGAGCAGCTCTAGTCATCAGCTACCGCTGCTTCTGCACGGTCTGGCCTCCTGCCGCGGCGCGGGTGGGTCTCATCCTGTCCTCTGAGCTACGTATGTGTCTCTTTGTAGCTGGTCACCCAGACAATGGTGAGGCAGCTCAAGCCAAACACTCCCATCTCCTCCTCCCTATGGCACGATCTCCACACTCTGCCTTCCCTCAGTCACACATGGATATGGGCACACGTGCTCCCTGGAGTGGGGCACCCCACATGGAACGTGTATCCCAAAACGGAGCAGAGCAAAGGTAACTTCCACCTTAGATGCAGCAACTCTGGCGAGGCAGCCAAATAACATCAGCGCTAACTCCTAGTCACTGCAGCCCCCAATATGCCAGACTCTGTATAATAAATATATATAATTCCAACCCACCCAGGGGCCCATTGTAATAGTCCCATTATATAGATGAAAAAATGAAGGTTCAAGACCAAACAGCTTGTTAGGTTAGTCCCTTCCCCGTCACTGGGACGGAATTCCAGAGACCCACAACTTGCAGTAGGAAAGGTTATGCGGCTCACGCAGCCAGTCCATGGTTGGTGGCCCCAGGGCAGAAACAGCATGGCGGAAGGGCATGGCGGAGGGTAGCTGCTCGAGGCAGAGCAGCCAGGAAGCAGAGAGGAGGGTGGAGCCACGGACAAGGCCACAGCCTTGCTCGCAAGTCCTGCGTACCGTGACCCATCCTGCCGGGCAGGCCTTCCTGGCTAGCAGCACGTGAACGCATCAGGGGATGAATCGCTTTGTGCCCTTGAACAAGTGCGAGGACCGCTGCAAGGTCACCGGGGTCTTCCTGGCCCGCTCCACGCACCCTTTCCTGAGCCAACTTCCACCTGTATCCTTCCGCCAGGTAAACCTTCCGCGTGAGCAGAGCAGCCTTGCTGTGTCCCGCGAGTCCCTTCAGTGACTCATCACACCTGAGGGGTGCGGGGGCCCCCACGGACCTCCCAGTGCGGGCTTCCGGAGGGCTTGGCTGTGACCGGCGGCCTCGCTGGAGGACTCGGAAACTCCGACCCCAACACTGCCATTAACTCCAAGCCCCCCTGGTGGGGCGCTCAGAACTCCCGTGTGAACGGGACTATTGCGTGGGACAGCTGCGAGGATCTGCGACAGCAGCACAGACTCACGCAGACCTTCTCACATGGTATTCACGCACAGGACTGGGGTTTTTTCCTTAAATAAATCTGCTGGCAGAACCTACGATTCTAATTGCAAACATAATGCATATTCATTGTCAAAGACTGGAAAACATAACAAAACACACCAAAAGGAGAGCACGCCATTGGATGCCCCCCCCAAAGGTAAGGGAAGCTAAGGTCATGCCGCTGTTCTCGTGAGTCCGTCACTTTTCCATGAATATGCAGCTGTGTCTCCGGTGAAACAGAATTTTATAATCTTTTGTTAGCAAGAAAAGCTGCAAGTTAAAAGTTGCCAGCCACTTTCACGTCCAACAAGTCATCCTGGGACACGGCCCTCGTCTTTGTTCCGGGAACGGTCACATGGGCAGTGTCCTCCAGTCCTGCAGGTTTAAGGCAGAGGCATCAGCGTCCAGAGGCAAGGATGTCAGGCATGAACAAGGTTGCTCCTGACAAAGGCTGCCTGTCTCTCGCGAAGCTGGACGTCTCTGCGGAGTGCCCGAGGCAACTGGAGAGCGGAAACAAAGCCTCCTCTGGACAGAGAAACCCGACTTCACCTCTGCAGGCTCCTGGTTTCCAGACATGTCTGGTGACTGCAGCCAGCCTTGTGCAGGAGACTGGACTGCCACACTGTCGCTGTTATAGGCGGAGTTGTCAGCATAGCACATGGCTGGGACCAGAACCCTCTGTGGGCAGAATCCAACCAACCGTGTAGCAATGCCCTGTGGCTAAGGGCAGGACCAGGCAGGTCAGGAACCGTGCCCAGTTGCAGCACTGTCCTCAAGAGGGTGATGAATCCATGCACAGATCAGGGCAGAGCATCACGGGTCTGTTGCTGCACTGTGGGGTGATGTAGTCATCTGTCCATCTCTTCTCCCATCCATCCATCCATCCATCCTCCTCCCATCCACCCAAATAGTCATCACTGAGATGTCGCCATGGGCAATCACAGCCCTGGTATCAGGGATAACACGGCATGAGAACAAGCACGGGCCTTGTAGCTGAGCCAGGGAGAGAATTACCACTCAGAAAATTTCATTACCCAATGCATAAATTTTCCCCTTGGAAGCAAAAGAATGCAGTTCTCTGCGAGTGTGTAACAGAGGATGCATCTTGTAGCTGTGGTGTAAGGCACTGTTGGAAGATCACCAGGGGATGGAGGGGACAGTAGGAGTGGAAGCAGAATGTGCAAAGGCCCTGTGGCCTGGAGGGTGCCATGTGGTTAAGAAACTGGAAGGCAGTGGCCAGGCGTGAAAGGAGAGAGTGAGATGTACAGGTGAATAAGGCAGTAACCGAGCCACTGGGCATGTTCTGACACCATCAGGCCAAGCTGTAAGTGAAGTATTGATTGACAGGTACAGGCAACCTAAATCAGAACAATGCAGGAGCCTGGCTCCACCTGAAGTCTTGTAGTCACTTAGGCAATTGGTGGGAAGTGATAAAGGCTGCCTGGGAGAAGGCGCCAACCCCAAACTTGAAGGTCCTGCCCGCTCCAGCCTTGCCTGCCTTCTCCCTGTCTCCTGCTGCCCACGGCCCCCATGGCCACCCACCCATTCCCAGGCTCCTGAACCGCCAGCTGTCTCCCGCATGGTACACCACACACTCACGACCTTTCAGCCTCTGCTCTGTCCCTGACGATGCAAAGCTCCGTCCTGCGTGACAGACTCCTACACATCCTTCCAAGCCCAGCTCAGAAGTCACCTCCTCTTTGGAGGTCTCCCTGTCTCCTTTCCATGTGCACCGAAGGACAGAGTTAACGTTTCCTGCTCTTCTGTCCTTTCCTTTATTCAGGAGGGGAGGTCACGTGGCTCACTTTCTCTTGTGCTCTTGGTGTGACTTGCACACTTACACCATTCTACTTCAGTGCTGCATTACGCTTAGGTGCTTGTGTTCCCTGAGCTCAAGGACCGTATCTTAGTCGTTCCCGTTTCCTGGCAAACACCCTCAGTTCCTGACCTGGGTGTTGCTGTGTCTTGGGGCGCATCCCAGCCCCGGGCCCAGTGACATCTCCAAGAAGCATCTGCCTCTCAGAGCTGTGGCTCTCCTATGGGCTAAGGCTCTGGACACAGCGGCTCCTCCTGGGGACTGGGAAATCCCGGGAGCCCCAGGCTCCACCTCCCCAACAGCCACCCGCAAACACCCGCTCACCTCCTTGCCCCGGCAGCCAGGGGCACCTGCCACCCTGGCAGACCCTGCCCGCCAGCTGTCTTCCTGCTCTTTTCTTTTAATGTCTGCTTCTTCATGAACTGGCTGCAATTCTGGACTTGATGAAAGTGAAAAGGCTTTTGGACGAATGTAGAAAAGCTGGGCCTGTAATCCCAGCATTCAGGAGGATGAGGCAGGAGGATCGCTGCAAGTTTGAGGGCAGCCTGGGCTACATAGTGAGTTCAAGGCCAGCCTGGACTACACAAGAAGACCCTGAAAAACATGCAAAAGAAAAGAAAAAAAAAAAGAAAAAACCCTTCAGAAAGGAGGGAGACGGCTTCTGGGAACCCTAGGCAACTACAAGTGGGGACTCTCTGCCTGCCCACCCACGTGTCCCCGCGTCCCCTTCCCTGAGGACCCTCCTCTCTCTGGCCTCCCTCGCTGCCTGATCCTTCATGACTTGGGCCCGTCTCAGTGCTCACGTCGTCTTCAGGGCTCTGGACGGCTTATTTTTGCTGTCGTTCTGATTGTCTTGTTTTCATCTCTGATTATTTTGTTTCAGTCAGGTCCCCTGGCTCAACACAAAAGCCAGCACTACCAGCGGGGCCGGGGGACTGGCCCTCAGGAAGGGCGGGCACAGGAGGGCGGTCAGCTCGCAGGACTGCAGCTCTGGGAGAGCCCTTGGGAGGATCTTGTGTGTGTGCGCGCATGTGCGCATGAGTGTGGATGTGTGTGTGTGCATGCGTGCTCATGTGTGTGTGCATGTGTTGCATGTGTGCATGTGTTGCATGTGTGCACGTGTTGCATTCTGCACATGCACGTGTCCGTGTGCGTGTGTGCGCGCAGGGAGCCCAGCCGGCAGGAAAGGAAACGCCCTG
This sequence comes from Chinchilla lanigera, assembly GCF_000276665.1. Taxonomy (NCBI): domain Eukaryota; kingdom Metazoa; phylum Chordata; class Mammalia; order Rodentia; family Chinchillidae; genus Chinchilla; species Chinchilla lanigera. The sequence goes on from NW_004955447.1 coordinate 14,010,628, forward strand.
TCGGAGCTCCGCCCGGGCCCGCGTCCTCAGTGCGGGGCAGGGTCCCCGCGAGCCCCACAGGGTGGTGACCGGGTCCCGCGGCCCGAGGGGGCCCAGAGCGTCCCGGTGCAGCGGCGCCAGCGCG